>NC_069689.1:304545-609090 GCF_023699985.2 Odocoileus virginianus | reverse complement strand
TGAATCCAGGTCTCCTGCACTGCAGGCAGATTCTTTACTGGCTGAGCTACCAGGGAAGCCTCTCCCATTTCCTTAGGAAGGTCCCATATCCATGGCAGGAGGTGTGTGGAGCCATGATTGAATTAAGCAATCAGGATGCTCCTCCTGTAGCTCTGAGTGGGGTCTTCTTCTGCTGAACCTCAGGGAGGAGGGTGGACAGCTAAACAAAATCCGGCCTCTGGTGGGAAAGTGGAGAATGATTTTTTGCAATGGTCTCTGACAAACTGCTGATTCCAGAACTGCTGATACAAAGGCAGGGTGGTGGGTGAGCAACACCATGCTATGTGAGAGGCAACGATGTTACACAGTTTACCCTTAGGTGGGTCACAAAAGTATATTTTTATTTCAACAAAGACATGTTTATTCTTATGTATATATTTAAAAAATAAATTGTAAGGGGAAAACCAAAAGCACCAACCATAAAGAAAAAATTGATAATTCAAGCTTATTAAAATGAAGAATTATTGTTCATCAAAGATACTATTAAGGAAGCAAAAAGGCAAGCCACAGAGAGGGAGAATGTATTTGCAATACATGTATCAGACAACAGACACTTACCAAGAGTACACACACACACACACACACACACACACACACATACACATCAAATATACATATACAGGAATGGGGAGGGGAGAGGTGGGGGAGGTGGGAGAAGAGGATGTATAACTTGTGGCAAGTCAAAGAAGAGTCCCTGGGGTTCTGGAGCAAACCCATGCCATCTACAGTGGAAAATTCAACACCCTTTGAAAAATATATACACATATTACAATACAAAAGATCAATAAGAAAAAAACTAGATAATTAACTAAAGGGCAAAGAACATGAACAAATACTTGACAAAAGAGGATATACAACTGACCGATGAACATGAAAAGTTTTCAGCCTCATTAGTCATCAGGGAAATACAAATAAAAACCACAATGAGATACCACTTTATGCCAGTGAGAATAGCTAAAATTAAAATGACTGATATCAAGTGCTGCTGAGGATGTGAAACAACTAGAACACTCATTCAGTGCTCCTAAGAGGACAAACTGGTACAGCTAGTTGGAAAACTATTTGGCAGTACCTAGTAAAACTAAAAATGTCTATGACTCTTTTAACACTTAGGTATGTATCCTCAGACAGGCATACATGTATATACGAGCAAGAACATTCTTAGCAGTGCTATTCATAATAGCTAAGACCTGGAAGCAACTTAATTGTCCATCAGTGGTAGCAAGGATGAACAAATTGAGGTGTCATCACACACACAAAAATACTATATATCAATGAGAAAAAAGAAATTATTGCCATGTACAGCAAAACAAAAATATGAACTTCACAGACATAATATCAAAAGAATGAAACCAGCCACGAAAGAATACACATGGTATAACTTATTCCATTTATATTAAACTCAAACATGGGTGACTGAGTACACTTATACTCACAGCGGTGTTACTCACAATAGCCAAAAGTTGGAAGAAGCCCGTGTCTGGCGACAGATGAATAAAGAAAGAAAGTGTGGTATAGGTTTACTATGGAATCACTCAGGCTTAAAAAGGAAGGAAATTCTGACATATGCAACAACCTGGATGGACTTTGAGGATATTATACTAAGTGAGATAAGCCAATCATAAGAAGACAAATACTGTACGATTTCCCTTACATGAAGTATTTATTTATTTAAAATATTTATTTATTTGGCTGTGCCAGGTCTTAGCTGCAGTTTGTGAGATCTAATTCCCCAATCAGGGATCAAACTTGGACTTCCTGAACTGGGAGTGCAGAGTCTTAGCCACTGGACCACCAGGTAAGTCTCTGTTGTTGTTGAGTCACTAAGTCCTGTCCAACTCTTTGAGACCCCATGGACTGAAGCATGCCAAGCTTCCCTGTCCTTCACTATCTCCTGGAGTTTGCTCAGACTCATGTCCATTGAGTTGATGATGCCATCCAACCATCTCATCCTCTGTCACCTCCTTTTCTTCCTGCCCTCAATCTTTCCCAGCATTGGTCTTTTCTAATGAGTTGTCTCTTCTCATCAGGAGGCCAAATTATTGTAGCTTCAGCTTTAGCATCCTTCCTTCCAATAAATATTCAGTGTTGATTTCCTGTAGCATTGACTGGTTTGGTCTCCCTACATGAGGTATCTAGAGTAGTCAAAGGCACAGGGATGAAAGGAAAAAATAAATGGAGGTTTCCAGGAGCTGGGAGGTGGGCGGGCAGGGAGGGGGGGAGAGGGAGTTTTTTTAATGGGGGGTTTCAGTTTGGGAAGAGGAAGAGTCCTCAGGATTGGTTGTGTAAGAGTGTGAATGTACTTAGCATTCCTGAACTATACACTTAGAAATGGCTAAGATGGTAGATTTTATGTTGTGTTTGTTTGACCACAGTTTAAAAAAATTTTTTTTAAGGCAGGTAATGGTGACAGAGGGATAGTGGTTACTTTGGAGGAGAGACATGGACTGAAAGGGGGAATGAATGGGGTTTCTGTGGGTGCTGGTAATTTCTGTTTCTTGAGCTTGATGATGATCACCTGGTGAATTCACTTGGAATTTATGCACTTTTATGTATGTATATTACCATGGGATACATGGTGGTGAGTTGCCCAGATTGCCCTTCAAGGAAGGACCTGCTGCTCAGCTGCAGGGAGAGTGGTCATCGGACAGTCTCCAGCTGTCAGTTCCCTCAGAGCCTACAGAGGGCTGCCTTGCCTGGGGCAGCCTGCATCTGGTGACTGAGCAAGGTAGGGGTGTAAAGATCCAGCCATTTAGACTTGAAGTTGGACAAGTCTGATGGGACTTCTCACTCCAGAGTGAGCTGCTGATTGGCTGAGACTCTGTTGAGCCTGCAGCACAGGTTAACTTCCCCTCTGCCCAATCCTGCTCTCACTCCCTTCCTTTCACAGGTGTGGATCTCTAACAAGCATTTCATTTAGTGATTTATTTTTTAACTGTGCCATGCAGCATGCAGGATCTCAGTTCCCTGATCAGGAATCGAACCTGCACCCCCTGTAGTGAAAACATGGAGTCTTAACCACTGGGTCGCCAGAGAAGTCCTCATCTAATAAACATTTTATATCCCAAACCCTGTCTCAGCATCTTCTTCTTGAGAACCTGACCTTTGACAGTTGGTAGCAGAAGCAGATGAGAAAGCTGATGATAAGATGGTGTTTTAGAAACTGATCACCACCCATCTGACAAGGAGGACCCCCTTACTGGAGGCAAGTGGAACGCACCAGTGGTGAGTTGGGAGGGTGGGCCAATGGAACAGAATGCTCTGGAGGGCATAATGTACCAGATGACTGAGATGTGTGGAGGGACTAGTGCTACATGGATGATGGGCTATTGCTAATCTGACTGGATGTGCACATCTCATGCTAAAGTCAAGGTCCTGGTTGGAAAAAACCTGAAATTCTGACATATGGAATGAAGATATCATGGTGGACATTTCTAAACATTTTAACTCCGTGAATTCCTTTGAATCTTCTGAACCTGCAGAAATGGCCCACTCCTCCCTCATAAGAGCCAGCATTGCTCCTCTGCTGGGGGACAGTGCAGATGCCCCTCCCTCACAAATCAACAAGTTCCCATCATGATCTACCCCCACTCCCTTCCCAGTTACTTGGCCACACTAGGTTAACTGCAGCATAATGCAGCTATGGAAGTGCTGATTGTGATAAGCGAAGGAAGGGATTGTGACCCAAAGAAGCAGCAAGGTCTAGCCACATCTACAGGAGCCAGAGGGGATACATATGGAACTGGGTTCTGAGGGTACTTGATGAAGGGGAAAGAAACATAAAGTTAGAAACGGAAAACTTTATTGCCTTGGGATCCTTCTCTTGAATCACAAGATTCAGTGTCCTGGCAAAGACCAGGAGATGGTACAAACTCACCACTAGAATGGATCCTAGAAGCATGGAAAAAGCTGTGATCCATGCTACATGTGTGCATGCTAAGTCACTTCAGTTGTGTCCGACTCTTTGCAACCCCATGAACTGTAGCCCTCCAGGCTCCTCTACTCTTCTCTAGGCAAGAATATTGGAGTGAGTTGCCATTCCCTTTTCCAGGGGATCTTCCCAACCCAGGGCTCGAACCCAGGTCTCCTGCATTGTAGGCAGATTCTTTACCATCTGAGCTACTAGGGAAGCCCTATCCATGCCACAGGAATATTAAATGTGGAAGATGATGAAGGAGGATTAAAAGACTTTCAGGTAAGTGAGAATGTCAAATAGATTATGGATAACTAGACCTGCTAATAAAGGACAGAAATGGTATGGACCTAACAGAAGCAGAACATATTAAGAAGAGGTGGCAAGAATACACAGAACTATACAAAAAAGATCTTTGACCCAGATGATCACGATGGCATGATCACTCACCTAGAGCCAGACATCCTGGAATGTGAAGTCAAGTGGGCCTTAGGAAGCATCACTATGAACAAAGCTAGTGGAGGCGATGGAATTCCAGTTGAGCTATTTCAAATCCTAAAAGATGATGCTGTTAAAGTGTTGCACTCGACATGCCAGCAAATTTGGAAAACTAAGCAGTGGCCACAGGACTGGAAAATGTGTTTTCATTCCAATCCCAAAGAAAGGCAATGCCAAAGAATGTTCAAATTACTGCACAAATGCACTCATTTCATTACTTTTAGCAAAGTAATGCTCAAGATTCTCCAAGCCAGGCTTCAACAGTACATGAACTGTGAACTTCCAGATGTTCAAGCTGGATTTAGAAAAGGCAGAGGAACCAGAGATCAAATTGTCAACATCCATTGGATCATCGAAAAAGCAAGAGAATTCCAGAAAAACATCCACTTCTGCTTTATTGGCTATGCCAAAGCCTTTGACTGTGTGGATCACAACAAACTGTAGAAAGTTCTTCAAGAGATGGGAATACCAGACCACCTTACCTGCCTCCTGAGAAATCTGTATGCAGGTCAGGAGCAACAGTTAGAACTGCACATGGAACAACAGACTGGTTCCAAATTGGGAAAGGAGTACATCAAGGCTGCATATTGTCACCCTGCTTATTTAACTTATATGCAGAGTACATCATGTGAAATGCCAGACTGGATGAAGCACATGCTGGAATCAAGATTGTCAGGAAAAATATCAACCTCAGATATGCAGATGACACCACCCTTATGGCAGAAAGTGAAGAACTAAAGAGCCTCTTGATGAGAGTGAAAAAGGAGAGTAAAAAAGTTGGCTTAAAGCTCAACAATCAGAAAACTAAGATCATGGCATCTGGTCCAATCACTTCATGGCAAAGAGATGGGGAAATAATGGAAACAGTGGGAGACTTTCTTGGGCTCCAAAATCACTACAGCTGGTGACTGCAGCCATGTAATTAAAAGACGCTCCTTGGAAGAAAAGTTGTGACCAACCTAGACAGTATAATAAAAAGCAGAGACATTACTTTGTCAACAAAGGTCCGAGTAGTCAAAGTTATGTTTTTCCGGTAGTCATGTATGGATGTGAGAGTTGGACTATAAAGAAAGCTGAGCACAACTGATGCTTTTGAACTGTGGTGTTGGAGAAGACTCTTGAGAGTCCTTTGGACTGCAAGGAGATCCCAACCAGTCCATCCTAAAGGAGATCAGTCCTGAATGTTCATTGGAAGGACTGATGTTGAAGTTGAAACTCCAACACTTTGGCCACCTGCTGCGAAGAACTGACTCATTTGAAAAGATCCTGATGGTGGGGAAGATTGAAGGCAGGAGGAGAAGGGGATGACAGATGATGAGATGGTTGGATGGCATCACCGACTTGATGGACATGGGTTTAAGTGAGCTCTGGGAGCTGATGATGGACAGGGAGGCAGCCCATGGGGTTTCAAATAGTCAGACACAACTGAGCAACTGAACTGAATTGAACTGAGACTTGCCAGATAGATTACGGTCCATGAAAAGAACCAAAAACATTATTTACCAAGGCCATAAAAATTTTGTTGAGGGTTGGTGAGAGGCCCACCAAAATCTCTAAAATAGTTAAGCGGCAGCACTCCTCTGTAGACTAGCGCTGATGATAGAAGATACTGTTCTAGAACTTGGCTCACTATAGCAATGAGGATAACTGGACCCTGAGACAATAAAGGTCAAGTAGCAGTGCTTAGCTTCCAGAAACTAGGGAATAATAATGATCATAGTGGCTGGTAAGTTTGGAGTGGCAGTCAGGAGAACCTGGCCCAGAGAGTTATGGTTAACAGAGGAAAACATCCCTAGAAGTAGAAAAGATGGGCAACCGTCAAGGGCACTAGCAGCTGCACCAGCTTGTACCAGCTAAAGAAATTAAGGGTAGATGATTTGAAGACTGAAAGTAACAGCCTCAAGAAAAAGTCACAATCCCTTGCCCAGTGTCCAGACTTAAGCCAATTTTCAGACCATGACTGAAGGAGTAGAGAGTCCCTAGGAGGAAGGACCTTCAACTCTATAGCAAGAGTACGTGATTCCATTCTGCTCATAATTGCCCTTTTTGGGGTGGAGGACCACGTACATCTCCATGGGGTAGAGCCCTTCAGTTTGGACTGAATTGTATTCCTATTTATTTTCAGACATGCAGTTTGCAAGCTGGAATGGTGGTCTCTTGGGGTTCTCAGGAATCCAGAGGACTGATGATAAGAGTGGTGGCCATAGACTACAAATTCTGCCATGGAGAAATTGACACCAACATGCCTGGGAAACTGGGGGAAAGGCCCAGGTAGCTCCAAAGGTTTGGGAGGGCTTGTGATCCTCTAGGCTTCCCTATGGCTACTGCAGCCTACTGTCTTGGTTAGGGGAGGTTTAGAGAGGCATGGTTGCCATGACATCACAACATTGTGACATCACTAAAGCAGTAGGCAGCAATGCCTTTGTCACTTCCCTTTGTCTCATGGGAATTTAGAAAGAGATATATGTTAAGGATAAAAGGAGAGGAATTATCTTTTTTATGAGGTCAGGCTGCCTTCCTGATATGCTTAATTTCTTCTTTCACTTCCTGTAAATTATGCCCATTCTAATATTTCCTAGGTCAACTTTACCCATGAAATAGGAATAAGTTCTATCCCAGTTGCATTTCTAAAGAAACAGTAAAAACTCTAAGGGAGCATTAGGAATCTGTGACGATTATCAGTTCACGGGTAAGAGAGTTCTTTACCAGTTACGCCTCCCTGAGAACCTAGGTAGGAAAAGAAGGCCTCATTTGTAATTTGTTATCAGTCTTTCCCTGGTAGAGACCTATGGCCATTTACTTGTGTAACTGCACTGGGAAAGGAGGAATACAGACATATCAAGGTCTGTTGGATACAGCGTCTATGTTCACAATGATCCTGGAGACCTTAAGTATCATCTTCCCTTTCCCCATTAGAGCTGAAGGCCAGGAAATAAGTGGAATCCTGTCTTAGGTTTGACTTACAGTGGGTCCACTGGGTTCTTGGACCCACTCAAGGGTCACTTCCCTGTGTGTATAGTTGAGGTTAGCTTACTCCTGAGGATCAACACAGAAAAGTGCTGAGTGGGGATAACAGAGATTGATTCCATTCATAAGCAAACAAAGGCTGTAGGATGTTGGCTTCAGTCATATCTGTTTAATTCACCATTCACCCCTGTAGAGCCTAGATGAATGGGCTCTGGAGGGTGACCACAGACCTCTGTGAGCTCAGCCAGGTCCTAGAGCCCTGACTGCAGCTGCTGTGCCAGGTGAAGTATGTACACCAGAGCACATTACATTGGCCTCAGGTGTTTGCTATGCAACCACTGACTTGGCCAATCAGAGAAAAAAAAAGGACAGAACACAATTGAATTTACGTGAAATGGACAACTGTATACCCTTAGAGATTTCCCCTAGGGTTACGTCTCTTACCCTAGGTCATAATATAGCCTGAAGAGACTCCAGTATCAGAACATACTGCAGAACATCATGCAGAGGAATCACACTGATGACCTTATGTCACTGGACCAGATGAACGCTGGACTTAGTGGAATGGTACACTGGAGGCCTTGGTAAGACATAGGCACTCCAGAGGGAGCTGTGAAGATTCAGGGCCTTCTACATGTATAAAATTCTTAGGAGTCCAGTCGTCAAGGGCATGATGACTCTCCTCCAAAATAAGAGCCAAATAATTGCCATCTTAACATCTATCACAGAAGGAAGTACACCTCCTGGTGGGCCTCTTCAGGTTTTAGAGTCAGCACATTATATACCTGGGGATACTGCTCCAGTTTATGATATGAAAGGCAGACTGCTTTTTGTTAAAAATTATTTTTGGCTGCAACGAGTCAGTTGTAGCACACGCTTTTGTTGAGGCACATGGGTTTAGTAGTTGCAGTGTGTGGGGTTAGTTGCCCTGCAGCATGTGGGATCTTAGTTTTCCCTCCAGGGATCGAACCCACATCCTCTGCCTTGGAAGGTGGACTCTTAACCACTGGACCTCCAGGGAAGTCCCCAGAGGCAGACAGATGTGAATGAAGCTTAAAGCAGGCCCGGAGCATATTGGATCCCTTCCATCCTGGAAGCGCCCGTGGCTCATTCTCACAGGAGCAGACATGTATTCTAGGTATGGTTTCCCTTTGTTTCCCACAGAGCCTCATCCAGCACCACTAAATGAGGCATATCAAGGATTTGATCTGCTGTCACAGGATCCCACATAACTGTATCCCATCAGGGCCCACTTTACAGTGAGAGTAAGACCATGTAGTGGGGAAGCCCCTGACCATGGGATTAATGGTCATATCATCCGTTGTATCTGATGTAAGAAGATGCTTAGGGCAGCCTGTTGAAGGCACAGCTAAAGCAGAGGCAATGCTCTGCAAAGATGGGGTGTCCTTCTCCAGGATACAGGACACACCCATTGCATCAATGTAACAGTGGTATGCCACAAACGTAGGAATTATGTTAGAACGGATAATATACATTAGTGGCATGGGGATCATAGGTTGACTCTCCACGGCCAACACTTCTTTCTTTCTAGAAATACATCATTCTTTCTAGAAGTTTACAATTATCTTGTACTGAAGTATGTACACAGATACACAAAAATGTAAATCCTAATTATACCTGTGTGCTTTTGTTTTATGTTTCTTTTTACCCCCACCCCCACCATTGGATCAGTGGTTAAAACAAAGTTTTTCTTCCCTTCTCTTAATTTTGAACTAATTTCAAACTTACAGAAAAATTGTAAGATTAGCACATAGAACTTTTTTGTCCTGAACTATTTGAGTATGTTGCCAGCAATATGCCTTGCCACCTGCGCAAACACTTCCTTGTGTGTATTTCCTACAAACCACGATATTCTCTTACAAGAAGTACAATACAACCATCAGAACCAGGACACTGACAATGAAACTTCACTACAATCTAACCTGCAGAGCCCATTCTGGTTTTGATGGTTGTCTCAAAAATGTCCTTGCAAAAGAACCCAAACCAGGATCATACCTTGCTTTTGATTTTTCATCCCTCTTAGTTTCCTTTAGTCTGAAATATTTCCTCAGTCTTTCCTTGACTTTCCTGACCACTTTTGATGATAACAGGCCAATGATTTTGTAGGATGTCCCTTGATCTGGGTTGGTATAATGTCTAGATTCAAGTGATGCACTTTGGCAGGAATATCACAAAAGTGATGCTGTGTTCTGCCTACTGCATCCTATCAGGGGGTGCACAATTTCAATTTGGTGTGTTACTTGTGATGTTAACTTTGACTACTTGATTCACTTGATTAAGATGGTCTCTGCCAACTTAAACTGATGTAGTTACAATTTACTTTCATATTTCAAGATCAAATCTCAGCTTTAGGGACTTCCCTCATGGTCCAATGGTTAAGGGGGTGTGGATTCAATCCCTGGGGAACTAAGATCCCATATGCCTCATGGTCAAAAAACCAGGACATAAACAACAGAAGCAGTGTTGTAACAATTCAATAAAGGCTTTAAAAAGGTGCTTCAGTAACCAGCTTTAGGTCCAGTCGCCATCGCCACGTTGCTGCGGGGACCCAATTCCTGTCTCACGGCTGGCTGCCCCATTCCGACTACAGAAAAATCTGAGCAGCTGGCCAGTTTCCCTCTTGTTCTCCCTCCCCCAATTTTGTTTTCATGTAAAAGACAAATCAATGACTTGACTCCCCCCCCCAAAAAAAAATGGTCCACAGCAAAAAAAAAAAAAAAAAAAACTTAAAAAAAAAAATCTCAGCTTTAGCTAGAACTCACAAAGTATAAATATCAGTTTTTTTTACTGGATCTTACATAAGCTTTACAACTTTCACTTAAAGAGGAAAGAAAAAACACCATTATATCTTCCCCTAAATAGAATACAAAAGACTGGGTCCATCTCTCAGTATAGTTCATACGTAAAGTGTAGGAATAATATATATCCAGGATGGAAAGGAACCTTAGGAGCCAGGTCGTTTAGCCCTCCTACCCGCTTCAGGCCTTTCCTGGTGGCTCAGATGGTAAAGAGTCTGCCTGCAATGCAGGAGACCCACGTTTGATCACTGGGTCAGGAAAATACCTTGGAGAAGAAAATGGCAACCCTCTCCAGTATTCTTGCCTGGAAAATCCCTTGGATGGAGGAGCCTGGTGGGCTGTAGTCCATGGGGTTGCAAAGAGTCAGGCACGGCTGAATGACTAACACTTTCACCTTCACCCTCTTCAGTCAAGGTCACAGGATCTCGGACAGCCTCGGTGACAGGCAAGGTGAGCCAGCACCTGCTTGCACATCTCCAGTGAAAAGAAACCAACCATCCCCGGGGACAGAACGTCCATCGTCAGATGACAATGATGATAAGAAAGTCCTTTACTTTGCTACCAAACTTTACATACCTGAATTTTCACCATTTATACTACAAAGTAAACAATGTCACATAAATCATTTACTCTAAAATTAAAAAAAAAAAAGATGGTCTCTGCCAGATTTCTTTTTTTTTTCCATTTATTTTTATTAGTTGGAGGCTAATTACTTTACATCTGCCAGATTTCTTCGGACTCAGAATCTAAGATCTGACTGCTAAGTGGGCTCCTTACTTTGGGATGTTGCCCCTCCCCAGTCTCTCTCAGTGAATAGACTTGGGGAAAATCTGTTCTATATATACATACATATACTTACACATACATTGTTACCTACTTAAATATTTTTGTTATATTTTTAAGAGTTTTTATTGAATAATAATTGACATAAAATATTAGTTTCAGGTATATGGCATAGTGATTCAATATTTTATATATCATGAAATGATCATAATAATCTAGTTACCGTCTTGTCACAAAGTTATCACCGTATTACTGACTGTATTCCCTATGTTATACATTACCTCCTGTGACTTACTATTTTATTTTATACCTCCTTATATTAAGTGAAAACCATTCCACTTCCAATCCAAAACCAGAGTTTTTCTAATTTCTCCAAGAAAGTATCTATCCTTTCATTAAAAAAAAATTATTGAAGTATATTTGATTTACAATGTTGTGTTAATTTCTGCTGTAGAGCAAAGAGACTTAGTTATACACATATATGTTGTTTTCCATATTCATTTCTATTATGGCTTATCACAGGATGCTGACTATAGTTCCCTGTGCTATACAGTAGGACCTTGTTGTTTGTCCTTTTGTTTTTGATAGTGGCTCCCATTATCCCCAAGATGCTTACTTTTTTTTAATATATTTACTTATTTGATCAATCCTTTGTATCTTCTGTGTCTCTGCTGTCCCTTTCAGGAACACTCTCCGCACCTGGCTTGGACTCTGACGTTCCCAGTTGGGCTGCTGCCGTATTCCTGTTGTCCTGCGAAAACCTTCCTCATGCTTGGACTAACATCTCACCCTTGACCACTGCTGATCTTCCTTTCCCCACCATGGACTGCCCCCTCACTCTGTTGGGCTCTGACATTCTACCTGACACTTATTTTTGCAAATGGTATAAAATGGGCCTCTAGATTTTTTTGCTGGTAAATAATATCAGTACTGTTTATTATATAGTCATCCTTTTGTCATTGAATTAAAAATTCATCTTTGATATGCTATATTTTTATAATCAGATATCTATTCCTGGATTTTCCAGTCTGTTACACTGGTTCATTTGTCTAAGCCTATGCCAATATCATGTGGATTTTATTATGGTTGCTTTATAGTGTCCTGTGACATCTGGTAAGCCAAGTGCACCTTAAGCACACTTCTTCCTACATTTAATGGCTAGTCACAGGTACCTTATTGTTTCCAAATGAATTTCAGGGTAATTTAATCCAATTAAAAAGAAATACATGGGGATTATAATAGGAATTTTATTAATTTTATTTTATTAATTAATTTTATTAATTTGTAAAGTTGGCCTTTTTGTGACATACCCAAGAAGGAAACAATGAAGGCCTTCAATGTTTTTTTCATTGTTCAGATCTTGTCTTATACATTTATCCAATGGGTATTGTTGTTGACCATCTACCATGTGCTAACACTGTACTAGATGCTTGGGATACAAGAGTGAACAAAACAGACACAGTCCTTGCCTTTTTGAAGTTTCCATTCTATTAATAGTAGGGGGAGACAGGTAATAAACATATAGTATATGACACAGGTAAATACGTAATATGTCAGACAGTGTTAAATACTATTGCAAAAAAAAAAAAAAAAAGACTCCAGTTGAGAGTGATAGAAAATGCTGGGAAGAGGGTTGTGTTCCATTTAGGATGATAAGGTTACTTGGTGACATTTGAGCATTGCTGTGAGGAGTGATTCATGCCTTCCAGGCAGAGGAGATGGCAAATGTGAGGGTAGGAGCCTGCTTTGTGTGTTAAATGGTCAGAGGAAGAGCAAGAAGCCCAGCACGGCTTGAGTGGGCTGAGTAAGGGGTAAATGTGTTGGCGGATAGTGAGGACTTTCGTTTTAACTGTGAGTGAAAAGAAAAGTAATTCCTGAGTTTTGAGCAAAGGAGTAACATGATCTGCCGAGGGTATTAAAAGATCAGTCTGGTGGACAGGAGTGGGAGAAAGGAGATCAGTTAGGAATTTCTTAGGATAATTCTCACCTGAGATGATGGTGGCTTGGAGCAGAGTGGCAGAGATGGTTAAGAAGCGGGGGGGGGGGGGGAATTCTGATCCACTCAAGTGCCGCCATCGTCCACCAGAGGGCGCTACATATGAGTCCTGGTGAGGCTGGGCTGTGACAGCCGGTCCTTTCCTCACCCTCCCAAAACGACAGGTTGTGGCATCTACCTACATAACCGCTACCCCTCCCCTTTTGATTTTATTCAAGACTGGTGTGTCCAGCCTGAAGGGATGAATCACGATAGTATAAGCACCATTCCATTTCCACGATGATATTATCTAATGTCATAACCTTTTCCTTCCAAGACTGTACACTCTCTCTGTTAACCCTATACAGGTACATGCATCAGCTAGTTTCTGAAGGTACCTGGGAAAACAGGTCTACTGACTGTGAAAGGAACTCCTTTCTTTGCCATTTCTTTTGGGAACACTGCCTCTTTAAACCTATAGTGTTGAAAAGAAAATGAAATAATGTTTTTAAAAATGTAATTCATGTGCACTTAAAGAAAAACAGACATACAAAAGAGTTTACAGCAGTACCGTCCAATAGAACTATAATGGGAGCCGCATACATAATTAAGTTTTACAAATGTTTAAAAGTAAAAAGGAACCATTTGAAGTGAAGTTTAATAATGCATTTTAGTTTAATCCAATATATCAAAAATATTATCATTTCAAAATTTAAACAATGTAAAGTATACTCAATGAAATATTTTACATTCCTTTTTTTTTCATATGAGGTCTTCAGAATCTAGTGGGTATTTTACACTTATAGCGTATCTCAGTTTAGACCGGCCACTTTCCGAGTGCTCAGTATCCACATATGGCCACTGTACAGGGCAGTACAGCACAGTGCAGGTTTTCAGCGTGTAGAAGGACATTTTATCATCTCTTCTCTTTCCTTTACACTAAACTCTCTCCTGCACCCCAGCTTGGTAACAATCATGACTGTCTAACCAGATACACCATTTCCCAGTCTCCCTAAAAGTTGTGTGTGTATCCATTTTTCTACTGCAGTATAACAAGCTTCCACAAACAAGAGTGTAAAAAGAAAAACCACCCACTCACTATCTTAGAGCTCTGTAGGTCAGAAGTCTGGGCTTGGCTGGGTTTTCTGCTCAGGGTCCCACAAGGCCGAAATCAAGGTGTCCACTGGGCTGGGATCTTGCCTGGAGGATCTCGGGAAGAACCTGCCTCTTTTGTTGGCAGAATCCAGTTCCTTGTGGCTATGGCTCTGAGGTCCTGCTTCCTGGCTGGCTGGGCACTGGGAGCTGCTCTCTGTTCCTACAGGCTGCCTAGACTCCTCGTGTGGTCCCAATTCCTCACGCTTTGAATCTCTGACTCTCCCTTCCACCTACTAGTTGGAAAAACCTGTTCCTTTAAGGGGCTTGACAGCCAGTCCCCTGAGATTATTAATAGATTAGGTCCACTTGGGTAGTCTTCCTTTTGCCATATAACATAATCACAGAAGTGAGATCATATCCACATTCAAAGGGCAAGGATTATGCTAGGGGCATTGGGGAATTCTAAGAATTTGGCCATGTGACTAAATTCTAGTCAATAGGAGGTTAGTGGCAATTCAATCCTAGTTGCTCAGGCCAACATTTTGGCTGTCATCCTTATTCTCTTTCTTTTCCTTACACCTCACTGATCAGAGGTCACATTCTGTCAGCTCAACTTCCAAAACACACTCAAAATTCAACCACTTCTCATCACCACCCTCTGCCTCTCTTGAGCTGGCTGAAGTTATCTCTCACGTGGTTAGCGCAGTCACCTCCTAATTGGCTAGACCTCGGCAGTCTCTTCTCAATACAGCAACCAGAGTGATCCGGGTACAACTATAGTGGACCATGTCGTTCCTTTGTTCAGCACCCTTGGATGGGTGCCCATCTCAGAATGAAAGTCAAAATCCTTAATATGGACTGTAGGCCACTTTGTAGTCCTTGTAAGGTTCTACTTTGGTTTCCTTATTAGATCTGCGTGTGACCTTGAAATCCTACCTCTTGTCCCTTTTTTCACTTCACTGTAGCCTCACGTGACTTCTTACTGTTCCTTAAACATATCAAGACATCCTTAGGGTTTTTGTGCTTGCTATTCACTTTGGAATGTTCTTTCCTCAAGATATCTGCATGACTAGCTACACTCACACACATAGAGTCGGGGGAGACTTCGTATTCCCCCACATTTCTCTGTTTTGTACTTTGTAGTACTTTTCACTGTACCACATACTCTATTTTAAATTTGATTCTTGTCTTCCCTGTGCTCAGTCACGTCTGACTCTTTGTGGCCCCATGGACTGTAGCCCACCAGGCTCCTCTGCCCCTGGAATTTTCCAGGCAAGAACACTGGAGTGGGGTGCCACTTCCTCTTCAGGGAATCTTCCCGACCCAGGGATTGAACCCATGTCTCTTGCATCTCCTACATTGGCAGGTGGCTTCTTTACCATTAGTGCCACCTGGGAAGCCCGTTTGTCTTACCTGCTTAGTCACTGCAGTTGTGTCTGACTCTGGGTGACCCAATGGACTATAGCTTGCCAGGCTCTTCTGTCCATGGGATTCCTAGGCAGGAATACTGGAGTGGGTTACCATGCCCTCCTCCAGGGGATCTTCCCAACCTAGGGATCGAACCTGGGTCTCCTGCACTGCAGGCAGATTCTTTACCACTGAGCTACCAGGGAAGCCTTTGTCTCCCCTACTAAAACATAAATCCATTAGAACAGGGACCCCCAGTCCCCCTACCTGCCACACCCATACATTTGTTTATTACTGTATAACCTGGCGCACGGTAGGTACTCAAAGTTCTTTGGTATGTGAATAATAACATGAGAAGGCGATGATGGGAGTTAAAGCATCCTCAGGTCCTTATATTGTGTGGAAGGAAGATAGTGATATTGATTAATTTTAGACTTTGCTAAGCTAAATGTACATGTTACGTTTTTCAGGATTACTTTTAAAAGAACAGAAATAGAACTGCAACTTCAATGTTGTTGAGAAGGGAAGGGCAAAAGAGGAAAATTTAAGCCATTGGAAGGTAGGAATAAAGGAAAAGTGGCAGAGATATGATAAAAAGAAATCACAGAGCTTTCTGATTCCTATGGAATAATGGCAGATGCCTAAATCCCTTCACAATCCTGCAAAACCCAAACAGATCAACAATGAAAGCAAATTACATTACCCCAGCCTTCACCTACAGCATCCTAGGAAAGGGAGAATAGCTCCAACTTCAATTTACATGTAAATGGAAAGATTAATATCTGAAACCAGAGGAGCCTGCTCCAGAACTAACGTCTGAACAG
Organism: Odocoileus virginianus; assembly: GCF_023699985.2. Lineage (NCBI taxonomy): Eukaryota > Metazoa > Chordata > Mammalia > Artiodactyla > Cervidae > Odocoileus > Odocoileus virginianus. The sequence goes on along the minus strand of NC_069689.1, from coordinate 592,770 downwards.
AGGAGTGGCAGGTAGGGATGTGGGGTGGAAGGGAGAGGAGTGTAGCCTGGTCCTAGAGGAGGCCAGGTACTAACAACATCAGCTAGAATTATCCCAGAAGGAGGGAGGATCCTATTGTGAGAGGAGGAACACTGAGGACAGGTCTGAGACCTGGTGGATCAGAGCACTGGCAACTGCGTGATTGAAGCATTTGTGAAAATTGATGACATAAGTCACAAAAGAATAATCTCAATTTTCTTTAAAGAGAGCAATGATATAAATAACAAATTTATTGAGATTTTTTGAAAAATCTCAACTTTCTTAAAAAGAACAATGATATAAATAGAATTCTCCAATCACAATGCAATAAAAGTTTTAATCACAAAAAGAATCTTTCACCTAGAAAATTTTAAAACTCTGTACCAAGCAACTCTTGGGTTAATAAAATAATACAAACCAAAATTCCCAAATTTTATGAAATAGCAGTAATGGAAACACAGTTTATCTGAATCTATGTGATACTGCAAAAGTAAGTTAGGAGAGAATGTATTACATTAGACATCTATGTAAAATTAAAATCAATTTAAAAGCTAAAAAAAATGCAAAGAGAACCAAAAGAAAGCAGAATGAAGGAACTATTAAAGATATAAGCAGAAATTAATGTTAGAAAACAGAAAAAGAAACTAAAAGGAATAAATAAATCCAAATTCTGGTTCTCAGAAAAAAAACTCAACTAACAAATCACTAGCTAATCTAACCAGGAAAAAAAAAAAACAGAGAGGGAGAAAAGGCATAAATATGCAAGATAAGAAATGACAAGGAGGAAATAGCCATTGAAACAGAAGAATTAAAAATTTAAAAAACACATTTAGTTTCGTTGTAACAAAGCAACTTGTACACTTTTAACTTTTAAAACTGAGCATCATCTTTACTTCTCAGTGAAGCAAAAAGAAACATTTAAAAATATACAGGAACAAAATTATAATAGGGAATGTCAATTGCACCTAATTTCCTACAGGTTCTGCTGATTCTCCCATCAAGTGGCAGGGCTCAAGTCATTAGGACAGAATTTTGTTTTAAAAGGGGGGCTTCCCTGGTAGCTCAGCTGGTAAAGAATCCACCTGCAATGCAGGAGACCTCGGTTTGGTCCCTGAGTTGGGAAGATCCTTTGGAGAAGGGAAAGGTTACCCACTCCAGTATTCTGACCTGGAGAATTCCTTAGACTGTATAGTCCATGGGGTCACAGAATTGGACACAACTGAGTGACTTTCATCTTTTTGTTTTAAAAGTGTCATCTTAAACTGAAAGTACATCCGTTAAACATCACAATTAAACTTGCCAAAGAAGTAGTCATATTGTCAAAATACTCATTTAACCCACCCAAACATCTCAAACCCACCTTTTGTTGACCTTCTGTAACCCCATTGTTTAAAAGTTTTTTTTTCTTTTTTAAAATAGAGAAAGTAGACAAATATATGTTGGTAAATGCTAACTGTCTGTATTCACATAGAGACACAATGTAATCTCTGAGCACAATATACAGAGAAAGGAGGGGAAAAGGCTAGAATTCTATACACTATCACACAGAGGCCTAGGACCCTCCAGCTTCCAGCAGAGCTGAAGGAGCAGAAGGTTTTTCTTTTTTCCCACAGAGCATGGTGGTGTTGATTCTATAGCCTTTGTTGTGACAGGAAGGGATAAAAATGAATTTGGAATAGAAAGGAGTAGAAATTCCTTTTCCATTGAATTCTGCTCAAGGTATTCCCAAATAAGTTGTGAACCTTGGTATAAAGGGGAAAAGAGATCTTAAAAACAGGGTGAATTCTGCTCAAGGTATTCCCAGATAAGTTGTGAACCTTGGTATAAAGGGGAAAAGAGATCTTAAAAACAGGGTGACTGAGCACAGAAAAAGAAAAAAAAAAAAAAAAAGACTGCAAGTTGCTCCCAGGGACTGGAGAAAATTAAAAAAGGAAGGTTGAAATCCATCCATGTTCCATTAGTCATCTTCTCCTTCATCTTCCTCCTCCTCATCTTCTTCACTTTCATCCTAATCTCCTTCATCAATATCTTCCAATCCTTCTTCCTCTTCATTGTCACCATCATCTCCTTCTCCTTCCCCTTCCTCATCATCCATGTCAGGAAACAAGTAGCACCGTAATGGACTTGGCCAAATATCATCTTTGATGACCTCTCCTAACTCATCTGCACCTGCATCAGAATGATCAATAAACCAGGTAAAGAAGCTCTCTGGTTGCTCATGTTGTCTCCCTGCTGGCTTTATTCTGCATTTGACTTGATCAAATGAAATCCTTTCTGAATTTCCATTTGATTTCAGTGGACTTTGAAGATAGATCACCACTCTCACGTAGATGAAAGTTTTTGGAGACAACTTTATTTTCAAAGTAAGTGAAAATAATTTTCTATTGTCATCAGGATAAAAATCTGTTCTGTAACCTGATTTAATATCTTCAAATTCCGTCACTTCAGTGCTTGTCAAATAAGGCAGTGCCTCTTCATCCTCCTTCCCAAGCAGTGCAGACGCTTGCGGATAGTTAACAAATGTTGTTACCCCCAAATTTGGGATTTTGGCAATCAGTTCCAACTTCTTCTGAAAAAATGATTGGCAGAATTTGTTATATTTCTGTTCTACTTTCAAAATCTCCTCACTGGCTTGTTCATTCAGTCTATTTCATTTTGTACTCCATCAATATATTTCATTTTGTACTCCATCAATATGTCCAGTTGCTCCTTGCTGTTCTTGTTCTTCCTTCAGCAAGTTCGGAGGAGACATTCTGTCTGGCCTGGAGGCAGGAGTCACTTTTGGTTTCTTTGGTTTCTTTGTGTGGGATGGAAGTGGAGACTGGTGTTTGGGGGCCCTGCTGGGAAAGAAAACAAGAATCAATCCAGGGGGAGAGGCCCATAACATGAGCTCTTAGAACTAAGGCTGCCCCAGCAGACAAAGGTTTAAATACCTAAAAATCTTAAGAAGCTACTTTTCACAAGTCTAGAACAAACAGATTTGAAAATGTAGCATAAATAGACAACTTCCTAGGAAAATATTATTTGCCAAAATTTACCCTAATAAACATTAAAATTGTATGTAAACTAAATAATTACTCTTGAAGAATTCACAAGGCCCAGAAGAATTCATAGGAGAACACATAAAATCTTCAAAGCTACTTAAGAAGTTCCAGAGCATAGAAAGAGAAATTCCCACATTATTTTTATTTTATTTTTTAAAATTTCCCCCCACATTATTTTTAAATAGCCACATGCAATTTAAGGAAATCAAGAGGGAGAAGTAATCTTCGATATTTATTCAAATATTCACCATTTCTGATACTCTTCACTATTTCCTGAAGATTCAACTTCCCATTTAGTTCCAGGCAAGAAAAGGAGAAATAAGTAAAAAGGGGAGAAGTGGTGATACTTATAACCAGAAAGCAAAGCTTTTCCAGACATCTTTGGCAGAGTTTGCTTAAGTCTCAATGGCTGGAAAACTCTGCTCTCATTTTTAGCTGGCATATGGCTTTTCTAAACAAATTCAGAGTTCTAATGGTAAAGAAGACATGGAAAATGCTTGTTGGGTAGAAAGAAAGCAGTAACTCCCACAGCCCACCCTTTTGGCTATCCATCCTCCCATATACAGAACACACTCCATCCCTAATGAAGACAGTTCTAAGGTCTCATTTAGACATTGCATCCATCTCAAAAGCCAGAATGTCTAGTTCATTGGCAGTTTCTCCACTTAGCCCTGGTGTGAATCCTCATACCAAGTCCAGTAACCTATGAACTAAAAGCCAAGTTATCATCCCCCAATGATTCCATATATAATAATGGGGAAGGAAAGGGAAGAATGGGGAACTTATCAAAGCTATTGGGATTATTAGATCTATGGCAAATACCAAATTCTGCTAGACAGGAAAAGCCTCGTTTGATAGTAATTTCCTTACTCAGACAACCTATTCCCTGGGAAGAACTTTATCAATTGTGCTTCATAGTCCAAGTTTCATCTTTTTTAAAAACAGGCATCTTATTTTTAGAAAGTATTTATTTATTTGGCTGCAGTGGATCTTAGTGGCAGCACTCAAGACCTTTGGTCTTTGCTATGGCACATGGGACCCCTAGTTGCTGCATGCAAACTCTTAGCTTCGGTATGTGGAATGTAGTTGCCTGATCGCGGATTGAACCCAGGCCCCCTGCACTGGGAGTGCCGAGTCTTAGCCGCTGGACTGCCAGGGAATTCCCTCCATCTTCTTTAGAGTGGCTTCTTATACATTACCCTCTTGAACCATATTTGAAGCAAACTTTGGGGAGGATGCCCTTTCTGTTGTGTGTGTTCGGGGACCTTGGGTTGAATAATGATAAATTCTTGCTGATCAGATCCTTAAATTTTCATTTTTGGTGATATGATTCCCTCAAAAATGTTGTAGGCTTCCAGTCTATTTACCTCTTCTTCAATCCTTTGTGTGAGTAACCACAGCTGAAGCTCCTGTGAGGTCACAGTCCATGGACCTAAACATCTTCCTCTATTATCTGTTGGCGTCTGTGTTCTGCTTATTCTTCTGGCCTTCAACTTAATGCTCACTGTCGTGAGACAATTGGAAACAAAGGGCTCTAGCTGAAGAGAATGCTTTGCAGACACACCACCCCACCCCCCGGTTCTTCTGTTGAGTGGTGATTCTTTTTTTTTTAAGTTAATTTTATTGGAGTAAAGTTGCTTTTTAATGTTGTGTTAATTTCTGCTGTACAGCAAAGTGAATCAATTATATGTATGGATATACCCTCTCTTTTTCAGATTTCCTTCCCATTTAGGTCACTACAGATCATTAAGGAGAGTTCCCTGTGCTATATAGGTTCTCATTAGTTATCTATTTTATACATACTAGTGTGTATAAGTCAATCCCAGTCTCCAAATTTATCCCATCCCCTCCTTCCCCCTCAATATCCATAAATTTGTTCTTTACATCTATGCTTTGCAACTAAGTTCTTCTGTACCATTTTTCTAGATTCAACATATAAGTGATATTATACAATGTTTGTTTTTCTCTTTCTGACTTCATTCTGTATGACAGTCACTAGATCTATCCACCTCTTTGGAAATGGCACTGTTTTGTTCCTTTTTGGTCCTGAGTAATATTCCATTGTGTACATGTACCACATCTTCTTTATCCATTCCTCTGTTGATGGACATTTAGATTTAAAAAAAAAATTTATTGGAGTATAGTTGCTTTGCAATGTGTTAGTTTCTGCTGTAAAGTGAAACAGTTATACATATATGCGTATTCACTCTTTTATGGATTTTCTTCTCATTTAGGTCACCGCAGAGCATTGAGTAGAGCTCCCTATGCTATTCAGTAGGTTCTCATTAGTTATCTATTTTAAGTAAGTGTGTGTTAGTCGATCAGTCTGATTCTTTGCAACCCCATGGAGTATAGCCTGCCAATCTCCTCTGCCCGTGAAATTCTCCAGGCAAGAATAGTGGAGTGGATTTCCATTCCCTTCTCCAGGGCATCTTACCGACCCAGGGATCGAACCCAGATCTACTGCATTGTGGGCAGATTCTTTACCATCTGAGCCACCAGGGGATCCCATTTTATGCATGGTACTATATATATGTCAATCCCAATCTCCTGTGGAGCAGTGATTTTTAAAAGAAGGTGCTTACTGTTTATAGTAGCCAGGACATGGAAGCAACCTAGATGCCCATCAGCAGACGAATGGATGAGGAAGCTGTGGTACATATACACCATGGAATATTACTCAGCCATTAAAAAGAATTCATTTGAATCAGTTCTAATGAGATGGATGAAACTGGAGCCCATTATCCAGAGTGAAGTAAGCCAGAAAGATAAAGACCATTACAGTATACTAACACATATATATGGAATTTAGAAAGATGGTAACGATAACCCTATATGCAAAACAGAAAAAGAGACTCAGATGTATAGAACAGACTTGTGGACTCTGGGAGAAGGCGAGGGTGGGATGTTTCAAGAGAACAGCATCGAAATATGTATATTATCTAGGGTGAAACAGATCACCAGCCCAGGTTGGGTGCATGAGACAAGTGCTCGGGCCTGGTGCACTGGAAAGACCCAGAGGGATCGGGTGGAGAGGGAGGTGGGAGGGGGGACCGGGATGGGGAATACATGTAAATCCATGGCTAATTCATTTCAATGTATGACAAAAACCACTGCAATGATGTAAAGTAATTAGCCTCCAACTAATAAAAATAAATGGAAAAAAAATTTTAAAAAAAATTAAAAAAAAAACAACCTTTCTAAAAAAATAAATAAATAAAAATAAAATCAGGTTTCTTCTCAAAAAAAAAAAAAAAAAAAGAAGGTGCTTAGGAAAGGCCCAGGACACCAGTCTCATCTTGTAAGCTATTGCTTGGAGGCCACATTCCTATTTGGAGAACAGATGCAATGATCTTTTTCAGCCTTGCAAATCTCCAAGTTATAGAATCATCAAATTATACCAATAGGATCAGATTATCCCAAATTATGGGATCTCAAAGGAGATGGAAGGCCCTAAGCAGAGTCTTCCTTAGTGAAGTGGTACTTCCTTCCTTTTTTTCTTCAACCTGGATAAAACTAGCTCATTGGTCTCCTTCAAGACTTTGTTGAAAATGGAACGAAGTCACCAGCATGTGCCAACATTCTGAATCATTCCAGCTATTTTCCTTAACACAACAAAATAGGCTGGCATGTGAGAAGAGCAAGTTGACCATGTGTTCCACCACTGCACAACAGAGTCATTGGAATTCCAGTTTGCAATGCATGTACCCTCCCAGCCCAAAAGCCCATCTCTACCACTCAACAAAGTTCATGTTTCAGATTATGTCACTTGCGGTATCCCGCTTCAGGGTATTGAATTCTCTGAGTGATAGAACTGTATCTGGCTGCATTTAGAAACCCAACAAAGTGGCCAAATCCGTATGAGGTTTACTTTTCTCCTATTACAAGGAGTCTGAGACAGGCCATCTGGGAACTGATGCAGCTGCTCAAGGAATCAGTCTCCTTCTCTCCTTTCCTGCCATCCTAAAAGTGAACACATTAGTTGCTCAGTTGCATCAGACTCAGACCTCATGGACTGTAGCCTACCAGGCCCCTCTGTCCATGGAATTCTCCAGTCAAGAATACCAGAGTGGGTAGACTTTCCCTTCTCCAGGGGATCTTCCCAATCCAGGGCTCGAACCTAGGTCTCCTGCATTGCAGGCAAATTCTTTACCATCTGAGCCACCAGGAAATCCTGCCATCCTTAGTGTATGTCTTTTGGTTGCATGATCACAAGTTGGCTGTCTCTATTCTGGATATTGTGTCTGCTTGGAAGACAGGAAAAAGGGGGTTGGGAAAGGCAGAATGCATGTGCCAGTTGAATCTTCCCTCTTTAAAAAAAATTCAGGAAATCAATCACTTTTCCAGAAGCACTACCCAGGGACTTTCAGTAGTATCTTCTTGGCTATAGCCACCCTTAGCTCCAGGGGAGTAAGGGAGATAAATATTTTTAAACTATGACTAAAAAGAGGGTTCTATTAGTAAAGAAAAAGAGGATACTAGATACTGGACAGTAATTAGGTCTGCCAGACCAATATGAACTGTTTAATACAAGAAAAGGGATATCATGGCTCAAGGATCTGAAAAGTCCAGAGGCTGCACTTGCTTGATTCAGTGGCTTAAGAAATCACAAGGAATCCAGTTGCTTTCTGCTCTCCACCCTGCCTTCAAATAACCTGAGGCTGACTCCCTTCATGGTCCTCAGACAACTTGCAAGGTTACAAGCTTTCTCATTCATGCTCAGTGGGAAATAGAGAGTATCAGGATCCCAGCATTTGCAGCTGACATGCTCAGTCCATCGCTGGGCTCAGAGGATGGAATGCACTGATTGGTTTGGCCCAGGTGGTGAGCTTGAAGCTAGGTCTAGGATGGAACCATTCCAGGAACTCCAAGGATCAGGTTCTCCATGGAAAGTATGGTCTGTTGAAAAGGGGCCAGGGACCTCTGGAGAAGGAGCTGGGGAAATGGACGATACGAAGATGACCAACAAATGTCCTCAGAATATCCAGAGAAGAAGGAGTCAATTGGAAAGGGAATTAATCAGCACAGGAAATACTGAAAAAAGGAAAGTCTCTAAAGGGACATGGTCAGTGTTCATCCGAGCATTGGCTGGGGACAGGGAGGTCTAGTCCAAAGTCATATCCTGTCTAGTCCTAGTGTCACATGCATTTTTACTATGAGGGTCTTGGAAGCACACTCCTGCTATTCTTGGCACCCCACCCCCCTCCAATTTTGGTGCTCTGCTTCCAGCTTACCACACAGCCTTCTGATTATACTTGACTTCCCAAGTTGTTTTCTTATAGGGAGTGAATGTCTTAATCAGAGACTGGAATGCTTGGCAATTCTGGTTCATGGTGTGAATTAGTACATCAGCATTCTGATTTTCACATTAATTTCTGACTCCCTGTGTCAGCAAAAGCTCTTTTCTGAGACCGTGTGTCTGAGAACCAGACCCTGAAGTCCTGGTGTTTCTAGGATACTGGACGATTCATTGTGAGTCTACTAGTGACCAGCCAGTGGCTTTTCCTTGAAGATCCCCACGTTGTCATTGTCTAACCTATTGTCTACTTCCTGGGTACTGATTTGAGGTTTTCTAGAGTTAACTGTCTTAATGCTAGAATCCCACTGTATCATACCTGATGTGGATAAGGCTGGGTTTGAGCTGATACAAAGTTCTTTTTCATCTTTAGGACCTCTTTCTGTGAAGACTCATTACCTGCATAGCTACTCTTGTAATTCTACAATAAAAGAGTCTGAAGTACAAACTTGAATCTTATATGAACAGATATTTCACACGAAATTCAAATTGAAAATATACTCCTGCTCATAAGTCATAGTTCAGTTCAGTTCAGTTCAGCTGCTCAGTTGTGTCTGACTCTTTGCGACCCCATGGATCGCAGCACGCCAGGCCTCCCTGTCCATCACCAACTCCCAGAGTCCACTCAAACCCATGTCCATCGAGTCATAAGGGATGTGTAAATTAAAATTAAAATGAGATATTACTACATATCCATTAGAAAGGCTAAAATGAAAAAGACTTGGCCACACCCGGTGTTGGCAAGGATGTGAAGAAAGTAGGACACATACATTTCTGCTGGAAGTGTGAAGTCAAGTGGGCTTTGGGAAGCATTACTACCAACAAAGTTAGTGGAGATGATGGAATTCCAGCTGAGCAATTTAAAATCCTAAAAGATGATGCTGTTAAAAGTGCAGTATTCAGTTGTTGTCATTGCTGAGTCTCTCAGTCATGTCCAATTCTGAGGCCCCATAGACTGTAGCCCACCAGGCTCCTCTGTCCATGGGGTTTCCCAGGCAAGAATACTGAAGGGGGTTGCTGTTTCCTTCTTCAGGAGATATTCCTGACCCAGGAATTGAACCTTCATCTCCTGCAAGTTTCCTGTATTGCAGGAGGATTCTTTAAAGCTGAGCCACGAGGGATTCCCACTGCACTCAATATATTAACAAATTTGGAAAACACAGCAGTGGCCACAGGACTGGAAGAGGTCAGTCTTCATTCCAATCCCAAAAAAGTGCAAGGTCAAAGAATTTTCAAACTACCGTATTATTGTGCTCATTTCTCATGCTAGCAAGGTAATGCTTAAAATCCTTCCAGCTGGGCTTCAGCAGTATGTGAATCGAGAACTTCCAGATGTACAAGCTGGATTTGGAAAAGGCAGAGGAACCAGAGACAAATTGCCAGCATCCACTGGATCATAGAAAAAGCAAGAGAATTCCAGAAAAATATCTACTTCTGCTTCATTGATTTTTCTAAAAACTTTGTGTGTATCACAACAAACTGTGGAAAATTCATGAAAAGATGGGAATACCAGAGCACCTTACCTGTCTCCTGAGAAACCTGTATGCAGGTCAATAAGCAACAGTTAGAATTGGACATGGAACAATGGACTGGTTAAAAACTGGGAAAGGAGTGTGTCAAGGCTGTATGTTGTCACCTTGCTTATTTAACTTCCTGGCAAATAGAAGGGAAAAAAGTGGAAACAAGGACAGATTTTATTTTCTTGGGCTCCAAAATCACTGTGGACAGTGGCTGCAGCCACGAAATTAAAAGACATTTGCTCCTTGGAAGAAAAGCTATGACAAACCCAAGCAATGTATTCAAAAGTAGAGACATCACCTTGCTGACAAAGGTCCACATAGTCAAAGCTATGGTTTTTCTAGTAGTCATGTACAGATGTTAGAGTTGGACGCTTAAAAGGGTAAGTGAAAATCGCTCAGTCATGTCCAACTCTTTACGACCCCATGGACTATACAGTCCATGGACCTCTCCAGGCCAGAATACTGGAGTGGGTAGCTGTTCCCTTCTCCAGGGCATCTTCCCAACTCAGGGATCAAACCCAGGTCTCCCACACTGCAGGTAGACTTCACCAACTGAGCTATCAGGGAAGCCCAAAAAAGGGTAAGTGCCAAAGAACTAATGCTTTTGAATTGTGGTGCTGGAGAAGACTCTTGAGAGTCCCTTGGACAGCAAGAAGGTCAAACCAGTCAATTCTAAAGGAAATCAACCCTGAACATTCATTGGAAGGACTGATCCTGAAGCTGAAGTTCCAATACTTGACTGAGGCAAGGAGCTGACTCACTGGAAAAGACCCCGATGCTGGGAAAGACTGAGGGAGGGAAGAGAAATGGCCAACAGAGGATGAGATGGTTGGATGACATCACCAACTCAATGGATATAAGTTTGAGCAAATTTCGGGAGATGGTGAAGGACAGGGAAGTCTGGTGTGCTGCAGCCCATGGGGTTGCAAAGAGTCAGACATGACATAGTGACTGAACAACAACAACTTGGGAAGTCTGTTTGGCAATATGTATTAAGTGGAACATACATTTATCCAATACCTTGACAATTCTACTCCTAACTATGTGTGGAACAGAAATGCATACATATGCTCACCAAAAGACATAGGTAAAAATACTCATTTCAACACTATTCCTAATAGGTCTACCTGGGAAATAATCCAAGTGTGCATTGATGTAGCGACTTAGCAATATCACTGATAGTAGAATTTATAAAAACATTGTGTTATAGCCAAACCATTGTTGACTTAAAAAGTGTTCATAACCTAAAAGTTGAGAGCAATGTTTATCCCGTGGAAATTTTTAGGACTTCAAGCCTGGAAGACAGCATCTCAAGTGACCCTGAGTCAACTGCTCTGGACAGGTAGGGGGAGGGGCCATGTTAGAGAGAAATTTTGCAACAAAGGGCAGGTAGTCTGAATATCAAAAGATTGTTGTTAATTAAAGAAAATCAGATAACCCAAGTTAAGGGATTTAGTGCTTTTGGGGCATACCTGGTGCCTGGAAAATCCCATGGACAGAGGAGCCTGGTAGGCTGCAGTCCATGGGGTTGGGGAGTCGGACACGACTGAGCGACTTCACTTTCACTTTTCACTTTCATGCATTGGAGAAGGAAATGGCAGCCCACTCCAGTATTCTTGCCTGGAGAATCCCAGGGATGGGGGAGCCTGGTGGGCTGCCGTCTATGGGGTTGCCCAGAGTCGGACACAACTGAGCGACTGAGCGCACACACACACACACAAACACACATATGGGAAGATGTAAGAGTCTGGCTCACTGAGACTACCCCTTTCACATGCATCTCAGCCATCTGGGACCAGTATCCTGTTTTCACATCCTGAGCTTCCTTTCCTCAGGGCTTATTGTAGGGAGTGGGTAACAGTCTGATGACTGCTAGATGGTAGATATTCTCCTTCCTGAGTTCCCTCAGGGCTCACTGGCTCATGTTGGAGGGCTGCAATCACTGATGACTGTGACATCCCTGTTTACTGATATGGCAGGAAATATTCCATTTCTCATTACGTCATACTATAAAGCAATGAAAATCAAGGAACTCCTATTGCTATTCACAACAACCAGGACGACTCTCATTACTATAATGTTAAATGAAAGAAGCCAGACGCAAAAGATTATACTTGGTACGATTCCATTTAGAAGACGATCAAGAACAGGCACAAGCTATTTTAATGGTTAGATGTCAAGGTAATGGTTACCTTTGGAGGACAAGGTGGGTAAAGAGTGGGAAGGGGTTTGCAAGCTGCTTCTAAGTGCTGCTAACGTGTTCCTTTTTGCTTTGGGTAGTGATTACATAGATGTGTACACTCTGTAAACAATTCATCTAGTTATACAATGATACTTTGAACACTTTTCTTGGCTGGGCTGTGACACATCTATAGGTCCTCTGATCAACAGCTGGCCTCTGCTAAGGCAGTTTAGGAGACTCAGCTGTGCTACGTGGCCTTGAGCAGGCTAGCCCAGGCCTGTTCTCCTGGTAATGGCTGTGGGGCAAAAGGGCAGTGTTCAAGTCCACTTCAAGACTCTGCCTTCATCATATCTGCTAACATTCCATTGTCCAAAGCAAGTCACATGGTAAATGGGCCTGTTTCAAGGGAGGGTGATGAATTGGGCCATCAACACAAGTCTACCAGTTAGTGGGAGAAAGAAAAAGAAGTTAATGACAATACAGTGAAACACATACAATAACTGAGAGAAATACAGGGTCCTTTAAGGGCACAGAATGAGGCACATTTTATATTTTATCTGACATCAAAATCATTCACGGAAAAAATTTATGCATGGACATTTCCCCTTCCAGACTATGAACTTTTCTATATGCTTCATTTTCACATATTCCAGCTCTTGTCATAGTGCCTTGCATAAAATGGCACTTCAATGTTTGTGAAATAAGTGCTCAGTCATAAAGGTAGTAATTTCCTCTTTGTCCATTTTTATTTCAGACTCTAGGAGAAGAATGAGACCTGCACATGTAGCAAGACACATTTTTACATTTTACAGCCATTTTAGTGAACTCATAAACTCCATTCATAGAATAGGCTCCTGTCAAGCGAAGGGTTGGAGGAGTTCCAGCACAGAGATGGGTGGAATCATTCAAATTTTGATGTGTGCCTTTTTGCTGGTGGTGGGGTGTCTTCTATATATTTTTAGAACTTGCAGTAAAATATACGTAACATGACATTTACCATTTTACCCATTTAAGTGTAAAGTTCAGTGGCATTAGGTACACTCAAACTGTCGTGCAACTGTGACCACCATCTGTCTCTGGAACTTTTTTTATCTTCCCAAACTGAAATTCTGCACCTATTAAACAGCAACTCCCCATTCTCCCTGCTCCCCAGCTTCTGAAAATCAGCACTTTACCTTCTGCTTCTATGAACTGGACTACTCCAGCTGCCCCCTATAAGTGGGCTCATACAGTCCTTTTGTGGCTGGCTTATTTCACTTATAATGTCCTCAGGGTTGTAGCATGTCCACATGTTGTAGCATGTGTCAGAATTTCCTCCCCTTTTAAGGCTGAATGATATCCCATTGTATTTATATACTTAATTTTGTTTACTCATTCATCTGCTGATGGACACATGGTTGCTTCTATCTTTTGGCTATTGTGAAGTAATGTACAAAGCAAATTCCACCCAAGTATGGAATTTTGGACAGAGGAGCCTGGCGGGCTACAGTCCATAGGGTTGGACATGACTGAAGTGACTTAGCACATGGAATTCCGGGGTGGAAAATGCCTCTTCACTCAATTTGAAAGTGAGTGGAATCACAGCCACATTAGGGCAGTATGGCTGAAACTCATGGCCTAATTAACTTTCACCAGAGGTCACTTTAAAAATAGAGATTCTGATCATGCTAATAAAAATAGGGATTTCTGATAAGAAAATAAGAACTACATTTCTGAAGGTGATAAAATTGGCTGAGAATTTAAGATTAGGATGAGACATTAAACAAAGCCTCATTATTAACCCCAGGAATGATATCCAGAGGGTGGCAGGCACCATGATTTCAAAACTAGTCTTGTGGGTGGAAGGTCACAGGTAGACAGACACAGGCCATTTCTAAGGTTGGCTGCTTCGGCCTAGATATCACATTCCCTCAACCAAACAACCGCTTCCCTGCCTGGCTAACCTCTAATTGATTCCTTGACAGCCAGTCCAACACCTCTTCCTCAGGAAAGTTTTGCTTGACCTAGGCCCTCACCTTGAAGCCTGGGTTGGGCTTCTCTCCCTGTTCGTCCCTCAGTTCAGTGACTGCCTGGCGCCCCTCCATGGAGGAATGAGGACTGGCTGGCCTCTACCCCAGCTGCTCAAGACTCAGTCAACACTCATAGGATGGATGTGTTGACTTAAAAAAGTATATATCCACAAACTAAAAGTTGAGAGCCATGTTTAATTTGGTGGGAATTTTTAGGACTTTAAGCCTGGTAGACAGCATCTCAAGTGACCCTGAGATAACTGCTCTGAGGAAGTAGGGAAGCCAGAATACAGAGAACTTTGGCAACAAGTGGCAGGCAGTCTGAACATCAAAAGGTTATGGTTAATTAAAGAAAACCAGATAACCCAAGTTAAGGAATTTAGCGCCCTTTTATGTATGGGAAGATGCAAGAGTTTGGGCTCATTGAAATCGTTCCTTTCATGTGTATCTGAGCTATCCTGCGCCAGTACCCTGTGTTTTTCACATCCTGAATTCCCTTGGGACTCACCATAGGAAGTGGCTGCCATCTGACAGCTGCCAGATCTCAGGTATTCTCCTTCCAGAGTGCCCTTAGGGCTCAGGAGCTCCAATGGAGCGCTGCAGTCGCTGATGACTGTGACAATGTTGTGTACTGATATGGCAGGAAATACTCCGTTTCTTAGATGAGTGACTCCTCCATTGAAACTGCCACAAGTACCCAAGCCAGGTGGTCAGTGGAGCCAGGCCATGGGCACTGGCTGCAGGAGTGGAAGCTGCAGGGACAATACCGCCCTTGCTGCGAGCACCCTCTCCTGTCATGCTGTCACGCCCCAGCTGTTCCTGCAGCAAAGCAGGCCAAGTGGGAAGGGCCTCAGAGAGCAGAGAAAATCTCAGTGTCCAAAATACCAAAGAAGCCGTGTGAACATCAGAAGGGGGAAGACTGACCTGAAGGCTGGGCTGCCCGGAGGCCTGCAGGGCGTGCTGCAGGGCTTGGCTGAAGAGATCGTTGGTGATGGGCGTCCCTGACTGGACGCTGGAGGACATTGGGGAGGTCCCTGAGGAGTGGCCCTAGAGACAGACCACAGTCAGTGCCACCCTCAGAGCCACCCCAGTCTCCCAGCACACACCCACTGCTGTCACATCACCCCAGGGTGCCCTGGGCGCCTCACCACTGCCTCCCAGCAGGGGCCAGCATGAGACAGCCACACAAAGCTACCTAAAAGCTCTCTATGTGGGCACAAAGGGTTCTGTACTCTTTTGCTCCAGGGAGATGGAATGGGACCCCTGACCGAGCCTAGGACCCACACTGGGAGAGGAGAAATGGCCCTGCTGACTGGAGTGACCATCACCAGGAATGCTTAAGCCTGTGATGCATGCTTGGCCACTTTCAGGAATAAGTAAGGACTATTCATTATTGACAGGAGGTTCTTCCAACTGCTGAGAAGAGTCAGTCAGGCCTGGGATGAGCCCCAGACTTCTGAGCCTAAAGGCAGGTGAAGGGAGGTCACCTGAGCTGCAGTGGGAAACCCACTGGGGCTCCAGGTAGAGCTCAGATCAAAGCAGATGGAGCACAAGAATCAGCAAAGGTAAACCCACTCTACCACTGGGCCCTTCTCCCTGGGGGCCCAACCTGGACCTTCCCACCCCTTCTCTCCATACCTGGGTACCAGGAGTCGGCGTGTGAGAGCTGCTCTCCGGAGTGCTGGCCAGGGCCAGGGCGGTGGCCAGCTCGCTCTGGGTGATAGGCCGGGGCCCGGCAGCTCCACTGTACCCCAGGGAAGCTGGGCGAGAGCTGGGGGTGCTGCTTGAGGGCGTGGACCTGGCACTCTGGACAAGGGAGGTGCCCACATCAGGGCGGCAGCCCTGAGTGGTTCTCAGAAGAACCCCACCCCTGCTCCAGGAACAGTTCTTGGGGAGACTCCCCAGGCTGCCAGATTCACAGCAATAGAGTGACACACCTGGGCCCCCACAGGGCCTCTGACCAGCCCCTGCTGGGCATGCCAGGTCCCGGGAAGGGTGCCTCCCAGCACCATCTCCCCCAGATGGCAGGCAGCCCGGTCACTTACTGGGTGAAAGTCGTCCTCATCATCAGAGAGCCCGTCAAACAGGAAGCCACCTGGAGGAGGGAGGACAGATTTCAGGAGGAGGAATAGGAAGGCACAGGCGCTGCTCCAGCATCTCGGCGCTAGTTACTCCAAATTCATGTTCTCATCTCTCCCCTGGAAAATTACAGGACAGATGCTCTCCCTGACTCAAACCCAGAGTTCCCAAGGAACACCCTCTGCCAGCACTATACATAGCTGCGAGTAAAGCAAAGCCCTGGGCCACTGCCCACTCCCCAGAGGGCCCGCGTCCCCCTGTCCTGGGGCTCACCTGGCATGTCCCAGTAGGCGCTGGAGGGCATCCCCTGGGAAGAGGAGTTGGCCCCCACCCCCCTCCCCCTGCCACGCTCTGACTAGGGCTGCTGGCAGTCTTTGAGCTTTACAGATCTTTCTGGCGTGGCAGCGCGCACACTCACTCACCCAACCCACACGCTCCCTGTAGGGACCGCCTTGGACCCACAGAGCCATGTGCACGCACTTCCTGCGGTGCCATACTCCTCAGGCATCCAGGTGGCATCTTATCCTGCTTCCCGGTTCCTGTGCTGGCTCCCTATGGCTCCAGACAGTAGAGTTGTGAGGTCTGCTCCTTGGGAAGCCTTCGGAGGTGCTGGCTTTCCAGAGCAGCAGCAGCATGCAAGGCTGCAGGGGAGCAAGGCTTCGGGTGATGGACATCAGAGCGGAGGTCGTGCTACCCACGGCCAGCAGACAGACTGAGCCAGGGCAGGACCGCAGGCAGATCCCAGCACGAGGAGGCAGAATCAAATGCCTGACCCCACTCAGTCCCTCACGGCCTTCTGGCTGGCCTCCAGCCTACAGGAGTAAGCGGTGCCAGCAGCCAGGGGAGACTTGCCGCTTGCTCTCCCCTCAGAGAGGAGTGGTGGGGAGCGTGAAGGTTGGCGGAGGATGGATGATGTGTGGGGAGCACTCAAAGCCCCACCATTGCTTTGTTGTGAGAACACTAGGAATTTTCAACTTGGGCTGTTTTCCCCCCTTTATCATTTTTCCTCCCATTCCCAGGCAGCAGTCTTCTGGGCTGCCCTGCCACACACAAACACCTTCCTCCCCAGATGGTCTATGCTTAGAGAATTTAAACTCATTTCTATGTGAGTGGGAGGGGATAAAATTAAGAAGACATTTTATTATCATGTTGAGGTAGTTTCCTTTTATTGCTTTTTGCTGAGCATTTTTATCTTGAAAGGGTGTTGAATTTTGCCAATGTTTTTTCTACATTGAGATGTGCATGTGTTTTTTTCCCCCTTCATTTTGTTGATGTGGTATATTACACTGATCACTTTTTGTGTGTTGAACCATTTTTGCAATCCAGGAATAAATCTCACTGGGTCATGGTGTGTCACGGTGCATCTTTTTGATATGCTACTGAATTCTGTCTGTTAGTATTTTGTGATTTTTGTATCAATGTTTATAAGAGATATTAGACTGTAGTTTTCTTGTAGTGGCTTTGTCTGGCTTTGATGTCACGGTAATATCCTTGTAAAATTAGTTAGAAAGTGCTCCCTCTTCTTTAGGCCTTTGGAAAAGTTTGAGAAGAATTAATATTATTTATTTAAATGTTTGGCAGAATTCACCAGTGGAGTCATCAAGTCCAGGAATTTTCTTTGTTGGTAGTTTTTTGTTTTCATTGTCTTTTTCTTTCCAAAAGTTTCCCAGCATCATGTAGTTAATAAATTTTTGATTACTGAATCTCCTTACTAATTATAGGTCTATTCAGATATTCTATTCATGGTTCAATCTTTGTAGGTTTTGTGTTTTTAGCAGTTTGTGCATTTTATTTAGCTTATCCAATTTGTTAGCATAGAGCTGTCTTAGAACTTTCCTATAGTCTTTTCTATTTCCATAGAATTGGGTACTGTTTCCATTTTCATTTCTGATTTTAGTAATTTGAATCTTCTCTCTTTTCTTCTTAGTCTAGTTAAAGGTTTGTCAATTTTGTTGATCTTTTCAAAGAACCAACTTTTGGTTTTATTGATTTTTTCTACTGCTTTTCTCTTCTCTACTTCACTTATCTCTGCTCTAATGTTTACCATTTCCTTCCTCCTACTAGCTTTGGGTTTAGTTTTTTCTTTTTGTTTTAGTTCCTTAAGTTGTAAAGTAGGTTGTTGATTTGAGACCTTTGTTTTGTTTTCTTTTCTTCAGTTCTATTGAGGTATAATTGACATACAGCACAACAGATTTACTCTGTTAACAACTTTCATATATAACATACAGCACTGTTGACTGTATTTATCATGCTGTACATGATATCACATCCCTAAAATTTATTTATCTTATAACTGGAAATTTGTACCTTTTGACTCCCTTTATCCAATTCTCCCTCTCACTTCCCCCCACCTCTGGTAATCATAAATATGATCTCTTTTTCCATGAACTTGTTTGTTTTTGAAGTATAAACAACCTACAACACTATGTTAGTTCCTGTTACACAACATAGTGATTTGATATTTCTCTACATCTCAAAATGTTCATCACAGTAAGTCTAGTTACAACAGGTCACTATACAAAGATATTATGCAATTACTGACTGTATTCCCCTCACTGCACATTTCATGTTCAAGACTTATTTATTTTGGAACTGGAAGTTTGTACCTCTTAATCTCCTTCATCTATTTCTTTTCTCCTCCTACCTCTCTCCCCTGTGGAAACCACCTGTTTAATCTCTGTATCTGTTTTGTTTTGTTCTATCTGTATCTCATTTGTTCTGTTGTTTAGGTTCTACACATACGAGAAATCATACAGTATTATCTTTCTCTGGCTCATTGTGCTTAGCATAATACCCTCTAGGTCCAGTCATGTTGTCACGAGTGACAAGATTTCATTCTTTTCTTATGGCTGAATAATATTCCATTCTGTGTGTGTGTGTGTGTGTGTGTGTGTGTGTGATTGTACACAACACATCTTCTTTATCCATTCATCTATTGATGGGAATTTATCTTGTATCCATATCTTGGCCATTGTAAATAATGCTACAGTGAACTTATGGGTGTATATATCTATTCTAATTAGAGTTTTTGTTTTCCTCAGATAAATACCCAGGAATAGAATTGCTGGATCATATGGTAGTTCTATTTTTCATTATTTTTGAGGAATCTGCATACTGTTTTCCATAGTGGCTGCACCAATTTACATTCCCAACAGTGTGCAAGGTTCCTTTTTCTCTCCATCCTCATTGACAATTGCTGTCATTTTGGATAATGATAGCCATTCTGACAGGCACAAGGTAATATCTCATTGTAGTTTTGATTTACATTTCCCTGATTAGTGATGTTGAGCTTCTTTCATTGCCTGTTGGCCACCTGTATGTTCTTGTTTTTTAATGTAAGTATTTATAGTTATAAATTCCCATTATTACCACTTTCACAGTGTCCTAGAAGTTTTGGTGTGTTGCTTTCATTTTCAATAATCTCTAAATATTTTCTAATTTCGTTTGTGATTTCTTCTTTGATCCATTGGTTATTTAAAAGTGTGTTGTTTAGTATCCACAGTTTTGTATACTTTCCAGTTTTCTTTATGTTAGTGATTTCTGATTTTATCTTGTGGTAAGAGAAGATGCTTTGTATGATGTGTCTCAAAATCTATTGAGACTTAACTTGTGGCCTAATATACAGATTTTGGGCTCCAAAGTCACTGCAGATGGTGACTGCGGCCATGAAATTAAAAGACACTTGCTCCTTGGAAGGAAAGTTATGACCAACCTAGACAGCATATTAAAAAGCAGAGACATTACTTTGCCAACAAAGGTCCATATAGTCAAAGCTATGGTTTTTCCAGTAGTCATGTATGGATGTGAGAGTTAGACCATGAAGAAAGCTGAGCACTAGCGAATTGATGCTTTTCAACTGTGGTGTTGGAGAAGACTCTTGAGAGTCCCTTGGACTGCAAGGAGATCCAGCCAGTCCATCCTAAAGGAGAGTTAGACCATAAAGAAAGCTGAGCACTAACGAATTGATGCTTTTCAACTGTGGTGTTGGAGAAGACTCTTGAGAGTCCCTTGGACTGCAAGGAAATCCAGCCAGTCAGTCCTGAATATTCATTGGGAGGACTGATGTTGAAGCTGAAACTCCACTACTTTGGCCACCTGATGTGAAGAACTGACTCATTTGAAAGACCCTGATGCTGGGAAAGATTGAAGGCAGGAGGAGAAGGGGTTGACAGAGGAAGAGATGGTTGGATGGCATTACCAACTCAATGGACATGAGTTTGAGTAAGCTCCGGGAGTTGGTGATAGACAGGGAAGCTTGGCGTGCTGCAGTCCATGGGGTCGCAACGACTCGGACATGACTGAGTGACTGAACTGAACTGGTATAGAAAATGGAACAGAAAATCTTCCGTGTGCACTTGAGAAAAATGCATTTGCTGTTGTTGGGTGGAGTGTTCTGTATGTCTGTTTGATATAACTGGTTTATCGTGTTGTTTAAATTCTCTGTTTCCTTGCTTATCTTCTGTCTGGTTGTTTCATATGTATATATGTGTCTTTATGTATATATATATCTGAAACTACAAATTAAAAGAGCATAACACATGGACTTCCCTGGTGGTCCAGTGGTTAAGAATCCACCTGCCGGTGCAGGGGACACAGGTTTGATCCCTGGTCTAGGAATATTCCACTTGCTGTGGGGCAACTAAGCCCATGTGCCACAACTACTGAAGCCTGCATGCCCTGCAACCTGTGCTTTGCAACAAGAGAAGCCACTACAGTAAGAAGCCTGCACAACACAACTAAGGAGTAGTCCCCACTTGATGAAACTAGAGAAAGCCACTGTGCAGCAGTGAAGACCCAGTGCAGCCAAAAATAAACAAATTGATTAATTAAAGAAAAAGGAGCATACCACATGTTTGAGACTATTGTCCTAAAACAACCAACACCAAGATGTAGTCTGGTAAAGTTACAGGTTAAAAAAAAAAGAAAAAAAAATAGGTAACTAGGCAAAAAAAAAAAAAAAGAAAAATGGCTGGGTATAAGCAGTCCTCCTGCATCACAAGCCCCCAGCCAGGCCATCCCTGGGGCTCTGATCCTGTGGGAACCAATCAGACCTGACCCCTCTGGTGGCCCCCACCCTCCCAGCGCAATACCGGCAACCGACTGTCTGGGACAAGTGTGACCTTCCACGGAGGGGGTTTTCCTAAAGCGGGGCTGCCTGGTGGAGCATCATTCTTCCTCATCAGCACTGGGTGCTGTCACCCTCTGGTCCTCAGCGTCCCCACATCCTCACTGCCCGTGAGAGAGGGCTGCTCAGTGGAGGCAGGAGAGGTAGCCAGAATGGGGGGCGGTGTCATTATCTGTGGAGGGAGCAACAAGGGATGGGCCCCACAGTCTGGTCTGGACAAGGACAGCCTTCCAAGCTGACCCACTGGCCCGTCAGGCCTTGAATGCTAACCTCAAGGAGCCCTTTGAGAGCAGGCATCAGGGCGGGCTCTGAGAATGGCAGGAATGCGGTATCCAGCAGGGAGTGCCTGCAGCAGGCAGCCAGGGAGGCCCGGGCACGGGCACGGGGCAGGAGCCAGGCCACCCTCCGACTGGAGGCCCAACCACAGCTGTCAGGAGCCTCCTCCCATAGTCGGGCCCCACCTTGGATCACCAGACCCACCTCACACCCTCGCCAGAGGAAGAAGAGGGAAGGCCCACGCGGGGACCAGGAATTAGCCCTCAGGCTCGCCATCCTGTGGGAGCCCACAGGTCAAGGAGAAGGGAAGGGAACAGTGGCTGACCTGAGGGGGCCTGGAGGCCAGAGAGACCATGCCACTGGCCCAGGTTTCTGGAGGTCATCACCCTGCTCCAGCCCAGGACCACAGCCCGGACTTCCTTGAGAGTGTCCTGATCTTCAAAAACCGTCCGTCCCCTTCTCTCAGCTTCCCTGGGTCATCTGCTCTCTACCCTACATTCCCTTGCTGGCCAAGGAAAAAGTCACTGACCTGGTAACTGGAAGGATCAGCCACCCACCATCCTTCCAGGTAGGACTCTGACCTCCAGGGGCTTTCAGCAATCAAAGCCTTAAACTTGAAGGAATGACTGTGGAATTCTGTGTCAGATCAGTGGACGGAAACCTTTCTCCTGGAGGAGGTGAGGGGCAAAGGAACAAATGTTTCATCATCGTCGCCTCTCGCAGAATGGCAGGGAGGAGGGCCCGGGAAGCCACTCCCTTGTTATCCAGAAGCCTAGTTTATGGGGTGGCATGGGCCCGTGCTAAGGAAGGGTTGTGCTTGCTGTTGGGGTGCTGGCGACACTCAGCAGGGCAGGGCAGGGCTCCAGACAGCTGCCTGATGGGGGAGAGCTGGTGTGCTGGGGCAGGTACTCAGCTCTCGGGGGCCTTGGAGGTGTGCCTCTCTTTATCAGCCATGGGAAGGGTGAGCTGTGTGCTGGGCCACTGGGGAGGGTCCTTCCACCCACCAAGGTCAGCCGTGGGTGGGAGGGGAGCATACCTCACGTGCGGAGGGAAGTAGCAAGAATAGAATGAAAGGGCATATGCAAATATAAATGTAAACTTTTCTCTTAATTATATCGCTGATTGTAGTATTCATATTCTTATGCTGGAGACTGTTGTGTATGCAATGTGGGATAGGGTGAGTAATTATGGAATACTCCTTATGTTCTTGAGAACTAGGATTCTCAGTGTGAAAAAGAAAAGAAACATGTAATATAAAAAGGTTACATAAACCCCTGTAGTCTTGAATTTGAAGTAGCAGTATAAATTATCTCTATTTCTATCTTTTAAGTATAGCTCTAGATATAAATAGATATAGCATAGATCTAGCTCTCTCCACTAAAGCGGCTTAGAAAGAATGACCAATCCAGTAGAAATGAGCATCCCAAGTGCCAGGTTGTGGTCTTGAAATTCAATTTACCACTAAACACCATCTGAACTTTCTGAAGAAATGCCTCATTGTTTGGTGCAGGAAATGTAAAGATGAGGCTGGAACTCTTGCCATGCCAGATGGTAAGGCAGTGATCAGAACCTTTTAGGTTAAACGTTCAAATGACTCGGGCAAAAGCTGAAGAAACTCCACTGTGATGATGGTACTGATCTTAGGTGGCCTTGGCCTGCAACTGCTTGAAGTGGAGCTTGGGTCCCCAGCTGGAGATTGAGGACAGATTGCAGCCGTCAGAGCACCAAATCCTAATCACTAGACCAGTGGTCAGTGACAAGGGCCTTAGCCTTTCAGCTATGCAGAAAATAATTGCCACAAAGACAGAAAGTAGTGAAACAAGTATTTATTAGGAGGTAAAAAAGAGTACAGTAAATGTAGATAGACACACAGGGAGACTCAGAGAGAGAGAGAGAAAAGAGAGAGGGAGGCTGATATGTGTCAGTGTGGCAGTTTGAATTACTTTTATGAGGCACTGCTTCCTCCCATGTGTACACACGCATCTCTCCAAGATGGATTCTATTGCAAAGGCCTGTGGATAGAGCATCTCTTGACATCACTCCCCTTTGACCTCCAAGGAGCCTTTCTGTGCATGTGTGGTCACGGAGGTCTTCTGACTCCGAGAATGAGAAATATTTGATTTGGGCAGGGCCCAGCCTCCTCCCTTGTCTTGCTATGCTCATTTGACTTCCCTGCTGGCTCAGATGGTAAAACGCCTACCCGCAATGTGGGAGACCTGGGTTCAATCCCTGGGTCAGGAAGATCCCCTGGAGAAGAAAATGGCAACCCACTCCAATACTCTTGCCTGGAAAATCCCATGGATGGACAAGCCTGGTAGGCTACAGTCCATGGGGTCGCAAAGAGTCGGACACGACTGAGCGACTTCACTTTCACATGCTCATTTGAAAAGACCCTGATACTGGGAAAGCTTGAAGGTGGGAGGAGAAGGGGATGATAGAGGATGAGATGGTTGGTTGGTATCACCGACTCAATGGACATGAGTGAGTCAACTCTGGGAGTTGGTGATGGAAAGGGAGGCCTGGCGTGCTGCAGTTCATGGGGTTGCAAAGTGTCAGACACGACTGAGGGACTGAACTGAACTGATGTTCATCTTGGAGTTTCTGTCCAAAGGGAATAAATCTCCAATAGCTTTACTCTTGCCCACGGGGAGAGGTGGGTGGTCCATCTACTTCCTGTCTCAGTACAACAGATTTCAATATGAGCAAATGCAGGTAAATATATTGTAGAAAATGGGAGCCATTTTGGAGAAGGTAAAATTATAGAGGGGAAAACTAGGAAAGAATATGTAGTGTGAGTTGGAATTTGAAGTATTGGTAATAGAACATATATAATAAACTGTTGTTGTTCAGTTACTTCAGTTCAGTTCCGTTCAGTCGCTCAGTTAAATAAGTTAAATAAGCAGGGTGATAATATACAGCCTTGACATACTCCTTTCCGGATTTGGAACCAGTCTGTTGTTCCATGTCCAGTTCTAACTGTTGCTTCCTGACCTGCATACAGATTTCTCAGGAGGCAGGTCAGCTTCAGCCACTAAGCTGTGTCTAACTCTTTGCAACCCCATGGACTGTAGCACACCAGGTTCCTCTGTCCTCCACTATCTCCCGGAGTTTGCTGAAACTCATGTCTATTGAGTCGGTGGTGATATCTGACCATCTCATCCTCTGCAGCCCCCTTCTCCTTTTGCCTTTACTCTCTCTCAGCATCAGGGTCTTTTCCAATATGTTGGCTCTTTGCATCAGGCGGTCAAAGTATTAGAGCTTCAACTTCAGCATTAGTCCTTCAGATGAATATTCAGGGTTGATTTCTTTTAGGATTGATTGGTTTGATTGCCTTGCTGTCCAAGGGACTCTCAAGAGTCTTCTCCAGCACGACAGTTTGAAAACATCAATTCTTTGGTGCTCAGTCTTCTTTATGGTCCAACTCTCACAACGTTATGTAACTACTGGAAAAACCATAGCTTTGACTAGACGGACCTTTATTGGCAAAGTGATGTCTCTGCTTTTTAAATTTGATGTTTAGGTTTGTTATAGCCTTCCATCCAAGAAGCAAGGGTCTTCTAATTTCAGGGCTACAGTCACCGTATGCAGAGAGGGTAATGGGGCATCGTATCGACAACTTGGTTTCAAATGACTTAGGGGTGGAGGTGGGAGAATAATACATAGGGTGAGAAAGAATGATAAGGTAAAAATGTCAACAATTTGGGGCTTTGGGTGGTTAGAGGGAATTATTTTGTACTATTTTTGCAACTTTATTGTAAACTTGAAATTACTGTAAAATAAAAGTAAAAATGTCACATTTGCAAAGACAATCTAAGCACATGGGGAAATATTCAAGTTACATGAATTATGCAGTTTACTAACATGTGCAGTATGACCTAAATTTTGTTGAATAAAAATTTAATTCAATAAAATTATATAGTTTTAGAAGGATTAAAAAAGTTAATTGTTATTTGTTAGTGATAGAACCATGTTAAAGCAAATTAAATTTGGAGGACTTAAGCTACTAGATGCCAGGACAAGCTACACAAAGTGGCACAAAAATACATTAGTGGGACAGAATAGGGTCAGAAATTGACCAATACATAACAGTCACCTTATTTATGACCAAGCTGCCAGGGAAATTCAGTGGGGACACAATTTAAAAAAAAAACATAGTGATCAACTGATACCCACAAGGAAAATAAGAACCTTGATTCCTATCTCACTTTATACATAAAAGATAATATGAAATTAATCATAGGCCTAAATGTGAAAGATAAATCTTACAGAAGAAAACATAGAAAAATATCTTAATTAGGGCAAAGAGTTTTTAAATAGGACACTAAAGGCTCTATCCATCAAAATAAACTTTTATAAATTATACTTATAAGAAATTCTTTAAAAGTACCATTAAGAAGGACTTCCCTGGTGGTTCAGTGCTTAAGACTCCACGCTTTCACTGCAGCGGCACAGGTTTGATCCCTGGTTGGGGAACTAAGATCCCACATGCCATGCAGCGTGGCCAAAAAAACCTCCCCCCCAAAAAAAACATTTTGAGCATGCTAACTTTGAATTATTTTTTTTCACATCTTTAGTTTTTATATTTTTTATTTATACAGATCTGGGTTTTGTTGCTTTCCGTAAAAGAATGAATTTGATTAAAATTTTAAAACTGTAGACCTCATGTGACATGTTGTCTGCTTTTCCGCCTTATTAAAAAAGCAGACTTCAGCTAGTCAACTTCACTCACATAAAAGTCACTGACTACACACTTCCTCCTGCCACTGAATCTTTAATTTCTTAATAGAATGCCCCAGTTTAACTGTATGTTAAAATGCAGATCTCAGGACCAATCTTGGACGCTTCTGGGAAAGTTTCGCCACAAAGTTACACAAAGAACAGTGCTAGGGTTTCAAATTCTCAGGGAAGACTATTCCTTCATACATCAACTGCCCTTTCACTGCCCTGCCTTCCGAGCCAAGCAGAGAACTTTTCTTGTCCTCTTAGTGCTGATGTATGGTTTTGAGTTTTTTGGTTCTTTTGTACTCTGCCCTTTTACTTAGGATGCAGCTCTTTTAACGTTTTCAACTTTATGTAGTGGTATATGGTATCAGTTTTAATTGCTCAGAGGCCCAGTCCAGTGTTTTGGTGTTAAAACAAAAATCTCCAAGCAAGGCTTCCAGGACCACTTACCTATCTGTAGAGGTGATCATCAGCTTCCAAAGCTCACTGCCTTTTTCCAGTTACCCCTTCATTTCTGGTATCAGAAGATTCCCCACAACTATGTGATTTTTTTTTTTTTTTAATTGGAGGATAATTGCTTTACAATGTTGTGCTGGTTTCTGCCATCTAACAATGGGAATCAGCCATAAGTATATATATATATATGTTCCCTCCCTTTTGAACCTCCCTCCCACCCCCACCCCCAATCCCATCCCTTTAGACATCACAGAGTGCTAGGCTCCCTGTGTGTGATTTTTAATAAATGTATTATTTTATACATTTTTGTTTGTAGCAGGAGTACTTGCAGATGATTTTCATTTGCTATCTTGCCATTCCTAGAAACTGCCATATTAACTTTATAAAGTTACTTTAAAAATGCAAATGTACACTCTTATAATTTGCTTTCCAATAGCTAATGATTGGCCAAATAAGTCTCTTGAAGGATTAATGAAAAACTTTTCACTACTTTCTCAGGGAAAGCTAATGAGGGTATTGTCTCCAAATATGGACAGACTGACTGAAGGACTGGGCCTGGACACTTTCTTTTTCACCAAGTATGGTCATCCTTCTTTGTCTTCTGTCCAGACCTCTGATTCTATCTGGAATCTGACCCTGCTTCTGACTACAGCACCTACTTGGTAAACTGGTTCCCAAAGAACCTGCTTGGTCCTGGGTTACTTCTTCATTCATTTACTCATTTAATAATCTATCACTACAAAACTCAGAGAAGCTTACCTCCTTTCCTGGGAGCAACAAGTCATAGCAAGACAACCACATTTGGTAGATGACTTATTTACTCAATACCTATTTATTGCTCATCTACTATGCGCCAGGTCCCGGTCAACTGATGAAGATAAAGTGGAGGGTAAGACAGTCATTGCTCATTCTCTCATGGAGCGGATAATGAAATCGTCAAAACAAAAACCTCATGAGCACCTAGTATATTTAGATCCACGGTGAGGAAAACAAGATGACAGGGTCTTCATTTCACATGCTACTAAGGTTATGCTCAAAATCCTCCAAGCTGGGATTCAATAGTACGTGAACTGAGAACTTCCAGATGTATAAGCTGGCAGAGGAACCAGAGATCAAATTGCCAACATTTGTTGGATCATGGAGAAAGCAATGGCGTTCCAGAAAAACATCTACTTCTGCTTCGTTGGCTCCACTAAAGCCTTTTACTGTGTGGATCACAACAAACTGGAAACTTCTTAAAGAGACAGGAATATCAGACCATCTTACCTGTCTTCTGACTGGTTCAAAATTGGGAAAGGAGTATGTCCATGGTTGTATACTGTCACCCTGCTTATTTAACTCATATGCAGAGTACATCGTATGAAATGCCAGACTGGATGAATCACAAGCTGGAATCAAGATTGCCAAGAGAAATATCAATAATCTCAAATATGCAGATGATATCACTATAATAATGGTAGAAAGTGAAGAGGAACTAAAGAGCCTCTTGATGAGGATGAAAGAGGACAGTGAAAAAGCTGGCTTGAAACACAACACTCAAAAAACTAAGCTCATGGCATCTGATCCTATCAGTTAAGTTCACTCAGTCAAGTCGGACTCTTTGTGACCCCAGGCTTCCCTGATCCCATCACTTCATGGCAAATAGAAGGGGAAAAAAGTGGAAGCAGCAACAGATTTCATTTTCTTGGGCTCAAAATTACTGCACATGATGACTGAAGCCATGAAATTAAAAGAGGCTTGCTTTTTGGAAGGAAAGCTATGACAAACCTAGACAGCATATTAAAAAGCAGAGATATCACTTTGCTGACAAAAGTCCATATAGTCAAAAGCTATGGTTTTTCCAGTAGTCATGTACAGATGTGAGCGCTGGACCATAAAGAAGGCTGAACACTAAAGAACTGATGCTTTCAAATTGTGGTGTTAGAGACGACTCTTGAGTGTCCCCTGGACAGCAAGATCAAACCAGTCTATCCTAAAGGAGATCAACCTGAACATTCATTGGAAGGACTCATGCTGAAGCTCCAATATTTTGGCCACCTGATGAGAAGAGCTGACTCACTGGAAAAGGCCCTGATGCTGGGAAAGACTGAAGGCCAAAGAAGGGGGTGGCAGAGGATGAGATGGTTAGATAGCATCACTGACTCAATGGACATGAATTTGAGCAAACTCTGAGAGATAGTGGAGGACAGAGGAGCCTGGTGTGCTGCAGTCCATGGGGTGGCAAAGAGTCGGATACAACTTAGTAACTGCACAACAGCAACAATGAGGAACCTAGGCTTTAGGAAGATGGGGTGACATTCATGAAAATCTCCTATATTAGAAGAGTTCAGTTCAGTTCAGTTGTTCAGTCGTGTCCAACTCTTTGCGGACACGCCAACTCTTTTGGACTGTAGCACACCAAGCTTCCCTGTTCATCACCAACTCCTGGAGCTCGCTCAAACTCAAGTCCATTGAGTCGGTGATATCATCCAACCACCTCATCCTCTGTCATCCCCTTCTCCTCCTGCCCTCAATCCTTCCCAGCATCAGGGCCTTTTCAAATAAGTCAGTTCTTCGTATCAGATGGCCAAAGTATTGGAGCTTAAGCTTCAGCATCAGTCCTTCCAATGAATATTCAGGTCTGATTTCCTTTAGGATCAACTGATTTGATCTCCTTGCAGTCCAAGGGACTCTCAAGAGTCTTCTCCAACATCACAGTTTAAAAGCATCAATTCGTCAGTGCTCAGCTTTCTTTATGGTCCAAGTCTCACATCCATACATGACTACTGGAAAAACCATAGCTTTGACTAGATGGACCTTTGTGTCTGCTTTTTAACATGCTGTTTAGGTTTGTCATAGCTTTTCTTCCAAGAAGCAAGAGTCTTTTAATTTCATGGCTGCAGTCACCATCTGCAGTGATTTTGAAGCCCAAGAGAATAAAGTCTGCCACTGTTTCCATTATTTCCCCATGTATTTGCCATGAAGTAACAGGACCGGATGCCATGATCTTAGTTTTTTGAAGGAGGTTTGGTATTCCTATCACTTTAAGAATTTTGAATGTTGAGTTTTAAGCCAACTTTTTCACTCTCTTCTTTCACTTTTATCAAGAGGCTCTTTAGTTCCTCTTCACTTTCTGCCATCAGGGTGGTGTCATTTACATATCTGAGGTTATTGATATTTCTCCCAGCAATCTTGATTCCAGCTTGTGCTTCATCCAGCCCTGCATTTCACATGATGTAATCTGCATATACATTAAATAAGCAGGGTGACAATATACAGCCTTGACTTACTCCTTTTCTAATTTGGAACCAGTCTGTTTTTCCATGTCCAGTTCTAACTGTTTCTTCTTGACCTGCATACAGATTTTTCAGGAGGCAGGTAGTCTGGTATTCCCTTTAAGAATTTTCCAGGTTACTGAAGAGTAGAGGAATAATTAGCTTCCATGCTAGGCCCTCCCAGAACCTGCAGTTTATCTGCTCTCCATAGTCAAGCTCTCCTGCTCAATTGTCGCCTTTGTCTCAGTCCATACACTGGAATGTTGCAGTCCTGCTTTTACGTTTGTGCACACCAAATCAGTCTTTAGTTGCTAGGATCAACCTCATTATTTTCTTAAATATTTACCTGTTTGGGTTTTTTTTTTTTTTTTTTGCCTTTCCTTAGTCCTTGAATGAGTTCCTCCAGTAGAGTTCGAACAGAATAGTTTAATTCTAACCTCTGGGCAAAAACAATTTGTTCTAACTACGCATCTAAAATACAGTTGACCGTACAATACCAGTTTTACGCATCGGATTTAAGTATCCGCGTATTTTGGTATCCACGAGGGGCTCCTGGAAGCAATCCCCTGCGGATACCATGGACGACTGTATGCAGTTTCTCTGAGAGTTCAGTGAAATTCCCCTTCCCGAACTGATTCTATGAATGACTGATATAAACCCCACTACTGCACGTTGGGGTGTAACAGGAACCCTTGGTAACTTCTCTCAACGTACCAACTTTCAGAGGAAGTCATCGTTGGGTTCCTAGTATGCCTTCGCAGGCATGTTCGCCACGAAAAGCCAGAAGCGAGGAGCACAAATGAAGCTGACCACTCAAAGACAGGCCGTTTCCTGGTGAGGAGTACGAGGCTGGGGCGAGTCTGAAGAGGCCGCTCGGAAAGGGTCCTTGCCGAGCGACGACTGGTCGAAGCTGGAGACCCAGGGCCGAGAGTTAGGAAACTGGCGTTCCCATCTGCAGTGCCGTAAGGACCTGGCGTAACCTGCGGACTCTGCATGCGTGCCAGGACATTGCGGGAATCGCGAGGCTGTAAACATCACACCTGGGACCCATCTGTCAATGCAGGAGACAAAAGAGACGCCGGTTCGATCCCTGGTTCGGGAAGATCCCCTAGAGCAGGGCATGCAACCCACTCCAGTATTCTTGCCTGGAGAATTCCACGGACAGAGGGGTCTGGCGGGCTGCAGTGCGTGGGGTCGCAAAGAGTCGGACAGGACCGAAGCGACTTAGCACGCGCGCACGCAAACCTCATGTCAGACCTCGTTCCGGTGACCTGCGCCTTGGAAGACTGACTGATACATAACACTCTCACACGAAAGCAAGAAGACACCCTCGCGCCCGGACTTTCAAACTGTAGAAGAGCCACAGCCCCGGAAACCGGAAGCTTTGCAACTAGCGCCCCCTTGCCGGCCGGTTATTTATAAAGGGGCGGGGGTTGGGTGGATGGGGGAGCGGCCTCAGGAACTGCAACTCCCAGAATGCAGCGCGGAGCTTCCGGTTTCCGGCGAGAGGACCTGAGTGAGTGTTTACACCGGCGGCCCTGCGGCCGGGTTCCTTCCGCGGGACGGGTGAGGGCGCTGGGTCCCGGGCCGCGCGGGATCGACCTGTGGTGACTAGTTAGCTGGTTCTGTGGGAGTGGTGGGGTCGTCAGCCAAGAGATAGTGTCCCTGTCGCAATATTAACTATCAGTGACCTTGGGCCGCTGACTTCACCTTTCTAGATCTTGGTTCCTTCGGCTGTAATATGTAGATGATAATGTCTGTCTCAGAACAGTTGTGAGGATTAAATAATATATAGTGTATTAAAAGATCCATTTCCTTCCCTGCCATTAACCTGGAGATGGAAGGTTTGAGGGTGCCTTAGTATCTGCTGCACAGCCTCGAAGCCTTTTCTTTCCTCTTCCAAAGAAGCCACTTTGGAAGCAGTAATGATTCTAACAAGGCCTTGTCTTGTCTTAATTCTCCCAACCGCCCGGTTTCTGATTCATTTTCTGGGTACCCATAAGTACCGGGCATTGAGTCAATAAAGACAAAATTCTAGTCTTTGCTTTCAAGAGCCTCTAAGAATGAGATGCAGAGACGATTGAGAAGTAAATAGTGTAGATATTTGTAACCCTTTGTCATGAGGGACTGTGACAACAACAGAGGGGTGAGACAGAACAGAGCAGGTTGTGTTTTAGTTGCTCTTGATCAGAGTTTGCTTAGAGAGGGAAGAGGGGTTATATACAGAGTTAGCAGCTGAGCAGAGTGGGGGAGAACTTTGTTATGAATCCAGGCTTGGTGGGGGTGGACTTAAATGTTGTGGAGGGTGGGGCAGCCCAGAACTCTTGAGAGGGGAAGGCTGGTAGAGAGAACAGATGTGAATATTTTTGAAAGCCAGGCTGTGGCTTTTAGACTTATTCATAGAAGTGGTTTGATTTCTAAACAAAGGAGTGTCTTGATCAGATCTGCATTTTAAAATGATGAGTGGCAGCGTGGATATTTAGCAGGGAGAAGCAGGAGGCAGGGAGCTTCTGGTAAAGCTGTTGTGGTGGTTAAAGCAAAAGTTGATGAAGAAACACAGAGTCTATGTAAGGGAGAGGGTTGGATGATCTCATTTGAACCTCACAACGCACCTGTTAGGTGGGATGGCATTTTTATGTCCACTGTAAAGCCAAAGAGGCTTAGAGAGCTGAAGTTTCTTGCTGCCATAGAATGAGTGAAAAGCGGACCTCAGATTCTAGTTCAGGCCTCCTGATGCTGCATCCTGAGCTTTTCCAACAGAGTCACAGAGAATTCTCATTCAACCCCGTGGTGGGGTGTGGGTGGTGTAGGTCTGTCCTTTAACCACTAAGGCTTTATTCCTTTACAGGGAGAAAGAGAGAGCGCGAAAGAGAGAGGATGTCTCTCTCAGATTGGCACCTGGCAGTGAAGCTGGCTGACCAGCCACTTGCCCCCAAATCTATTCTTCGGTTGCCAGAGACAGAGCTTGGAGAATACTCCCTGGGGGGATATAGTATTTCATTTCTGAAGCAGCTTATTGCTGGCAAACTCCAGGAGTCTGTTCCAGACCCTGAGCTCATTGGTGAGTCTCTGTGGACTGGGGATGGGCTTCTGCTCTGATTTCTTCTGGGGGAGAATCATTCTGGAATCACAAGGGTAAATTAAGAGTTTGGGATTTGTTGTTTCATAATGTAAACACTGGGCTGCCCTGGTGGTTCATGGTAAAGAATCTGCCTACCTATGCAGGAGATGCAGGTTCAATCCCTGGGTGGCAAAGATCCCCTGAAGAATGAAATGGCAACCCACTCCAGTATCCTTGCCTGGGAGATGCCATGGGTGGAGGAGCCTGATGGGCTACAATCTATGGGGTCGCAAAAGAGTCAGACATGACTTAGAGACTAAACGAAAACAAATGTTAACACGGCTGGGAAGTGATTGTTGGTAAATAGAAACAAATCATATTCTTTGAAAGAGCAAGAACTTGGGTTGGAAGGAGGTGCTTTCTAGGGAAAGGCCCTTAATATATGGCATTGGAGGTAGGTCTTAAGGGATGGTTAGAAGGATTTTTGGTTGGTTGGTTGGTTGGTTGGTTGGAGGAAAGACAGTGAAAAAGGAGAAATGGCAAGGGCACTCTAGGTGGAGGAAGAAGGAATTTAAATATAATTTCTTTCTTTTTTTTGTCTTTTTTATTTTTTGACTATGCTGTGTGGCATTCAGAATCTTTGTTGCCTGACCAGGGATCAAACCCTGGACTCCAGCCAGCATCACTCTAGTGAAAGTGAATATAATTAAATTGTATTATTAATGCAATGTCATATAAACTAGAAAAATGGTATAAACTGGCAAAAAGTATATTTTCAGTCATGCATGCTAAATCTCTTCAGTTGTGTCCAACTCTTTGTGACCCCATGGACTGTAGCCCACCAGGCTTCTCTGTCCATGGGATTCTCCAACCCAGCTGGAGTGGGTTTCTATGTCTTCCTCCAGAGGATCTTCCTAATCCAGGGATTGAACTCATGTCTCTTAAGTCTTCTGTACTGGCAGGTGGGTTCTTTACCACTAGTGCTACCTGGGAAGCCATATATTATTAATGCAATGGCATGTAAACAGGCAAAATGGTATAAGCTGGCAAAAAAAGTGTTTTTAGTCATAAAAACATGGGGTTCCTTCTTTTTTATTGTTACATTTTCCCATTCATTTAAATGGTGCAGTCTCCATGATGTTAGGGTCTAGAGTTTTCCTATGCATAGATTCTGTATTTTCAGTTTACGCTTGTAACAATTGTTATTAAAATGTATTTGTTTTTTTATTTTCAAACTTTATTTATTTTGTATCGGGGTATAGTCCATGAACATTGTTGTGGTAGTTCCAGGTGAACAGTGAAAGGAATCAGCCATACATATACATGTATTCATTTTCCCCAGGCCCCACTTCCATCCAGGCTGGCAAAATGTATTTATTAAGAATACTTTTTAAAGCATATATCATTCTCTAGCTATCTGTCCAATCAAGATAAGGTTCTTAGGGGACAGAAGTCATTTAAATTGTTATGAGGAGAAAAATATAAATGAACCATTCTTTTTTTTTTCTTCCCCCCAGATCTGATATACTGTGGCCGGAAGCTAAAAGATGATCAGACCCTTGACTTTTATGGCATTCAACCTGGATCCACAGTCCATGTTCTGCGCAAGTCCTGGCCTGAGCCTGATCAGAAACCGGGTGAGTGTTGGCTCTTAGACAGGCAGAGCTTCTGAAATGTCTGCAAGGGAAGGAGGGTCTGTGTGTCCTTGAGGCAAGGGCCTGGGTGGAACATAGGGGAGATTTACTGAGATGATAATAAAGGATATCTTCATTATTTATTGGATTGGACACATTGATGAACAGTGTAATTTTGATCTTCTTGCTGCCAGCGGCCACTAACAGAAGGCACTTTTAAGTTCATTACCCATTGTTTTAGTGGCATGGAGAGTATGTATCTATTTAAATTCCTTTAGGGCAACAGTTTATTTCTCAGTGAACCTTGTATTTTTTGGTTATTTTTGTTCTCATTAGAAAGAAGCTGAAAACTCCTTGCCCTCCTCTAAATGTTACAGTGTGTTCTCATGTTCACAGATCTTCCCACAACCGACTTCAGGCGGGTGATTTGTTCAGTCACCTCACTCCTGCTAATTTATTTTCCTGGAGTTTGAGAATATTCGAATGGTGTGAAAGTAGCTCTTGGAGGAAACATACAAAGCCTCTCATGCCTTTCTGACTTATTGATAAAAGGTGCTGCTTGGAATTCATAATTTAAATTTCACATCTGTGTTTTAAAAGCCTCCCTGAGGATAAAGCTAAGCTGTGTAAGAGATTAGCTTTGTTAAAAATGGGCAGTTTGACATATTTTAATAATGTTCACAATTGCTGTGACTGGTTATCAGCTTGAAATTCTCCCTCTTTTCAATTCTAAACATAAAGGACAAAAAGATCTTCCTTTGTACCTGATGGGAAGTGAGAAAGAGAAAGGCAGTCTATGGTATCCAGGGGCTGGCCTGGCCTTCAGCTAGGCCTTGAATTGTGAACAATTTTACAGGTCACCAGCATCTACAAGGCCACTCACTCTGGGGCCATAATGGATCCAGATAAAAACTAAGATTTCTTCTCATTTCTGAACAGCCATAAATCTGCACATTGACCAACCACAGAAATGACCAAATAACCCTCTATCCTGCCTATTAGGAGTGACTGCTGTTTCTTCACCAATTTCAGCTTTCATCTTGCTCTAGTTTTCCTTCCTTCTAGATAAGAATTATTAAGATACCTAATCATAAAATCACCCCCACTTCCTGACAGCCTCCAATCCACAACAAAACCCTGCTTCTTTAAACTTCCCGCACCGAGTCCCCTAACTAAAGCCCAGATTCTCTGAGTCCCTTTTAGCGTGCTGCTGTTGAGATGCCCTGTGGTTCTGGTGGTTCGCATCCCTCTGTATGAGCAGTTAACACCCCTGGCACAGCTGCAGGTGTGCCCCTCTGGTCTTTGGCTGGAGGGGATTGACAGACGGAAAGGAGCATTTGTTGCTTCTTCCAGCCAGATTGTTGCGGTTCGATATCTCATTTAATCAAGTGGCTCAGCCGGTCAGGTAACAGTATTCGCATTTTATACATGAAGGAAAGGAGGATTAGAAAGGTATTCATTCAAGGTCATCTGCTTAGAAAAATGAATGCAAGAGCTGGGATGTGAATCCAGGTTTTCCTGGCTCAAGAGTATTCTTTCCACTGGGCTGGCTGCCTCCCACTTCCAAAGGATGAGATTAGCTCAGAGACGTTAAAGAGACAACTCTTTAGCTGATTATGGGCTTAAGATTTCGAGTCCTTTTTATCCTCTGGAAATTTATTTTTGAAACAAACGGACTTTTTATTCAGAGGTGAAAATAAACTTTTAGATTTGAAAAGAAATTTTTGTGACGGCATTTTAGATACTTTATCCTTGAGTGTTCTTTCAAGAGGAAGCACATTTCTTTATCTTCCACCAGATTAGATCCTGTAGGAGGAGAAAGTGTCAGTTGCTTCCTTCCCACCTGGATCCCTTTGGTGGTTCTCTGCAGAAGGTTACAAATCGCTTTAGGATCTCACTTAGGCCTGCTGTTGGAGCAGGGGTATGTACCCTGGGCTCCAGCGCAGAAGCAGCTTAGTGTTCCTTCAAAGCACCTCATTCTCCCAAGCCTTTGTGCTTGTTCTCATTTAGGCCTGCAATACCTTTTCCCCCAGTCACCATCTGTTCTACCTTCAACACTCCTCTCAAACATTCTCTCCTGGGAGGTGTGGTCCTTCCAGTCAGTAGTGCTTTCGGCCTCCATGTGCCTAATGCCCTCACTGCGGTCCATGTCTCTGTTGTTGAAGCCCTCAGCATGGTATTTTGTAATTGTGTGTGTGTGTGTGTGATTCTGTCTCATTTCCCTTACTGTCTTAAGAGTTCCTTGATGGCAGGAACTCTTTACTTTTTGCATTCCTGTGCCTTGCACAAAACAAGATTCACTACAAAAGCGTGGAGTACATGCTTAGCACAAATTTATTTAACGAATAAGCCAGGTAACTTACTTCAGGTGAATATTTTTCAAAAGAGACAACCCTCATGATTAGAACGATAGGTAAGGGTGTGGTTGCCACACAGAACACCAGGGGTGCCATTCTCCTTGCTTTGGGAATCATGCCTTTGGAGTTGAGCAGTGCAAGGCCATATAATCACAAGCAGCCTTCCTGGGTTGAGGGTCACCACACTTTTAAAAGTGTGATCCAGGGTGGACTTCCTGCCTACTCCCCTTCTTTTACTGAAATTTCTATGAAATGGGCTGATGTCCTCAATTATCTATGAAATGGGTGGATGTCCTAAATAGTAAAGTGACCAAGTAAAACTAAGACAACTGCTAGACTTTCCCATATGTATGAGTCATAACGTCCAAAGATCAAAAAGGAACTTTGAGTCCTAGTGACATGCTTGTTTTTGGACATGTGATGAGAGTTTGTTCAGAAGTCTAGAGGTACAGTGTTATCTTGGTCCTTCTTATATTTGTTTCTTTGGTTTTTTTTTTAGTCAAAATAATATTACAGAGGCCTGAAAGAAAATACCCAGGAGAAAACAGTTCCCCCCAATCCTGTCACCTTGGCTTGTTCCCTTCCAGCCTTGGCCCACATGCACACTGACTTCTCATAAAGTTTTACTAGAGAACACCCGTACAATTTATGTTCTATTTCTTTCTCTTAACATATTGTGTCAACATGGCTCCATATTGTTCAGATGGCTTGCAGCACTTATTTTAAATCACTGCACAAAAGTCTACTGAGTTCATTATACCCTCCTCCTTTCCAAGTGTGAAAAGTCTAGAATTCCTGCAGTGGGACATTGATCAGAACAATCTCTTTCCTAAGAGTCTCCTCTGCTAGAACTTGAATTTGTTTATCTACTGAAGAGGCTTAAAAAGAGAGTGCCGTTTTCATGTCTGTGGCATAGCTTTTTTTGATTGGGTGCCCATTCTTAGTGGGGTGAGGAGGGAAGAGAACCCGCACCTGGACTCTGGCTGAGGCGATGCGCTGCGTCTGTGGCGGGGGTGAGGCCCTGGTCACAGGGTGACTGAGTGTCTCGTCCCCAGAACCTGTCGATAAGGTGGCTGCTCTGAGGGAGTTCCGAGTGCTGCACACGGCCCTGCATGGCAGCTCCTCCTACAGGGAGGCGGTGAGTGTGTGCTGCGCCCCCTTCGAGACTCTTGGCAGGCCTGCTGGAGAGGGGTGGTGCAGAGAGGGAGCTGGAAGCTGGTTGCTATGGCTCCCCAGAGTTCCATGGGGAGGTTTCGCCATGTCTGTGGGTCCCAGTAGAACCCTGTCTTCCCCCAAAGAGGCTCTCAGCTAGGCATTGTTGATTGCCTCTAATGATAGTGATACAGCCTCTCCTGACATTAGCCTCATGGAATGAGTATAGTTCCAGTCAAAGGATCCGTATGCTGTTTCTGCTAAGCCTCATTCTTTGACTTGGACTGAACTGCTTGCCCACCGCTCCTTCCCAGGATCCCCTCACTCGGAAAATGCACTGATGACTTTCCATAGGAGAGTTGATAAGCAAGATGAAGACAGCTGCAAACTTCCCAATATATATAAATGCAAAATGATAGTTGTCTGGAGATTGAAAAGGACTTTTGGAATCTAGAGAAACCTTTGTTATTGGGCTTATAATAAGAGCTTTTATTGTGTAAGCATTAGAACTCGAAATGGGGGAAAGGACCATAGATTGAAGGCTTATTGTGATCTTGCTTTTATGTTGTTTCCCCTCCAGTAAGCCATGATCTCAGAGGAAAAAAAAGAGGTTCATCTCTTTCCTGGGGCTATTGTTCCATTGTGGTGGTGTGTGTGCAAGCACTTAGAGGAAGGAAGTACTTCAGCTGTGTGTGGGTATTTCTGAGTGCACCGAGCTAGTGGGAATGTTCAGCCCTCCCCATTTCTCCTACAGGTCTTTAAGATGCTCAGCAATAAGGAATCTCTGGATCAGATCATTGTGGCCACCCCAGGCCTCAGCAGTGACCCCATTGCTCTTGGTAAGTGCAAGGCTAAACTAAAGGAAATAGGAACTGTTGAAGAAGGAGAAGCCAGGAGGAGGCAATTACCTTAAAGAAGCTTTGACACATCATGCGAAGATTCACTGGTCTTGTGGCAGGAGGGGGAGTAATCCAGATGTGTTCCATATACCCAGCCCTCCAAGGGCTGCAGCCGCACAGAGAAATCGTGGCCTAACACACACCAGAAATGAGACTGTGAGGAAGACATGTGAGGGCAGCAGTTAGCCCGAACCACAGCAGTCAGGGAAGACTTCCTGCACACCTTGATGGACAAGGAGAGAACCTAGAGACACGGGGAAAAGAGGCTGGGGTGCTGTACACAGTATGTAACCTCCGTGCGGGGGGGCAGTAGGAGTGAAATGGAGAGCACGTGGGCTGTGCTCCTGGCACGTTGTTTCCCCCACTTTCCATGAGGATCCCTGTTAAGCTGGTTGCTCCAAGGCCTCCCCACTGGATCTGGCTACATTTCCTTTTCTCCTTCAGGGGTTCTCCAGGACAAGGACCTCTTCTCTGTCTTTGCTGATCCCAACATGCTTGATACGTAAGTATGCCCATCTTACTAAGGGCATCTTTTCTCTCCTCATGGTCGGGCCAGAAGCCTAATGGTTGCCCTGGATTCTGCTCTTGGAGCCCATCCCCCAAATCTGCCCTATAAATGTGTC
Source organism: Odocoileus virginianus (assembly GCF_023699985.2). Classification (NCBI taxonomy): domain Eukaryota; kingdom Metazoa; phylum Chordata; class Mammalia; order Artiodactyla; family Cervidae; genus Odocoileus; species Odocoileus virginianus. The sequence goes on along the minus strand of NC_069689.1, from coordinate 553,063 downwards.
AGGAGGTGGGGAGGAGCCAGGGCTGGAGGAGGGGGTGCAGGGTTGGGAGGTGAGGACAAAGGCCAAGGGCAGGGGCAGGCAGAGGTGGGGATGAAGCAGGGTCCTGAGGGAGGTGGCTTTGCAGGCCAGGCTCAGTTTAGATCTCATTCAGTAGATATTAGGGAGCCTGTGAAGGATTTTAAGCTGGGAAAGAAATAGGTGCATACGTCCCAAAATTTTAGAGTTGGGAGGGAAAGTAGAGGTTGTGTCCCTTTATTTTCAAGTGAAGAAAACAGCCAAACCCTTGGAAGGGTGGGGACCAGTCAGAGACTGCCCGATGAAGTGGTGTTGGGAGTCGAGACAGGAGACTACCCCTGAGCCTCTGGGCTGTGTGTGTCCCATCATGCATTGCCAGAGAGGAGAGTGAAGCATCTGCAGGGGCCCCAGGGTGAAGGCCTGCTGATGCTGAAGGCAGAGCAGCAGGAAGACAAGCCGCCTGGAGGGAGGTGCTATAGCCAGGGAAATTTAAGGACAAGCAGGGGTGACTTGACTGTTACGAGGGGTGCCCAGAATTCCTGCCAAACCCACAGATGCTCCTTCCTTCTTAGTCACCCTTGAGTTTCTTCCTGCTCCGTCTCAGGTTGGTGCCTGCTCACCCTGCCCTGGTCAATGCCATTGTCTTGGTCCTGCACTCGGTAGCAGGCAGCACCCCACTGCCGGGGGCCGACTCCTCTTCCCGGGGCATGCCCTCCAGCGCCTACCGGGACATGCCAGGTGAGCCCCAGGACAGGGGGACGCGGGCCCTCTGGGGAGTGGGCAGTGGCCCAGGGCTTTGCTTTACTCGCAGCTATGTATAGTGCTGGCAGAGGGTGTTCCTTGGGAACTCTGGGTTTGAGTCAGGGAGAGCATCTGTCCTGTAATTTTCCAGGGGAGAGATGAGAACATGAATTTGGAGTAACTAGCGCCGAGATGCTGGAGCAGCGCCTGTGCCTTCCTATTCCTCCTCCTGAAATCTGTCCTCCCTCCTCCAGGTGGCTTCCTGTTTGACGGGCTCTCTGATGATGAGGACGACTTTCACCCAGTAAGTGACCGGGCTGCCTGCCATCTGGGGGAGCTGGTGCTGGGAGGCACCCTTCCCGGGACCTGGCATGCCCAGCAGGGGCTGGTCAGAGGCCCTGTGGGGGCCCAGGTGTGTCACTCTATTGCTGTGAATCTGGCAGCCTGGGGAGTCTCCCCAAGAACTGTTCCTGGAGCAGGGGTGGGGTTCTTCTGAGAACCACTCAGGGCTGCCGCCCTGATGTGGGCACCTCCCTTGTCCAGAGTGCCAGGTCCACGCCCTCAAGCAGCACCCCCAGCTCTCGCCCAGCTTCCCTGGGGTACAGTGGAGCTGCCGGGCCCCGGCCTATCACCCAGAGCGAGCTGGCCACCGCCCTGGCCCTGGCCAGCACCCCGGAGAGCAGCTCTCACACACCGACTCCTGGTACCCAGGTATGGAGAGAAGGGGTGGGAAGGTCCAGGTTGGGCCCCCAGGGAGAAGGGCCCAGTGGTAGAGTGGGTTTACCTTTGCTGATTCTTGTGCTCCATCTGCTTTGATCTGAGCTCTACCTGGAGCCCCAGTGGGTTTCCCACTGCAGCTCAGGTGACCTCCCTTCACCTGCCTTTAGGCTCAGAAGTCTGGGGCTCATCCCAGGCCTGACTGACTCTTCTCAGCAGTTGGAAGAACCTCCTGTCAATAATGAATAGTCCTTACTTATTCCTGAAAGTGGCCAAGCATGCATCACAGGCTTAAGCATTCCTGGTGATGGTCACTCCAGTCAGCAGGGCCATTTCTCCTCTCCCAGTGTGGGTCCTAGGCTCGGTCAGGGGTCCCATTCCATCTCCCTGGAGCAAAAGAGTACAGAACCCTTTGTGCCCACATAGAGAGCTTTTAGGTAGCTCTGTGTGGCTGTCTCATGCTGGCCCCTGCTGGGAGGCAGTGGTGAGGCACCCAGGGCACCCTGGGGTGATGTGACAGCAGTGGGTGTGTGCTGGGAGACTGGGGTGGCTCTGAGGGTGGCACTGACTGTGGTCTGTCTCTAGGGCCACTCCTCAGGGACCTCCCCAATGTCCTCCAGCGTCCAGTCAGGGACGCCCATCACCAACGATCTCTTCAGCCAAGCCCTGCAGCACGCCCTGCAGGCCTCCGGGCAGCCCAGCCTTCAGGTCAGTCTTCCCCCTTCTGATGTTCACATGGCTTCTTTGGTATTTTGGACACTGAGATTTTCTCTGCTCTCTGAGGCCCTTCCCACTTGGCCTGCTTTGCTGCAGGAACAGCTGGGGTGTGACAGCGTGACAGGAGAGGGTGCTCGCAGCAAGGGCGGTATTGTCCCTGCAGCTTCCACTCCTGCACCCAGTGCCCATGGCCTGGTTCCACTGACCACCGGCTTGGGTATTTCAGTGGCTGTTTCACTTGAGGAGTCACTTGTCCATCCTGTGAGCATTGACTCAGCCTTGAGCATGTCTGGTCCAGGTTTGTCCAGCTCCTGGGATAGTGATGAGCCAGTCCTCCTTCCTGCCATGGAGGGGTGCCAGACAGTCACTGAACTGAGGGAACAACAGAGTGAGAAGCTGGCCCAGGCTTGAGGTCAAGTAAAACTTCTCTGAGAAAGTGGTGGTGTATCTACCACTTGGTGGTGTCAAAGAATTCATTAGAGGTTAGCCAGGCAGAGAAGGGGATGTTTGGTTGAGGGGATGTGGTGTCCCAGCAGAGGCAGCTACCTGTTTGAGCGAATGTGGAGGTACACATGGCAAATTGGCAAGAGCAGAAGGCAATATCCATGATGAGAGATCCTGAGATGGAGCCAGAGTAAGGGAGAGCAGACGCCTGAGTGTGAGGGCCTTGAGTGCCTGTGTAAGGAGATGAGGCTTGTCCTGCGGTCACCAGTGAGCGGTACGATCTCCCCTGCCTCATGGAACACGGAAGCTTAGCTAGCAGCTAAGTGCATGACCCAGGGGGTGCACATTTTATTACACGCCTCTGTGCACAAACTGTTTGCTTCACTCTCTTTCCTTTGCTCCTAAGCCTGGGGCATGAACATCATTTCTGGAAGTGGACCACGGTCATGAAGCCATCAAGTGACAGGGACAGGGTCCGGCCCGTGTGGTTCTCACTGCCCCACGTGGCTCTGCTGGATAGTGAGGGGAGCAGGAGCAGGACCTGGAGACAGTTGGTCTTTTTGGTTCCTTCGTCATCTGCAGCCTGATGCCTCTTCGCTCTGCTCTTCAGCTCAGAAGCTTTTATGTCTCCACCTGGCCTGTAAACTGAACTTGAGTTGGTTTCTGTGGTTTTCTAACAACTCTCCACATCCTCACCTTTGCTTACCTGCTTCTTTGAATTTGCATTTCATCTTCACTGCCTTCTTTCCCACAGTATAAACACATCCTTTTCCCTAAGGTGTGCACTTCCTCTTTCATGAGACAGAGATATTGAAAATACTAAATTTCTTTAAATCCATAGAGAAGGCCTTTCATAGATGAAAGTCAAAAAATCAAGGAACCATTGTATAAAGAGTAACATATAGTTTGAATTCATAAATGTGAAAATTTCTGCAAAGCAAACCAAACCAACATACAAAAAGAGGAAGCAAAGTCTGAAAACTGATCACAAACTGGGAAAGAAATCTGTAATGCAGATCAGACAAAGGGCAAAACCTCCCTGAATTGAAGTTCTAGTGATTTAGGACCAACAGCTCCTTAGAAAAGCAGGCAAAGGATAGTAACAGACTGTTCACCAAAAAGGAAGTACAGGTGGCCTGTAATTCCTTGCAGCCCCATTGCTCGGAATTTACCCCGGAGATGTATGTGCATGCAGAGAGTGACATTGGTACAGAACCAGTCACTGCAGTGTTTCTATAATGGCAAAGACTGGAAACTGCCCTGTTGTGGTACATTTCAGGACATCCACAAGTGCTTCCTATGATACCTTAATATGTTAGAAAAAAAGGAGAGATATAAGAAAAGGGTAAGTATTTCCTCAAAGAAAATAAAGTATGTTATCAGGAATGGGGGAGATGAGTAGATGAGTGTGACACTTTTCATAGTGTGGTTTGGTTGCTCAGTTGTGTCCGACTCTTGCAACCTTACGGAGTGTAGCCCATCAGGCTCCTCTGTCCATGGGATATCCCAGGCAAGAATACTGGAGTAAGTTGCTATTTCCTTCTCCAGGGGATCTTCCCAACCCAGGAATCGAACCCGGGTCTCCTGCATTGCAGGCAGCCTCCTGTAGTGCAGGTGGATTCTTTACCAACTGAGCCACCAGGCACTGTGTATCATACTAAAACAACAAAGTTAATTTAAAAGTGTGTGTGTGTCTATAGATACAGCAGAGAAAGAAAGTAATCTTTTGAAATTTAGACATTGAATACTTTATGCTTTTTCTCTTTGATCTTTATGATACATTTCCCCTTTTATTGGAAAAACTTTTAATTTGTTCCCTAAACCCTCAGGCCTCTCCATAGACCTCCTCGACAGTCCGCGGACCTCCTCAATGTGCTGTGTTGTACGGAACCTCATGTCAGCAGCTTTCCTGGAGGAACACACCTCCTTCTGCTAGAGGTGAACAAGTCTCTGTCGGATCCTTACTGACCGCTCCTGCCTGTCCTGTCTTTCTGCAGAGCCAGTGGCAGCCCCAGCTGCAGCAGCTGAGGGACATGGGCATCCAGGACGATGAGCTGAGCCTGCGGGCCCTGCAGGCCACCGGGGGGGACATCCAGGCGGCCCTGGAGCTCATCTTTGCTGGAGGAGCCCCGTGAACTCCCTGCTCCTCCTGAACCCCCAGCAAACTGCCAAGGCGGCTGCCCATGGGAAGCACTCTTGAAGGTGCCCCATCTCTACTCTCCCCAATACACCTGATAGTCGACCTTCTGCTTTGTCCAGTGTGTGGCCTTTTTGGCTGATCTGAGTGGGTAGAGGTGGTGGGGGGCAAGTATGGTGTGTGGGTTCTGGTGCCACAGCATCAGCTGACCCCTGCTTTTGGGCCCCGGCTGGAGAAGCTGAGATCCGTGTCCCAAGATGCCGTGTGATGCCCACACTGGTGTTTTGGCAGACGTTTCCAATGATAGCCTCCGGGCCCTTTGGTGCTCTGGGTGTGGCCTCCTCCAAGGGACTGCTGCCCAGTCTCCAGGGTGGCTGCTGTGTTACGGCTGTGGCCAGAAGAGCCTTATGCTCCTGAGATGGCCTGTCTGAGGAGTGGCTGGGTGGAAGCTCACCCCCGCTTCCCTGCCATTGCCCCCTCTCCCAAAGGCTTGTGAAAGATTCCTTGTCCCTGCCGTGGCCTAGTCTCACCAGGCACTCTGACGCCCGCTCTGTAATGATGCCAGGATCCAGGTCTCAGAGCCGTGCCAGGAGGCAGGGCCTGCTTCTCTGTCCTGAAGGCATAAATACAAGAGCAGTTAAATAACAATACTAAACAACAACACCGACACCCACAGGGCCCAGCTTTCATGTTGCAGAGAGGGCACCGACTCCCAAGCTGCTGCTCCATCTGCCTGAGCGCTCGTTCCCCTTGGCACCGCATTCCCTGGTGCGTCGCAGACATGTCCAAATTGAGCGAGTGAGTTTCATGTGCTTTGGATACTCTGTCAGGAAAAAATCCTTCCCTTCAGCTGGTGTTTCGGTGGGAAGTTGCTCAGAGGTCTGCTCCTGCCATGTGCCTTTGGCAGAGATTTCATCCGCAGCCTCCGTGCTTACGTCATTCATCTTCTGCTTGTCTCCTCCTGGGACAAAAGATTTACCCCTGATTAGGACTGCCTACTCTGTCCTTGCTTCCTCAGAGCATTTACCTCTTAGCTCCCTTTCTGTTTCTCAAGGGACCACACAGAGCAAGCCTGCTTCCCCTGCTCTGTGAGCTGGGTTTCAGTTCAGGAGAGCTGGGCTTCCCAGGTGGTGCAGTGGTCAAGAATCCACCTGCCAATGCAGGAGAAGCGGGTTTGATCCCTGGGTTGGGAAGATCCCCTGGAGTAGGAAATGGCAACCCATTCCAGTATTCTTGCCTGGAGAATTTCTTGGGCAGAGGAGCCTGGTGGCCTACAGTTCGTGGGGTCACAAGGAGTCGGACACAGTTGAGAGACTGAGCACACACAGGGAGTCCACTTGCCCTTGGACCTGTTCCCTGGATTTGGCCCCTCACAAGTCCTCTTTCCCGATGGCTTCGTCTCTGACACTGTACGGAGAGGTCCTTGGGAGGCTCCACTGCTCGCATGTGGTCTGAACATTGTTTTTTCCTTACAGAAAACGGGAAGTCTCCACGTTTCCCTCCATCCAAGAGCTAATGTTGAGGGGTGTTTGCATTGGCTGAAAGGACTCAGAATTCACCAGGCTTTTTGGTGCCAGACCTCTTCGTGCCTCAGTGGTCTGCCTGGAACCCAACTGCCTCTTTGTGGTCGGGAGCAAAGACCAGGAAGCTCTGTCTTTGAACCTGATGTGTCTGGCTTGTTTGCGATGAAAACAAAGGCCAGTTCCATCCTCCAGGCTTGTCTGGTCAAATGGGGCTGACACAGCCCTTCCCATCCCCAGAATACAGCCCGCCTTGAGCTGGTTTCCGTCCTGTGGCAACTTGCCCTCGGCCCCCAGGGACTGCGCTAGGTCTCCTTAACACCCCCGGCCATTATGCTACAGAACACTTGGGTTGCCTTGCCCTGTCCCTGGAACTGACTCCCAAATCCCAGTTATACTGCTTCCCAGAATTGAACTGTCCCCACAGTTTCCCTTTCCCTTGTTTGTCAGCTCTTTCCTCCAGGGTCTGGGTATGTTGGCTTTGCTTCCTGTAGCCATGTTTTAAATAATATATTTTGAGTCTGATAAGTGCCCCCACTGAGCCTGGGGCTTTCCAAGGACCAAGGACTGCTTCCTCGCTATTGTCCCCTTTATCCTTTCAACAAACATTCATTTAGTTTCTACTCTGTGCAAGTTAAACATGATGAGGGCCTTGCTCTCACAGAGCCATGCCATTGGTAAGACAGACAAACATGTTTGCACTAAGTCTGATGAGAATAGGCCAGGCCGGTCCTGTGGGCTTGGGCTCATAGGAAAGGGAGCTCGGTTGGTTGGGTTAGGGTCGGGTGTGTGTGTGTGTGAGGAGGGACAGCTGCCTGAAGAAGGTGGCATCTGACATGACGCCTTCAGCAGGTGAGGAGGAATTGGGCCGGAAGATGTACATGCAGAGTGGGCCGGGAGCAGAGAGGACACAGCTGGAGCCCTGGGTGTGAGGGTGGACTTCAAGGTAGGCAGAGGCTGGAGCACTCACAGCCTTGTAAGGAGTGAGGACTTATCCTAGGGGCAGTGGGAAGTCACAGGAGAATCTGCATCGGCAGGGACAGCTGGGTTTCCATTTTAGAAAGGCCGCTGGTTGCTGTGTTTGAAGAGATGGAGAGTGGAGCGAGCTTGGGCAGGGGAGACCAGTGAGGAAGCTGTGATCCACTTAGAGCTGACTGTGCGATGGGCAGTATGGCAGGTGTGGAGAAGAGTGGGTGGGGCGGGAGCTCATCTTGGCAAAGGTGAGTATATTATGATTAGCTGCATTTATCAGATGGGGGCACCAAGGTGGAGAGGTTACCTGTCCCCAGTGTCATGGTGGTGCAGTGGGCAGATCAGCCTTGGAAGCTCAGGTCCACTTACTCCAAAGCTGGCAACCTTCCCACTGTGGCCCATGGCTTCTGAGAGTAAAGCGGGATGTGGGGTGGGGGTGGGGTCTCATCAGGCTGAGGAACTAAGGCTTCATTCTGAAGGCAGAGAGCAGCCCGTGGATGACTCTAGGCAGGGCAGTGGAGGACCAGACTCGTGTGAGAATCTGACAGCTGCGTGGAGGCTGGATTTGTGGGAAGTGAGACTGGGAGTGGGAGGCCAGCTAGGAGGCTCGCTGCCTGCAAATGGGACACGGTGGGGGCCTCGACTAGAGTTGCAGCAGGGGGCTGGGAGGAGGCGAGGGATGTGAGATGTGAAAGACCAGATCTTGGGGGCAGACAGGATGTGAGTGGGTAGAGAGGGTGGTGCCACAGGAGTGAGGCACTGGGCTTGGGATTCCGCAAACAAGACCACTTAGGATATACTGAGCTGGAGGGGCCGTGAGACAGCCAGGTGGGGGTGTCTGGGAGACAGCTGGAGGCTTCTAGGCTGGAGATAATGATCAGGAAGTTTTGAATTGAATGGGCCTGTGTCAAGAGAGAATGACATTCAGCTTTTCAAGGAAAGGCCGGAAAAGGGACACCCACTAAGGAGTTAGACTTTTATAGCAAATAGTGACTGATGGACGTGGGACCGGGAAGGAGGAAGGAGGAGATGGGCTGCTTCTGGGAAGGCTAGAGCAGGAGTCATCAGAGCTGGACAGAAGCTGGAAAGAACTGGACCCAAGGGGCATGGTCAGGGGGTCTGAAGTACCACTGAGCAATGTGGTGACCCAGGGGCTGACCTTGGACTTGACTGCTTGAGCCATGGTGGCCTTGGCACAGAGCCCAGTTGCAGGGGTTGAGGCCTGGCTAGGTGGGGGCAGTGGAGGCAGGGAGGACAGAGAACCCTGGAGTATCTGACCAGGGAGAGGGTGGTTGGAGGGAAGACGGGAAAGAGAGTGAGCGTTTGCAGTTCAGCAGAGGTGAAGTTGGAATTGATCACGGGAACTTTTCTAGGAAGCGAAGGGGAAAAAAAAGGAAGCGACCCCAAAATAGAATATGCAAATATGCAGAGATGGGTGAGTTTTCTGAACAGATCCCTTCTCCTGATATAACTCAAATTTGGCTGGGCTGGCATGGGCTGGGCTGGCACAGCTTGCTGGGCACATGGGCCCCGGTTCTGCTCCTTGCCTCAGCCCCATATGGCCTGGGCCCCTGACCAAACTCTGAGTCCTACCCTGAGGTGGCCTCTCGTAGCCTCTGCCACAGCCTTTGGCAGTGAATGTGTGTTGAGGATGGGGGGTGGGGAGTGGTATTTAGGCCTCCCTCTGTCTGCTTACCCAGCCTCTCCAACCCCGCTCTGGCCCTAGCTTGGGGTTGGATCAGCTTGGCTGTGCCCCTGGCTCCCCTGGGGCCGGCCATATTTTGGCTCCTATAGACTCTGCAGTTGCTGGTAACAGAATTCTGCCTCCTGTATGCCTGAAATGCCTTTTGCGGAGGCCCAGGCACTGTCCTACTCCACCTTGGCAAAAGCAGCTCACAGCAATACAGGGCAACAGTGCTCATTTATCAAGCACCCTCTCTGTGCCAGTCACTGAGCTAGGCACTCACATATGCCATCTCAGTTGATCCTCACAACAACTCTGAAAAGTAGACCTTATTATCCCCATTTACAAATGAGTGTTTCCTGTTAACTGGACATGACTGTGCTGGGAAACGGGCCGTGCTAGAACTTGGGCAGGATTGTGTCCACGTGATTCCATCAATTCACGCACCTGGGGCCTCATGCCTGCCTGGCAGGCCGGAAGCCACTCAAAGGGCCTGAAGGGTCTGCTTACTACTTATCCTTCCTGGAAGTGGCAGCCTGAGTCCTGGAGGGAAATCAGGCTTCTAAGTCAGACTGACTGAAGTGTAGGTCTCTTTTCCACGGAGAACCTAACATCTTGGAGCCTCAGTTGTGTCCTGTTTGACATTTTCCCTCAACATATGTAAGTGGACATTGACAACATGTATGCCAGACATGCCAATGCAGTCAGAGCTGGACTGGTGAATGTTCTAGATGACCGATGAAGTCAAGATCCTGATAATGAGGCACCCCTGACAAGAGGGATAGAAATAGGGACACTCTGAGGTCCTGTGGGGGCGGGGGGACCAGAAAACCACTTACTCTTCTGCATGATGGGGTCTCCTTTCTAACCCCTCTTGGACCCAGATCCAGACTCAATCTTTCTCAACCAGTCTCTCAGAAAGCCACTGCTGATGGATGTGTCATGCGAGTGTATGCTCCTCGGTTCTCTGTCTCGTCACAACAAAAATTTGGAGTGACGGACATTAAAGCCCCTTGGCGGGTCACAGCTCTCGGAGGACAGACCGTGTTATAGCTCTCAGGTCTCGAACGGACCGTGTTATAGCTCTTAAATAAATCAGTGTTACAGCTCAGTGTTAACAGCTCTAGTTAGATAATAGCAGGAAAATCCATCTTCGAGGCATGAGGGCACGTTGATCTAAAGACGCGAAGAGAAGAGCGCCCCATCGTGTGGGAGAGAGAGAGAAAAAGGGGAGAAGAGGGCTTTCGCTCTTCTTTTTATATGTTTCTCTGTCCCTGGGCCTGTCTTACGTAAATTGGGCTTAGGCAGGAGCGTTGTTTTACCTGAGGTTCTCACTCCGTTCCTTGGACCTTCCTTTGTTCTATTTTCACGGGCTTTCCCTTCCAGGTCTTTTAGCCACCGCTATTTTGGACTCTTTCCCTATTCTAACTACCTAACGGATGGGAATTGGTCCAAGGACCACCCTAAGCTAAGATCAACAAGATTTAGCAACCCAGTGTCTTGGCCCAGCAAGGCGGTGCCTCTGGAGGGGCTGTGATAGGAGTGGAGAAATCTTTCCATTCCTTGACTCCTCCATCTCTCTTCTAGGTGCTGTGTTCTGATCTGCACCCCAATCTCTGAAGGAGATGGTCACAAACCAGACTGCCTAGGACGATCTCAGTAGACGTTTGTTAAATGTGTGGTTGATGATGTCCTAGGGACCAACCAGGATTAGAGAGACCAGCAAAGCCCCACGAGGGACGGAGTTGAAAGTGGAGTTATTTACCCTGAAAAAAAAAAAGATTTCAGGGGACATGACCTCTATGTTGAAATCTCTGAAGGGCTCTGTTCCAGGAAGAGTGATTAGATGTGGTCTGTGAGGACAGAGGCCTTAGAGGACAGGTTTAGGACTGATAGGAGTCTTCCACTAGGGAAGAAGCCTTTGTTTGTCAGAGCTAACGAGATGGGTGAGGCTGCCTTGGGGGTAAGCACATCCTCACTGGATGTAAGCAGATGCTACATGACATCCAAAAGGGCTGTTGGAGGGGCTCCCAGGTTGGACTGAACGACCTCTGAGGGTTACTTCTGATCCCAAGAATTGGGGTATCCAGGAAAGGAAGTGAATGTGGGAAATCACATGTTTGCATGCATTTCTTTTCCTCACTCAGGTGGCCCTAGCAAGCACAAGGATCACATCAGAACTGGAAGGGTCCTGGGACGCCTCCTATCCTCCAGAGATTTAAAAGCATGTTTATTTCAGCCTAAGGACTTCCCTGGTAGCTCAGATGGTAAAGCATCTGCCTACAATGTGGGAGACCCAGGTTTAATCCCTGGGTCGGGAAGATCCTCTGGAGAAGGAAATGGCAACCCACTCCAGTATTCCTGACTAGAAAATCCAATGGACAGAGGAGCCTGGTAGGCTACAGTCCATGGGGTCACAAAGAGTCATACACGACTGAGCAACTTCACTTTCACTTTCACTTATTTAAGCCTACAAACAAGAAGCAAATGGAGAATATAGAATGAGGAAGCTTTGTCTACTCTGGTCTAGATCAGATAGACCAGAAGAGCTGCTGGTTTAGCCTCTCTTTCTCATTTTGTAAACAAAGAAATAGAGGCCTGGCCTGGGATAGGGTCTTGCTTAATGTGAGTCAGTGGCCAAGCTGGGACTTGATCATTGGCCTCCCAGCCATATCTGGTCAGGAGACTGTGTTAGTCTTGATGGGTTCCACATGACTCCCACAAGATCCTGCTCTGCCTCAGGCCTTGGGCACCGAGAATGAATGCTCAGAGATGGATCTGAGGGGAGGGGAGGGGAGAAGTAGGGTGGAGCAGAGGGAGGAGTCTGTCTCCAGGAAGGCTTGGGAGCATGTAGAGTTGCCCCATAAACAAGCGGGGTTAGTGGTGTTGACCCACTGCAGTCGAAAATCCATGTATGACTTAAGGTCTGCCCTCTGACTCTGCTCTTCTGCATGTGAGGATTTAACCAACCGGGGATTGGACTGTGTAACACTGTAGTATTTTCTATTAAAAAATATCCACGTGTGAATGGACCCGTGCAGTTCCAACCCATGTTGTTCAAGGGTCAACATTTAGTCTCTGCTAAGAGTCCGTTCTGTTCTGAAATGGCCACCAGGTGGCACTCTAACCACAAGCCCAATGCCATATGGGCAGAGTTTGGGGGCTAGGAATGCTGGGCTGCCCCTCGAAGCCATGGGGGACACCTATCATGTTTTGAGGTGACCTAAGTGCCCTGGCGGGGCTTCCCTGGTGGCTCAGTGGTAAAGAACCTTCCTGCAATTCAGGAGACATGGGTTTGATCCCTGGGTTGGGAAGATCCCCTGGAGAAGGAAATGTCAAGCCACTCTAGTGTTCTTGCCTGGGAAATCCCATGGACAGAGGAGCCTAGCAGGTTACAGTCCATAGGGTCACAAAGAGTCGGACATGACTTAGCACGAGTGCCGTGACAGAAGGAGAAAAGTTGTCTGTCTTCTCCCCACTCTTGTTTGTCGCTGAATGTCCCCCTGTAGATTTCTAATTTTTTTCTCTCAACTTGACTGGCCAGACTCTGATCTGAGCAGTATAAGGTAGGACCAGTCATATAAAAATGCGTCAAGAATGACTAGGATAGGGAACAGAGATGCAAGAATGGAAAGCTGCTGGGAAGGGTTGAGGCTAAGGGCTAAGAAAGGTGGTGGAAATTCTGAGAACTTCTCCATTTAGGGTGATTCTGAGCTGGCCTAGAAGGAAGAGACAGCCTTGGGTAGGAGGAGAGGGGTAGGCATTTGAGGGAAACATCCTATCAGAAGGGTAGGTGTGGGAAGACCACTGAGGGAAGCATGAGGTGTGGTATCAGAGTCTGCATGAGCTGAGGAGGGCTTCCTCTGCCTCACCTTGTCCAGCCCTGAGCCCTGACATGGGCTACCAACAGTTGGGCCACGTCCAGTGATGGCTGAGGCTGTTGTGACCATGCCTACAGCTGTGATACAGTCATGGGCCTATATACCATGAGCACACAGTAAGTTGGAATTCCCAGACGGTTACATGACTATAAATATCTGACTTGTGAATTATTTTAAAACTGGGAGTTTCAACAAAAACTCATTTTTAGCTTCTCTTGAAAACTAACTGCCCGTTTCACGGAGTGTACTTTCCTGTGGCCTCAGGGCTAAAGCTGAGTAGCAGCTGCCCTGTTGACAGATCACCCTGGTCTCTCAGCCCCTGCAGTGGGTGCTGGTGGTGATGGGGGGACAGGAAGAGTTGCTATTACTAGTAGCTGTAGGTCCTGGCTGGGCACCAAGCTCTGAGCCTCTTGAAGGGGCTGTTGTGGGCTTGGGCTCCTTATCCCGCCATCCTCATACCTCCCACCAACCTCTTGTTAGGGGTGGGTCATTTCTTTGAAGACCAGATGTAGTCATGGACTCAGGGTTGGGGAGGGGTCAGAGGAAGCTTGGGGTGTGAGGAATGCTCTGAGTAAGGCCCTGAAAGGTCTTGGTCAGAAGGCTTCCAGGGCCTCTTGCGGCTTTGGAGCTCTGAACCTCACATCTGTGTGTGTCCGTTTCTCTGATTCTGCAAGGGGTCTTCTTCGATTTGGCGCTTCATCCACAGGGAGGACTACTTCAAGGTAGTTTTCTCCTCGACAGAAGCCCCTGCCTCATTTCTTTCTCCTAGCCTCCTTCCCCGACTCCCCCAAGGAGGAGCTGTAGGGAGAGGGAAGGCAGGAGGAATATGCCTCTGCCTCAGACACGTCAGCATCCACATCTGTTGCTTCCTCTGCTGGTCCATTTCCCATCACCAGCTGTGACCATCCTTGGTCCAGGCCCAAAAGCCAGCCTTGGGCCCCAGTGAGGAAGGCAGGCTCCTGTCACCTGTACAATTCTGATTTGACTTCCCTTCACTACCATGCCAGACCCTGGCCCTCTGCTTTCCCCACCCTGGGTACCTCTTCCCCTTCATGCCCAGAGTCTAGCTGCACTCCCCTGCTAGAGCTACTGCCCCAAATCACTTTTACAGGCTCAGTTCTCACCTCCCCTGGCTGCCTGTAGCCAACCAGTTGTGGGCTGCCATCTGGTGCTGGCCCTTTGCCCCTAGGTTGGTTGGCCCGGGGTGTCCATTGGTGGTGAAGCAGGTGCTGAGATGAGCATGGAGGAGCCTAGCCAGAGGGCTCCCCCTTTGACAGGAGGTGGGACAGTCTTCGGCACTACCCCATCACCCCCACCCCAGCCTGGAAAAAAATTCCCTGGCACCCACCCCAGTTTCCATCTGCTGCCCTATTGCTTGGAAGGCTGAGCCCAGCCCCTGACTGGCCCTCCTCTTGAGCACCTGGTAACCTGGGCCCTGTCCGGGTCGTTCTGAGGATTGTTTAGGTCCAGCCATGCACCAGAGGCAGCCGCAGAAGGGTGAACTGTACTGAGAGCGTTATGATAGAGAAGGTAGGAGTGTGGGTCCCAGAGAGACTGCCTGGGCTGCCATCCCAGCCCTCCTCTAATGAGCTGTGTGACCTTGGGCACACCTCTTCCCTTCTCTTTACCCTGGTTTCCATGTTTGCAAAAGGAGCCAAATAATAATACCTACCTCTTAAGACTGTGAAGATGAAATGAATTCAAATGAGACTATGAAACATGCGCGGCACATAGTAACCTCAGCATGGGCGATTGCTATTGGAGTCAGATGACCTTGGTCCCTAGCTTGGTTCCATCAGCTGAGTTTGGGCAGATCCCTCTCCCTTCCTCTGCCTCAGTTTCCTTCTCTAATATAGGGTTGTGCTCTCTCCCTTACTAAAGGAGAGAGCAGAGAATGTAGGACTGGCTGGGAGAGTGTAGGTGGAAGTGGGTTGTGTTGTGAGTTGCTGTGCATGTGGGCAGTGTTATCAGTTCTGAATTCTCAGTTCTTACAGGCAGGGCAGGCGATTTTTTAATTTGCTTATCTTTGCAGAGAGGGCAGACACTGGGGCCATGCATCTCAGCTGATGGGGCCCTGGGCTGGGAACAGAGTGTCAGTGTTGGAGGTCAGCCTGGGCCAGGACATGCTGCTGGCTTCAGGGCCGCAGGCTTGAGTATAGGACTGGGGCGGGTGGGCTGTTCAACTGTCCACAGCCTCTGTCTCTTTGGGACTGTGTACCTCTGGGCATCATGAATCTGTTGGCCTTACGCGGTGGGCCAGGAACCTAGTTCTGCACTATCCCTGGAGGCATCTTGATTTCATCTTTTGGCCTGCTGGGGTGTCTTAGGGGCATTTAGGGAAGAAGGAGAGGATAACTGGAAACAAAATATGGAATGGTAAGGCAGAACTTCCTAGTGATAACCTTTCCCTGGGGCTGTGGGGCTGGGCAGAGGGTTGGAGCTGGGGCTGGGGCCAGGGCAGTCTGTTCCCTGTCTTTGGTGGTCTGTAGTATGTGAATCAAGTCCAACTAGGTGTGTGGGTCTTGGGGGCCCCAGTGCACCTCTGCTACTTCTTCCTCAACCTGTCTTCTCTCCGGGCAGTCCACCTGAGGACAGACGTTCAGTAAGCAGTAGGTGGGGCTTCCCAGGTGGCGCTAATGGTAAAAGAACCCACCTGCCAATGCAGGAGACATAAGAGACTCAAGTTTGATCCTTAAGTCAGGAAGATCCCCTGGAGGACAGCAACCCACTCCAGCATTTTGGCCTGGAGAATCTCCATGGACAGAGGAGCCTGGTGGGCTATAGTCCATAGGGTCGCAAAGAGTTGGACACAACTGAAGTGACTTAGCACGGTTAGGTTGGGCTGAAGCAGAGGTGGAGGGTCTGGGTCCTGACTGGCTTTGAGGGAGACGAGACTCCTTTACAAAGGGCAGACGTGAGGCTTGGAAAAGATGAGCTGATGGCAGAGCTGCCTGGGCAGTTCAGATGACTGCAGAGGGATGTGGTCAGACCTGCAGGGGGTCACCACCAGGTCATCAGGTTGCCTGCTCGGCTGAACCCTGTGCATTCTGTGGGCAGAGATCCCTTAAAGCTGATCTGACTTTGTTTCCCCAGCAGTGAGTCCTGGGCATGCAAGATGCTTCCTTCTCTTTCTACTTGGGGAAGGGGCCTTCTTAATTATATCCCCCTCCACTCACATGGAAATGAGTTTGGATTTTCTGAGCATACACCAGCTGGCTGGGGGGGAGGCAGCCCAGAAGCCTGCTGGCTAGGGAAGGGAAGAGAGGGGAGGGGAGGGAGCCAGGCCAAGACGAAAATTCCGTGTTCTCACAGCAGAGCAAGGATGGGGTTCTGAGTGCTCCCCACAGATTATTGACCCTCTGCACAAACCCCGCCCTCTTGCTTAGGGAAAAGCTTCTTGCTTCTGCTTATAGGCTCAGAGGAGCTGTGTACAGGCCAGCCCGCCTCTGAGAACCACATCCTTCAGGGTCCAAACACTTAGCTGACCATTAGCGAGGCTGTCGGAGCCCTCAGGAGAGGTCCTTCCTGACTTCTAGGCTAGGCCAATCCCTTTATGCTTTGGGGGGAGTGACTCTAAGGCCCGGAGAGGGGACAGAACCTGGAGCTCATCACAGAAGACCGTAAGTCTGTCTTGCTCGCTGCCCACCCGGGTTCTGCCTGCCGGTGGAGTTGCCCAGAAAGAGGTGGTGTAGGTTTCCCTGGGGCGAGGGGGAGAGGGGGGCACTTACATCCCGCTTGGCTAGCCTAGAGACGAGGGGCGGGGGAGGGGCGGGGTGGGGTCAGGCGTTTGACTCCGCCTCCTCGCACTGGCTTCAGCTCACGCTCGGGCGCTGGCTCAGTCTGGCTGCTCTCCGCCGTCGCTCCGCTCCGGGGATGACACCGCCTCCGTCCAGATGCACCGCCCTCGGCGCCCCGCGAGCCCGCGTTTCCAGCCCTCTGGCTCGGTCCAGGTTCCCGCTGCGGCTGCTGCTGCAGCTGGTCTGGACGGCCGCCGCCTCTCAAGGCCACCCGAAGAGCGGACCCCGCATCTCCGCTGTCTGGAAAGGTAGGTGGCGCCGCGCGAGCTGCGGGGCGCGGGAGCCAGTGCCGCGCGGGGCGGGTGCGGAGTGTGCGGCACCAAAACGAGTGCGTGCGCGCGGCTCTGTGGGTCCCGGGCTGTCCCCGCCGGGAGCGTGTGGGTCCGGGTGAGTGTGTGAATGTGCGCGCGGCCACACAGGAGCAGGATGTAACGCTGCGGCGAGCGAGCGGCGGGGGCCGGAGCCCGGCTAAGTCGCTCCAAGTCCGCCCGCAGCCGGGAGCCGCAGCGGTCGGGTGCAGGGGGACGGAGAGGGCCCTCTTCTCGGCCCTGGGCACTCCTTGCCCTCCAGCGCCCGGGCCTCTGTGCGGGGGATCCTTTCTCCCGCCGGGACCTCCACCCGACTCTGTCTTCCAGAGCTGCGGGCTCTAGCTGCGTGCGGGGAGCCAGTGGGGCCGGCAAGGGGGCGCGGATCCTCTGCCGCCGCCGCTGCGCTCGGGCTGCGGGAACAAAGACCCCGCTGCCTGCCCCCGCCCCCCGCCCCGGCCCCAAGCGCGGGCCGGGTAAAGGGGTGGGCACCCTGTGGAGAGCCCGGACAAGGTGCGGTGCGGAGGCTTCGGGCACCCGGGCGCTGCCTCTGCAATGCCGGGACCAGCCGCTCCCCCCTTGTCCGCACGTGGCAGTTGTCACAGGGCTCGGCGCCAGCGTGGGGGCAGTGCCCGATGGGTGGGGCGCGGCCATTGGGACCCCCAGGCAGAGGATTTGGGGAAGGAGTGCAGCTTTTAGGCCCTCGTGGTTATGTGAACTTGGGGGACCGGAGTCTCCCCCAGGGGCGCCTCAGTTTAGACCACTGTACGTGGGTTGGAAAACCAGCTGGGTGGTTTGAGGGGTTTTCTGCCTCGAGGGGCTGAGCTCCCCTCCTCTGCAATGCACAAAAATGCTTCCCCACCCCCCTGCCACTGGGCTGTGTCCCCGTGTTTGGCGTCTGCGCGGCCCCCCTGCGGTAGTGGTGGACCGACAGTGGGGGTTGGGGGGCTGGTAGATTTGGCCCCTCCGGGAGCTCTTTGATGCCTGAGGCGGTTTGCAGGGATTGCCAGAGCCTGAGCATTATCTGGGGCAGGTATTCTTAGCAGAGAGAGAGAGAGAAAAAAGAAAAACCCACTCCAAAAGCAAGTGGCCTGAACTGCTGCTGCAGTGGAGGGAATGTGACTCGCCCAAGGTCACTGTGCATTGTGTGAGCTCACAGTGCAGAGAGGAGGCTCTGATCTGGCAGGGACCAGAGCTTGTTCTGAGTTAGGAAGTGGAGAAAGATTTAGGCCGTTTCTTGGCCATAAAGAGGGTACTCCTGGGCCAGCTCTGCTACCCAGACAAAGATATTCTTGCTGCAAGTGGAGCGGGGCATCTGGACCCCTGACCATCCACTCAAGGTAGACCCCGACACGCCCCTCAGTCATACCAGCTCCAACCTGGGCTCTCTCTTCCTTCTCAGCATCCTTGTCTTTCCTCGGTCCGCTTAGCTGTCTTGGACAGCACGGCATCTGTGCACTTTGAAGGGGATGATGGCCACATCTGAGTGTTCGGAAATCTCCCTCTGCCTGAGTGTTCTGAAGGCTCCCCTTGTGCCGAACCCCTTGCCTTTGGCTCTGCTTTTCCCCATCCCCCAGTCTTCCCAAGATACCCTTTCACACACATACTTAATGCACACCCACCTTTTAGCACTTAATGCTGCCTTCCCATCTCGGGCACTTAGTTCCCACCCTGAGGCTATTTAAAACTGATTTCTGTCCTCTTACCCACTTTCCAAAGTGCTGTCTCTGCTGCACGCAGTTCACTATTGTAGCCACAGTGGCCGTGCCCTCTGCTGGGTAATGCACTATTGACCCCCACTTGGGTCTGCCAGCCCCTCACCTTTCTTGGCCAAGGGCAATCTGTGGTCTTCTTCACTGGTGCCAGGCACCCCACAGGCCAGACAAACCCTGCCATCCACCTGTCCCCCAGGACCACCAGCTGGTAATGGTATGCCTAGCTGACAGCTGCCTCCTATTTCCCGTGGAGTGACACATGGCAGTCGGACAGGAATGGGCTAGGGCAAGGCGAACCCAGGAGTAGGGTGAGAGGAGGACCCTCCCAGCCTTGCTGGAGGCCTACGTCCTGTATACCAGTGGGGTGAAGGGATGGGGACGGCAGCCTCCAGGAACGACTAGACCAAGGATAAAGGTGGTTTTGGAGCTGCTTTTCCGCGAGGCCTAAACTGGGGTTTTAATTATAAGCCAGGACAGGTGTGAGGACTGGAATGGATTTAGAGGGATCTTTCTTTGTCATTTATTTCCTGCTACTTGAACCTCCAAGTCCTAGGGGATGATTAAATAAGGGAGTTCTGGAAAAGTCCTGGCCTGCTCTTGTCAGGGGGGTTGATGCCTCTCCAGCCTGATAAAGGTTGGCCCAGAGCAGCTCTGGACAGAAGAAGGGATATGCTAGTACTGACCTGCCAGGTGCCCTTGAGCTCTGTACCTGTCTCTGATCCTCAGAGCTTGTCAGGACTCTGGAGTTTTTCCCCCTAGAGCTGTCACTGACACAGGGGCCAGTCAAGGGTGTGACTTTGTGCAGCAGGGGCTGGAGGGGAATGATTTGCAGGTGAAGGCAGGAGGTGGGCATGCTTGTGTACCCCTCTCCCATTCCATCCCTGGTTGGAGATGGAGAAGACCCGAAGACCCTGATCTCCAAGGTCGGAGGTGAGCCAGCTTGTCCACAGCAAGAAGCAGAGCACAGTCTCCACTTATCCATCTGGTTCTGCCATCTCCCTTGTCCAGTTAAAAAACAGGATGTTATTGTTGACTCGGCAGCTGCTGGGGGAGCCATTATGGGGCCACTCCCCAGGGTGGGGGGTTGTTGTCACCTCCTTTAAGGGGATGAGGTCACAGCTGGGGCTCCCCAAGCATCACCATTTCCAGTGGAAATCCTTGCCCCTTTGGGGACTCAGATGTATTCATCACCTTCAAGGTGAACTCCCCCTGCAGAACAGGGGGGGTAGGGGGGGCAAGTCCCAGGAGGAAGGGGAGTTTCTAAGCTGGGAGAGATGCTTGGTGATGTCACCGGGAGTTTCCTGCTACCTCTGTGGTCCCCCTTTCCTGAATAATGAAAATTCTAAGAGCAGGCTGGGATGTGAGAGATCTGGCACCAGCCCAAGATGACCATGATTGGGGAGAAAGAGATGGGAAGTTGGAAGCCTGGTTCTGCACCCAGCTCTGATGAGTTTCTATGTGCCTCTGGGCAAGTGCTTGATTTCCCGCGCCACCCCCCCACCCCTTGACTTTTTCTGAGCCTCAGTTTCCTCAAATTTCCAAAGCAGGTAGTGGTATTTGTCGCTAAATCGTGTCTGACTCTTTTGGACTGTAGGTTCAGTCCCTGGGTCGTGGAAGATCTCCTGCGGGAGGGTGTGGCAACCCACCCAGTATACTTGGCTGGAAAATCCCATGGCAGAGAGCCTGGCAGGCTACAGTCCATAGGGTTGCAAAGAGTTGGATATGACTGAAGCGACTGAGCACATCATTATCAGAACACTAATCCCTTGCCTTTCCGGGGCAGGTGGAGGCTATAGTGGTCTCTTCAAACCCAAGCAGTAAGGAGAAACCAAAACCTGGGAAGTCAGGGGAACTCCTTTAGTTTTCTGTTCTTTCCTAGCATTTTCTCTCATAAGTTGATGGCTGATCAGCTGGAGGAAATGGCTCATTTGGTTTGTGACTCCGGGGGTGGGCATAGTAATTCGATATTTTTGGCATTTATCGTTTGCTGGGGCCAACCTTGTGCTGGTCCTGGGCCTAGGGAACCAGGGATGAGAAACTAGATGAGTGCATAGGCATTTCTGTGTTGATGAGAAGACAGACAAGCAAGTCAACCTGCAGTTACAATGCAACGTGTCAGGGCCTGTCACAGAGGGCAGCTGTGGGGGTCAAAGAGGTACCTAATCCAGCCTGCACAATCAGAGGAGGCTTCCTGGAAGAGGTGACAGCTCAGGATGGTGTGTGGAATAGGAGCCAGCTTGAGAGGGGAGGGACAGGAGGCAGTACCCTGGTGTGACAGAATTTCAGACCCCAGAATTTGCAACTAGGACGAAGGAGAGGCAAGGAGCTGTGTGGGCAACACTGAGTCAGCCTGGGCTGGGGGCTCCAGGAGGGTTTCTTGTAGGAGGAGGGTGTCTGAGCTAGGCACCTGGCCTTCCACAGCCAGCCCAGCAGTAGGAAGGAAGGACCATGGCGGGCAGGGAAGACCTCCCTGTGTGCTAGCTCCCTGATGGGAAGCTGGGGCAGGGTTCAGGGACCCCAGAGCCTTCCTGCTGACTCCTGACCACGGGTGTTCTCTGGGTGAGGATGCCCAGTCCTCAGCAGAGATGCTTCATGGGCTGAGGAGCTTGCCCAGCATCAGCCAGGCCCTGCTGGTGTGGGAGGTGCAGATGGCCTTCCTCTGCCCAGCTTTCACTTCCAGGAACCTTCACCTCCTTACCCGGGGTGGATCACTACCCAGGCTGGGCACTTGGGAGAAGCAGGGAAAGCAGGACACACTTCTCGGAAGAAGGCTGGGCCAGCACCCCTAATGTGCAGGTGGGAAGCCGGGGCTCAGCCTACGTGGTGGGACCCAGTGGCCTGCAAGTGGCAGTGGTGGGAGTGGGTGGCCCCCGAGTTGACACCTCAGGCCCCAGCTGACGTCCTATCCTCCACCCCCAGTGCCACTGCTGGGCAGTCTAGCTGTGTCACAAGGGGCTGACCGTGCTTCCTCTGCTCTAGTTGACAGCTCTGGTTCCTCCTTTCTTAGTTTCCTTTTTTGGCCAGGCCTGGCTGCCCCGGAAGCCACCTATCTCCAAGGGTGGGGGAGGAGGGGGGCTCCTCCTAGAGCAGTGACTGTAGCCCCCAAATGTCAGAAGACTTGGGCTTCTCCCTTTCCTAGCCAGCCCAGGCTGTGAGGGACGTTTCATCCATCCCTTTCTTGTTCCCGATGGCCAGTCAGCCTCCAAGCCCTTTATTGTACCCCCACCCCACCCTGGCCACAGGTCTTCCCTCACCATTCCCCACACTCCATGTTTTCCTGCCTCAAGGCCATTGCCCTGCTGGCCATTCCTCCAAGCACCCAACTCACCCCCCCTTCCTTCTTTCTATTGGTTGGATCTCACTTCCTCCAAGGAGCCTTCTTGGCTGACTCTAACTCACACAGCCTGATGTCAGAAAACAAACGTCAGAGGTCAGCTGGGCTAACCACTTATTCCACAGATGGGGAAACTGAGGCCAGAGAAGCCAGGGACTGGCCCAGCATCACCCAATGAGACGGGCAGAGCCGGGAGCAGGGCGTTGTCTTCCTCCCAAGACTGTCCTTGGCCTCAGCCCTTGGCCTCCCTCCACTTGTCTGTCTGTCTTCATGCTCTGTCCCCAGGCTTATGGCTCCCCGAGCCCATTTCCAGTTCAGCTGGACCCAGACTCTCCCTGCCCCAGTGCTCTCCCAGGAGCCCCAGCAGCTTGACCTCCTCCCTTCAGGACCTTGGATTTGGGCCAGCTCCACGCACTTTTCTGGTCTTTTCCTCGGGGCAGCTGGGCCTCAGGTCCTGAGGGCAGGTTGATCTGTGTCACGGCATGGACTAATCAGGGTTTAATCATCACGGCTGCCCGGGATTAGGCTGAGCCTGCCGCGTCTCTGCCCTCCTTCTGCCAGTCAGGGGTGGGGCTCTAACCCAGCACCCCTGGGGGTGGCCCTCACGAAGGAGGGCAGCCAGTCCCTACTCTGTGCCTTGGTCTGTGTTCAGTTCCTTTTCCGGTGAGGGCAGAGGAGAGGCTCCGGGTTTGCCCTTGAAGGGCCTGCTGGTACCTGGAGAGGTGGGTCTGCGGCCTGTGACTAGAGAGGGCACCTGGGGAGGTCAGGAGCCTGGTACAGCCAAGGACTGGGACAGGAGGTGAGAGCAGGAAGGGCCAGTGTGGGGTGGTGCAACTGGGGACGACTGCCTGGTGGAGGAGGAAGAGCCAGGCTAGACAGAGGAACAGGGACGTGGAGTGGGGCAGAATGTGGCATAGATTGCTGCTTGTATCCTTGTCTTCTGGGCCCGGGGCTCTTTGCCAGCCTAGTGAGGGAGGAAGGTCACCGGGAAAGGCTGGTACCCTGTCGGTGGCCCAGGAGCCTGTCCTAAGGTGTCTCTGAGTCCGACCTTGGGGTTTGGCCTACCCTGGTCCTGCTCCTTTTTAACGCAACACCCTCAGCTGCCTGCACTTGCCCGTCCTGGCCTTGGATTGGCCCTGGGGGACTGGGCTTCACCTTCAGGACCCCACAGTCCAGGTGAAATTCCACCAAGCAGTGTGATCCGAGAGAAGATGGTGTGTGCCAGATGGTGTATAGAACAAGGTCAGAGGGAGGACGGAACTGTGAGGCCTGGAGCAGTCTGGGACACTTCCTGAAGCCGACAGGGGAAGAGGGGGATTGAGGCTAGATCTTTAAGCCCAGGTAAGACCATGTGCACAGAGAGAAGGGGAAAGGTGGTCGGAGAAGGGAGAGCACAAGCGAAGGGGTAGAAGTGGGATGCAGCCGTGCAGCCATTGCAGAGAGGAGCGGAGACGGGCGGGCCTTGACTGCCCAGCGGAGGAGTTGGCCCTGCTGCGACAGGCAGTTGGGACCCTTGGTGGGTTCTTGAGTTGGGAGGTAGAAGCAGTGCTTTTTGTTTTTTGTTTTTTTTTAACCTGTGCAGGTTGGATGGGAGCCTGGCTGGTTGGATAGTAAAGAAGGGTCTCTGAGCACACCCTCCCTTCGCTATAGCCTGCCCACACTGCACTGTGCTTCTATTCCAGGCAGAGATCATGGGATGCTTGTGTACTAGTCAGCACGCAGTGCGGCACCACACCCCCAGGTCCCTAGTCCCTGCCTCCCTCAGGCCTGCACACCCACGCTTGCTTATACACCCTCTCTTTAGGACATCGTGGATAGAGGTCAGGCATTCATCGGCCAAGTAGCCTCTGACCAGGTTCCACCCTCTCTGGTCCTCGGTCTCCTCATTTGTATGAGAGGCTGACCTAGAGGCTTCCAAGGGCTCACCTATGGAGCCCAGTGTTATAAACACAGATTTCAGACTCAGTCTGCCTGAGTGTCAGCCACACCACCAGTGAGCTGGGTGATCTTGGGCAAGTTACTCAACTTCTCTGTGTCTGGCTGCCCTCATCTATAGAACAGGCATAAGAGAAGCTGCCTTCGAAGAGTTCAGTGCTGATTGAATGAGTTAATACATCTGACAGTTGAGTACCACCCGGCACTTAGTAAATGCTGTGTAACAGTTAGGTGGGGGTATCATCGTTTGCGTCATCTCCCCCTTTGGCATCTCTGATTGCTGATGAAATGCAGCCCTGGCAGCCTGACCCCTGCCAGCTCTCCCTAACTGCCCATGCTGGCTGGCTGCCCTTGCTCTCTGACCCCTCTCTTCTTCCCCTCTGGCCCAGGCTAAGGCTGAGCTAAGGAACCTTCTGTCTCTCAAGGCCCCCCGTCCTGCCTGCCTCCTTCCATTCGGGGTGGTTTAGCCATCCTTTGCCCTCTCCCTGACCCCTACTCTGGCCCTGGGCCCAAGGGCAGGCCCAGTACCTCTGCCTGTCCTCTCCTTTGAAAGAGCCACCACCTGACTTCAGCCTCACTCTGGGGCTTTTGGAACCTGCTGAGCTGAAGGGCCCATGGAATCCGGGCAGAATCTGGACAGGACGTGGCTTCCTGCCTCCCCTGGGCTTGGAGCCTTCTCCCTGTCTGGCTGGGCCTCTGTGCTAGCCTTCCCTGAGCCCCCAAATCTATCTTGGTTCAGCCCTGCCCCCAGCACACACTCAGCTTATTCTCCACGCTCCTCCTTACCCTCATGCCTTTGCCCCAGCTGATCTCTCCAGCAAGTCAAGCCTTCTGGTCCTTCGAGAACAGTGGTGCAATGCAGAGAGCACACAGCCCTTGGTGGCATGGAAGGCCCTTAGTTTTCCTGTCTGTAAAATGGGCATGCAGGTGCTGTCCTGACTTCTTTGCGGGGTGGTCGGGGGAATTTGGTGAGCTAGTTGGTGGAGGCAGATGAGGATGTGGTTTCACTGTTGCCTGTGCCTCCAGAAAGCCGTCTCTGACTTATCCAGCACTCACAACCCCACGCTTTCCCCCAAATGCCCCCAAGCTTAACCCTGAGTGTTTTGTTCCAAGAGTCACGGTGGGTCATAAAACCTAGACCTTAGCGAGTACCAGCCCGTCCAATCCACTGAGGAGGAAGCCACACTCAGGAAGGCCCAGTCCCTGGTCACAGTAACGGCCACCCAGCCGCCTGGCTGCCACCGGAGCAGAGAGAACCCGGGCTGAGTTCGCATTCAGCTTCTCTCCCACCCACGGCTGACCTTGGTGGGTGGGAAGACCCTCCCCATGGCTCAGCACACCGCTCTCTGTTCCCATGGTTGATAAAGAGAGGCACACCTCCCACGACCCTGAGAACCGCCTCGGGGGCTGCCACCTGCCCCAGCACACCAACGCTGTGGCAGCTGTCTGGAGCCCTGACCTGCCCTGCCGAGTGTCGCCAGCACTCCAACAGCAAGCACAACCCTTCCTTAGCACGGGCCCATGCCATCCCGGAAATTGGGCTTCTGGATACAAGGAGCGGCTTCCCAGACCCTCCTCCCTGCCATTCTGCAAGAGGCAATGATGAAACATTTGTTCCTTTGCCCCTCACCTCCATCAGGGGAAAGGTTTCCGTCCATTGATCTGACACAGAGTTCCACGGTCATTCCTTCGAGTTTAAGGCTTTGATTGCTGAAAGCCCCTGGAGGTCAGAGTCCTACCTGGAAGGATGGTGGGTGGCTGATCCTTCCAGTTACCAGGTCAGTGACTTTTCCCTTGGCCAGCAAGGAATTGTAGGGTAGAGAGCAGGAGATGACCCAGGGAAGCCGAGAAAAGGGGACGGATGGCTTTTGAAGATCAGGACGCTCTCATGGAAGTCCGGGCTGTGGTCCTGGGCTGGAGCAGGGTGCTGAGCTCCAGAAACCTGGGCCAGCAGCATGGTCTCTCTGGCCTCTGGGCCCCCTCAGGTCAGCCACTGTTCCCTTCCCTTCTCCTTGACCTGTGGGTTCCCACAGGATGGCGAGCCCGAGGGCTAATTCCTGGTCCCCGCGTGGGCCTTCCCTCTTCTTCCTCTGGCGAGGGTGTGAGGTGGGTCTGGTGATCCAGGGTGGGGCCTGACTATGGGAGGAGGCTCCTGACAGCTGTGGTTGGGCCTCCAGTCGGAGGGTGGCCTGGCTCCTGCCCCGTGCCCATGCCCGGGCCTCCCTGGCTGCCTGCTGCAGGCACTCCCTGCTGGATACCGCATTCCTGCCATTCTCAGAGCCCGCCCTGATGCCTGCTCTCAAAGGGCTCCTTGAGGTTAGCATTCAAGGCCTGTCGGGCCAGTGGGTCAGCTTGGAAGGCTGTCCTTGTCCAGACCAGACTGTGGGGCCCATCCCTTGTTGCTCCCTCCACAGATAATGACACCGCCCCCCATTCTGGCTACCTCTCCTGCCTCCCCTGAGCAGCCCTCTCTCACAGGCAGTGAGGATGTGGGGATGCTGAGGACCAGGGGGTGACAGCACCCAGCGCTGATGAGGAAGAATGATGCTCCACCAGGCAGCCCCGCTTTAGGAAAACCCCCTCCGTGGAAGGTCACACTTGTCCCAGACAGTCGGTTGCCGGTATTGTGCTGGGAGGGTGGGGGCCACCAGAGGGGTCAGGTCTGATTGGTTCCCACAGGATCAGAGCCCCAGGGATGGCCTGGCTGGGGGCCTGATGGGGGAGGACTGCCCCCCTGACACCTGGTCATCTTCTTGAGCCTCATTTCTGTCTGGGGCTGGGCCTAGTGAGGAAGGTGGGGGCTCAGGGGGCCACGGAGTCTAGCTGGTTACAGGGCAGCCTGAGTGTGCCCTTTCTTGGTCCAGAAGAAGCCAGGATTGGCAAAGAATCATATGGGGATAGGGGGCTTGTGCCTGGCTTGCCTCTGGGGCCATGCCCACCCCGTGTGTCCCTAGCCCTCTCCCCTGCCTGAACCCCTGGTTATTCTGGGAGCTTTTAGCTACCACTTAGTCAGCCACTAATGCGTCAGGCCGGGGAGTGAGGGGGGAGACACGGTGCCAGACGGTGCTCCTTTTAGACTTCCAGGATAGGAAGTGGGGGGACGGGCTGGTCAGACAGGGCGACCTGGGGTGGGGGGACTCTGGAGGAGAGGAGGCTCTGTGGATCCTGGCTCCGCTCATTGGAAAAAGAAGGCAGCTCTGGAGACTGAAGGGCAGGGGTTTGGTGTAGCCTTGGTCCCCTGCCTTGCCCTTCCCGCATCACCACACTGGGGGCTTCAGCCCACCTTTCCCCCTTCTCCTCTCTTTAGGTCTCTTCACCCACCACACAGTCAGCTTTCCCACCTTTGCTCAGGCTGTTTCCACTGCCTAGAATTCTCTTCTTGTGTTTCTGACCCATCTAGCATAGGTCTGTCTGCCTTCCCCATCCTTTTGGATTCCTAAGGAAGCAAGAAGACATATTTAGGGATGCAACACTGAAACTCTTTAGGAGCAGGCCCCGGCCTTGCTCCACCCCTGCTGGGGTGGAGCCTTGAATGCCACCCCCTCCCCTCTTGGTGCCAAGGGGCCACAGATCCTGGCTGCCAAGACTTGGTGCTGCCTTCACTTCCAGGCAGCCCTCCTGCCCCTGAGCCCCCCAGCCCCCGCTCCTGTGACCTGAACAAAGCTTCCTTTCATGTATTCATCTAGCTGCTGCCGCTCAGACACTTCCCCTGCACAATCAGGCCCTTTGAGGGCCTCGGGCAGTGCGGGAGCCGGGCTGGGGCTGGGGTAGGGAACGGGCCAAGGCCTCGTCCTGGGGCCGAGCTGGTGCCATCTCCCCTGGTACACATCACCAGGCGCAGGGGCGGGAGGGGCGGGGGCCTTGGGGTCAAGGGAGGCAATGCTCCTGGGCTCCCGTTTCTCCCGCAAGATGAGGTGAGCAGTTCCTGCCTCCCTCCCACTCCTGACCCCGACAGCCACAGCCAGGATTTGAGCACAGCGGGGCTCACACTTGCAGATCTGTGCAGGGCTGTCCTGGCATGCTATACCCAGCAGCACCTCCATATGCACCCAGCAGCCCCCCAACCTCCGTGCAGCCCTCACCCTCCTGTGTGTTCTCAGCGATACTCGGTGAGCAGCCTGGGGGTCTGTACCAGTTTTGCTTGAGCGCCATGGAGGCTTGCTTTGGTGTGGCTATTTCACCCCTCCAACTGGGCTCCAGGGTAGGGCCAGGCCTCCCCGCAGGGCTTGCTCTTCAGGGCCAGGCCACGGCTCTCCCGTCAGACTAGACTGCCCAGGACAGGCTGTGTCTCCTCACTTGGATGGCCCTGTGACCCCAGACACAGGCTCCCTCAGGGCCCCCCCACGCCCCTTCCTCCACGACTAGGGCTGAGCATCGGCTGTGCAGACCCCTCCTCTGAGGCCTGTGGCCATGAGCTGAGGCGACTGTTTGGAGATGGCCAGTGTGACCTTGGAGCTTCTCCCCTTTGGCCTCTTGAGGGCCTCAGATCTCAGCTTCCAGCCCCGCGTCTTCAGGCCCAGACATGTAGCTTTTTCTGGCTGCCTGACCGTCTCAGGGAGTAGGTGGGGAGCTGGGGCTACAGACTGTCTCAATTCCGGGTTAGGCTGCGGGGCTGATGGCGGCTGCTCAGGCTGTGGGTGAAAGGGGAGCTGGAGCCAGGGCGCTGAGTCAGGAAAACCTGTGTCTCTCCCCAGCACTCTAATTTTATCCCAACTGCTGGGGAAGGGGAGCCTGCCAGCCCTGGCTGAGCCCTCGCCAGGTGAACCCAAGGGCCGTGAGCTCAGCACTTCTCTGTGGCCCGCAGTGCTGGCGTCTTCATGAACGTTCCTGTCTACCAACACTCAGTCTGGATGAGCCAGCCTCCTGCCTCCAGAGCGACCTTGGGCTAGAGTGTCCCTGAAGGCCGTCTATACAGTGAGCCGGGCTTCAGCTGAGGTGGAGTCTGAGAATAGCCCACTTGCCCACGTGACCTGGCCATGCAAGAATGTATCTTAAGGAAAGGGGGTGAAAGTGGAGAGGGCGGTGTTGCAGGGTGGGTAGGGCGCTCTGTCCCTGCTGAATGCAGAATCAGGAGGAATAGCTCAAATGGCACAGAGGGGACTGGGGGCAAAGTCAAGGACAGGGCAGTTCTTTTCTGTCTGGGCTGAGGGTGTCCTGCTTGGGTGTCACTGCCTGCTGCCCTTGAGTTTGCTGCAGCTGAATAAACAGTGATCAGGCTGAGGACACGGGCTGGTCGGAGGTGGGCTGGTGCTAGTTATGGCTGATTGCTGGGGGCGCCACCGCAGGCTGTCCCATTCCTGTAATTTAGCCCTGCAAGCAGGACGACCTCAGCGATGTCACCGGAGATGAGACATCTTCTCCCTGGAGGCAGTGGCTGCAGAAGTTTTCTTTTTTGGGCAAAACTGTCCCAATCAGCCCTTCTACTTAAAGTCCCAGGCTATGCTCTGTGAAGGGCCCCCATCCCAGAGTTGTGGGGAAGTGGGGGCTGGTCATCCCTCCCCAGGAATGAGCTGGCATCCTTGTGAAACCAGGCCAGGGCAGTCCAGGGCACAGAGTCCAGCTTGGGGGCAGAAGCTCTGGTTCCTGGCCTGCTACTGCCCATGTGAGTTTGGGCTGCCCCTCTCTGGACCTTTGTTTTTCCATCTCTAAAATGGGAGGACCTGGACATTAAGATTCCTTTCTGGCTCTTGATCCTTACTGACCTGCTCACTCAGGGGATGGGTTAGGCTGGGAAGGGTCAGAGAGGGTCTCCTGAAGGAGGGGAGAGGGTTTCGAGCAAAGTGATTCCTGGGAGCCTGAACTGGCCGTGGGGTTCTTAGAGGCCTTGCTACCTGCAGGAGGTGGAGGTGACCGTTTGCTCTGTCCTAGGCAGCAGAGAGCCTCAGAGCAGAGTTGGTCCTCCTTCCCAAGCCCAGCCCTCTTGGGAGCAGCAGAGTGTGTACAGGGGGGGTGTGGGGGTAGGGTCGGTTCTCCCCAGGGGTCCTTAAATTCTGTCCCCACTCTGAGGTCACACATATTGTAGGGTAGGGGCCTTGGCTTTGGGGTGAGGACAGCTGGTTTCCAACCCCTACCAGAGGGCTCCTCTTGTTTCCTACTCACAGCTCTGGGTCCAGTGTCTCCATAGCCAGCTCCAAGCCCTCGTAGCTCAGTGGATGCGGTGTGTGTGGGGGGCAGACCGGGATCTTCCAGCTTCAACGTTTTCTGCCTATTGTCTCTTCCTTAGGCCATGCAGGGCAGGACCATGTGGACTTCGGCTCAACTGAGCCACACACGGTGCTTTTCCATGAGCCAGGCAGCTCCTCCGTGTGGGTGGGCGGACGCAACAGAGTCTATGTCTTTGACTTCTCCAAGGGCAGGAACGCCTCTGTGCGCACGGTGAGCCTGAACCCTCTCCTGCCTCCTTCTCTCTTCTTTCTTCCCCGTCTTCTTTTTATTGATTGATTGATGGATTGTTTTGGCTGAGCTGGGTTTTTGTTGCTGCGTGCGGGGTTTCTCTCATTGAGGCAAGCGGGAGCTATCCTTTGTGGCGGTGCACGGGCTTCTCATTGCAGCGGCTTCCCTTGTTTTGGAGCACTGGCTCTAGGGCATGGGCTTAGTAGTTGTGACACACAGGCACACAAAATTTGTTGCTCTGTGGCATTTGGGGTCTTCCCAGACCAGAGATTGAACCTGTGTCCCCTGCATTGACCTGTGGATTCTTAATCACTGGACCACTAGGGAAGTCCCTTTCCCCATCTTATCTCCTCTCTGGCCTTGGTGAGAGGCCTCAGGGAATCCGGGGGAGCTGGCATGTCTTCCAGAACTGGTCAGCCCTCATGATACCCCATAAGTGGTGTCTGGGGAAAGACACCCCTGAAAGTGGTCCTGACTGGCCTGGGTGTTGGAGTGATGTGGAGACAGGCATGGAGCTAACACGCCTGGCCGGGTAGGGAGCGCTGACTAGGGAGGCCTAGCAGGAAGTGGGCCTCCCAAACCCCGTGACCCTGTCTTGTGAGATTTCTGGGCTGGCCCATGAGCTCTGGGCTTTGGCTCTGGGTATCAGGCTGAGTAGCCTGTGTGATCTTGGGTAAATCACTCCCCTTCTTGAAGCCCTAATTGCTCATCTGTCGAACGAGCCCATCCTGAGGATGCATGGAAAGCAGTTGGGGCATCTTGCCCCTGGCAGGCAGACTCATGTCCCCCCTCCCTGTTCCTCAGGTGAACATTGGCTCCACCAAGGGGTCCTGCCGGGACAAGCAGGTGAGTGGGGAAGAGGGATTGCAGAGGGGAGGCTGGGCCCCTTGGAAAAGTCCCTAAGAGTCTGAGGAAGGAGGCCTAGCCCTGTCTTGGGAGCCGCATTCCGGGAGGAGAGAGGCAGCCCTGTCCTAGGGTTCCTGGCCTGAAGGGGAGACACTCCTTCCCTAACCCCTTCTCTGTTTTTAGGGGGGTGGGAGTCAATTGCACCCACTTGGGCTCTCCTTAGAGATACCTTCTGGGCTCAGATTTCTGAAGCCTTCTTTCCCAAGACTGAGGGTCCTGGTGCTAGGCCTGTCAGGGCCTCCAACCAACTTCTTGCCTTCTGCCTTTCCTGGCAGGACTGTGAGAACTACATCACACTCCTGGAGAAGCAGAACGAGGGGCTGCTGGCCTGTGGCACCAACGCTCGGCATCCCAGCTGCTGGATCCTGGTGAGGAGGCCCCTCCCTGTGTGCTGATCAGCTCACCCTTGTCTGGGTGGGCTTTTGCCCCCCATGGTGGGAGCAGGTGGTGGGGCGCTCTGAGGCTGGTCTCACCTTGTACAGAGTTCCTGGGAGGATGGGGACCCTGGCTGAGCAGCTGGCACCCGTGGGAGGCAGTGACCATGGGACCACGTGGCATTCTGACCCCCTTGGTTTTCCCCAGGTGAACGACTCTGCAGAGTTTCTTGGGGAGAGGAGAGGTTATGCGCCCTTCAGCCCAGATGAGAACTCCCTGGTTCTGTTTGACGGTAGGGCTGTGGCTGGAGCAGGCGGGTGCCCTGAGGGCAGCTGCCCTGGGCTGGGGGAGGGTGGTCAGCACTGTGCCTGGCACAGGCCCCGTGGAGGGGCTTCCAAGAGCTGTGTGCCCTTATCCGTGGCCTTCCCACTGTGTCCAGGGGACGAGGTGTACTCCACCATCCGGAAGCAGGAATATAACGGGAAAATCCCTAGGTTCCGCCGCATCAGGGGTGAGATTGAGCTGTACACCAGTGACACCGTCATGCAGAGTGAGTCAGGCTCCCACTGGGCCGGGCCGGGCTGGGCTGGGCCGACGAGCGTGTGTGAATGCCCTGGGGTCCTCATGTTTCTGGGGGGGTCTCCCTGAGGGCTGCTGGGGCCACAGGCCATCAGGAAAGCGGGAGCTGGGTGCAGCCCTAAGAAGAGAGAGCCGAGGAGGCGGGCCTGGCCAGGAGCAGGGGGTAGCAGAGGTGAAGATGTGGGCCCAGAATGGGCCTGACACCCTCTGCGGACAAATCAGAGGAAGCCCCAGACCCAGTGCGGGGTCCCCAGGAGCCACAGCGTGTTCCTCTGCTGAGCTCATGTGGGGCCACTCCCACTCCCTCCTCTACCAATTAGGCAGAGGTGACATAGGGGCCCCCAGGGACTCCTCCCGGTCCCTCGGCATGAAGTCATTGCTCCTGGGCCAATGACATCTTTGTAGGAGAGGGCAGAACAGGTGAGGGGTGGGGGTGCAGAGTCTCAGTCCCCTTGGGGTGTTGGCCTGGTGTTCTGAAGTTTATTCTGGGTGGGACTGGACGTGGGTTTGTTTGTGCAGACTCGGGGGCTGGGTCCTCTGAGAGGCTCCTCACACCCGTTCACGTCTGTCCCCGGCAGACCCGCAGTTCATCAAGGCCACCATTGTGCACCAAGACCAGGCCTACGATGACAAGATCTACTACTTCTTCCGGGAGGACAACCCTGACAAGAATCCCGAGGCCCCTCTCAACGTGTCCCGAGTGGCCCAGCTGTGTAGGGTGAGCCAGAGCAGCGTGGGCATGCGAGTGTGTCTGTGCCTGAACAGGAGTGAGTGAGTGTGTGTGTGCAAGTGTGCGAGGGAGTCTGTGGGACTGTGGGAGGAAGAGGGTGTGCACAGGAGGGTGGGTGCATCTGTGAGTGGGTAGTGATGGTTGCGATCACATGCGTGTGTGAAGGTGTGCACAGGCGTGTATTCATGGAGAGTGTGCATGAGCATATGCGGGGGTACAAGAGTGTGTTGACATTGTGTGTTTCACCGGCGTGAAGATGCTGGGTTGTGTAGGTCTGTGTTGTGTGTGAGTGTGAATGTGTAAGTCTGGGCAGATGTGCGTCTGAGCCCGTGTGCTCGGTGGGGACCTGACCCCCGCACCCTGCAGGTCCCCAGTGTGGGCCCTGAGCCCTGGGTCAGCCAGCCTGCCACCTGGAGCCTGGCCTGAGTCGTGGGGCACCCCAGCCTCGCCCCTTGGCATGTCCCCCCCCTTGCAGGGCCTCCTTTCCTCCTCAGAAGCTTGGGTGCCAGCCTTCCTGGCATCAGGTGCCCCGGGTGTGTGGGGCAGTCCAGGCAGGTGCTGAGGGACCGTCCCCCTGCCCTCCTCATTTCCAGGGGGACCAGGGTGGTGAGAGTTCACTGTCGGTCTCCAAGTGGAACACCTTCCTGAAAGCCATGCTGGTGTGCAGTGATGCCACTACCAATAAGAACTTCAACCGGCTCCAGGATGTCTTCCTGCTCCCCGACCCTAATGGCCACTGGAAGGACACTAGGGTCTATGGCGTCTTTTCCAACCCCTGGTGAGTGGCCCTTGTCCTGGGGCTAGGCTGGTGAGTGTCCAGTGGGGGTCAAAGCACTTGGGCCCTGCCGAGGGGATGGCTGATATGGCAAGTGCAGGGATTCCAGGCTCAGGGGACGAGGCTGTTGCCGGGCCTGGGTTGGGTGGACACAGGGCTCAGGGGGATGTGTGTGCTGGTGTACAGACAGCTGTGTGCACATGTGCCGTGTGCATGCTTATAGCTCCTGGGCCTGTGTGTCCGCCAGCTGTGTACACAGAGCGGCTGCTGGGCCCTGGGAAAAAGGCTGCTGAGGCCTCTCAGGATGCTGGGTGCTATCACACCCGCTCAGGCATTGCCTGCGCCTGATAATTCACACCTCTTAATCACTCTCATTGATTGAAAACAAGGCAGGCCTAAGTGCAGGGTGTGTGGGGGGAAGGTGGGTGCACGGTAGGAAACCAAGACCCTGCTCTGGGGCTCCCGTGTGCACGGACCCAGCAGGCTGGGAGGAGGACGGGGGTCCGGCCTCCATGGCCACTAGCATCCTAGGGATGTACGTGTTGGGATTCCTCTTGCCCTGGGGTTGACCTCTGAACTCTGATTCCGTGACAGAATACAGGTTGTGGTTTTATATTGCAAAATAAGGAAATTAGGCTGAACTTCTGTCCCTCCCTCTTTCTGTCCTGCCTCCTTCCTTCCTTCAGTGGTGTTTGCTAACACTCAGGCACTGGCCTTGGCCTCCAGGAGAGTCCCTGCCCTCATGGAGCTCGAAGGCCAGGGGGCTTGGTCACACGGCTGTAGTTGTACTCTGGTGCGGGGCTGGCCTGAGTGAGTGGAGGTGGGTGGTCCTGGGCCTCCCACTGAGGTGGTCTGTCTGTCCCCCCAGGAACTACTCGGCTGTCTGCGTGTACTCCCTCGGTGACATTGACAAGGTCTTCTGCACTTCCTCACTCAAGGGCTACCACTCGAGCCTCCCCAACCCACGGCCTGGCAAGGTGAGCAGTGACACCCGCCATGGCCCAGCCCGCGACCCCATCTCCCAGCCACCCCACTGATCTGGACCTGTTCTCCTTGCCCAGTGTCTGCCAGACCGGCAGCCGATACCCACAGAGACCTTCCAGGTGGCCGACAGTCACCCTGAGGTGGTGCAGAGGGTGGAACCCATGGGGCCTCTGAAGACGCCACTGTTCCACTCCAAGTACCACTACCAGAAAGTGGTTGTCCACCGCATGCATGCCAGCAATGGGGAGACCTTCCATGTGCTTTACCTAACCACAGGTAAGGGGCTACCTGGGACCCCTTTTCCAGTCTACTTGGTAAAAATGAGTATAAAGAATAATGTCATTAACATCTGATTGTATAGCTATACCTGGAAGGGAGAACTGAGTGGCTAAGAGCTGTCAGGAGTTAATATGTGTAGCTGTGGAAGAGTCAGGCAGTGAGGGCTTCCTGGAGGAGGTAGGGCAGAAGGAGGAGGGCATTGAAGGCTAGAAGATACCTGGATTCAGAGGCAGAAATGTGTTGAGTGTGAGCAAAGCTGGGTGTAGCTTGGTCCAGCACTCTGACTCCTGAGGATGGTAGGAAGAGATGTGGAAAGTCAGGTGGAAGGGCCTGGTCCCAGGTGTCCTATGGGCCTCCGCCAGGCAGAGTGAGGAAATTGGTCCCTCTCACTGTCTTTGAGATTATGCAGGTAAGAGGAAACATCTGATGTGGGATGCAAAGAATTTCGTGAGATGTGAGGAAGGGCCTCCAGATGGCAGTGCCTTTGCAGGGTCTTGCGGAGGACTGCCGGGCCACCTCCTTTTCCCTAGAGGGGCTCCCTCTGGGAGTGGGGTCTGGCTGGCCCCAGAAGCAGAATAAAACATTCTGAAAGGTGAGCCTGCATCCCAGAAGGTCATTGGCCATGAAGAAGACAGCCCTGCGGTGGCTTTAGTGCAACTTCCTGGTCCCAGACTGTGGGCGAAGATGCTCTGGGAGCAGGCATGGAGATCAGTATTGAGGGGAGGGTGCTGTAGGCCTTCCTTAGGACTGGGTAGTGGCACCATCAGAAAAGCAGTGTCTCCCCCAGTGCCTAACACCTCTGGGGTCATGTAGTCTAGGCCTCAGGCAGCCCCCTCAGTTGCACATACCGCCCCATGTGACTTCCTGCTGTTGCTTCACCTTGGGGTTTTCTCAGGGTCATGGTGGCCTCATTGGTTTTTTGGCTCTTAGGAGTCTTGAGGAGAGTAATTTCCCGTTCACAGGCTTGGCTTCTGAGTTGTGAGATCCGCCCCTTGACTCCTCCATTCATCCTGGCTCCACCCACTGACCCCTGTCCTTGCTCTGCTCCCTGGCTCCACCCACTGACCCCTGTCCTTGCTCTGCTCCCTGGCTCCACCCACTGACCCCTGTCCTTGCTCTGCTCCCTGGCTCCACTCACTGACCCCTGTCCTTGCTCTGCTCCAGCAGTGGATGGCCCGGCTATTGTGACCAGCCAGCAGGATGGAGCACTGGGGTGTAGGCGGGGTGACGATGTAGGACTGGGAGCAGGAGCCAGGACAAGGCAGGCTGGTCCTGGGCTGAGGGAGCTGTAGGCTCCCCTTCTGCAGACCTGGAAGCCGATGCACTTGAGTGATGAGGGCATTTGTCTCGGTTCTCCGTGAGGGCCATCAGAGAGGTACCGTTTTGGAGTTTGCAGCATGAAGGATTGGGGCTGGATGGGAAATAGGACTTTCTGAGCCCTCTGCAGAGGATGGGAGCCTCTTACAGCTGGAAGAAGCTATGAGAGGTTGTCACCGGGCTGTGTGGAAGAGGTGAAGGGCAGTGTGGGTGTGAAGGTAGTGCTTGCGCTGGGAGCCTGTCAGGCTAAGGGAGCCAGGGACCACATCCCAGAACCCGCAGAGAGGGGATCGTGGACACTTAGAGGTAATGTCCCCGGCAGGCAGTCATCTGATCATCTGACTGCTTTTTTGGGGCAAGTGATGCCCTGGGAAATTGGGAGGGAGGGAAAGGGAGGTAGGCTATTCTAGAAACTGGGACAGCTGGGGAGGTAGGATTGGGAGGACTCAGGGGTCAAGATGCCCGTTAGTCCCCGACAGGAGTGAATGAAGAGAGCTCTGGGCTCTGAGGCAGGCAGCC
This sequence comes from Odocoileus virginianus, assembly GCF_023699985.2. NCBI lineage: Eukaryota > Metazoa > Chordata > Mammalia > Artiodactyla > Cervidae > Odocoileus > Odocoileus virginianus. The sequence continues at coordinate 516,292 of NC_069689.1, read as the reverse complement.
TAGTATATGACCTTGGGATCCCCTATGTGGAACCTAAGGTCCTTTTCAGGTCTAAGATTTTAGAAAAATAAAAAAATCCCCTAAGACTGCATATGCAGTATGGAATCCTGGATTGAATCCTGGAACAGACAAAGGACATTAGCGGAAAAACCCGTGAAATCCCAATAAAGTCTGCAGTCGACTTAATCATAACAAACCAGTGTCAACTGCTCGGCTGTGACAAATCTCACAGTCATACAAGATGCTAACCTTTGGGGAGACTGGGCGAAGGGTATATGGGAATTCTGGACTGTCTTTGTGACTTTTCAGTACATCTGAAATTACTCCAAAATAAAAAGTTTATTTTAAAGAAAGCACACCCGAAAGAGTCCAGGAAACAGAAGAGGTTGGAAGGGTCTGGTTCTGCCTGCTCTGGGTTCCAGTCACCAGTTGCGTGACCTTGAGCAAGTTGCTTGGCCTTTGTGAGCCTCATTTCCTTTTCTTTGAAGTGGGGATGTTGATACCCGCCTCCCAGGGGAGTGTGGGGTTAAATGAAGTACTGTAACTGATGCATGTAGCTGGAGGCTTGGCAGTGCTGGGGCACGTGGGACTGCTGGTTCTGTTCTTCGTGCTCCAGCTTCCCCTTGTGGCCTTGGGGAACCCAGAGCCTCCTGGGATGGCCTCCCTGGCCCAGCCTTGGAAACTTCTTGTGATAGCTTTGGGCCCTTAAGACCCTCCCCAGTCATGCTGTCCTCCCCCCACCCCACCCCGTCCTCTGACGCTCGCCCGAGCCGTGACTTACAGCCCTGCCCACCCGTGCCTTTCCTGGTCAGCTCCGCCCAGGGGGAGGCTGCCTGGCTCTGTGGTGGGGCTCCCGCCTGCTGACCCTCTGCCCTTCACTCACAGACAAGGGCACCATCCACAAGGTGGTGGAGCCGGGGGAGCGGGAGCACGGCCTTGTCTTCAACATCTTGGAGATCCAGCCCTTCCGCCGGGCGGCCGCCATCCAGGCCATGTCGCTGGACGCTGACCGGGTGAGCCTCCCCATTCTCAACCCGCCCTGTGGGGCCGACGTGACCGCCAGCTGAGGACAGAGCCCTTCTGCGTGTGACTTGCATGTTCTTTTCAGGGTCTCTGGGCCCCCGGGCCTGCCAGGCAGCTGGACCTCAGTCTGGGGGCTTAGAACTCAGTTGGGATCCCTGGCCTGACTGGTCATGTTTTTCCTTCCAGCGGAAACTGTATGTGAACTCCCAGTGGGAGGTGAGCCAGGTACCCCTGGACCTGTGTGAAGTCTACACCGGGGGCTGTCATGGCTGCCTCATGGCCCGCGACCCCTACTGCGGCTGGTACCAGGACCGCTGTGTCTCCATCTACAGCTCCCAAGAGTATGTTGGCCGGGCCCCCTGCTCCTAGGAGAAAGTGGACACAGCAGTGGTGCTTGATGGGCGGCGTCCCTTCTGGCCAGACCCTCCTCCGGGTGGGCACCACTGCTGCTACTGGTCGGGGGTGAGAACAGGGAAGGGGCCAGGCCTGTGGCCTCCTGTTTTCTTAGCCTCTCTCTTCCTTCCAACTCCAGGCCAGTGCTGCAGTCCATCAATCCAGTCGAGCCACACAAGGGGTGCCCCAACCCGAAGCCAGGTAACTATCTGGCCCAGCTCAGAGGCTACAGTCCAATGCGGGTGGTACATTCGTGCCCCAGTTGCCCTGTCTGAGGGAGGCCAAGTCTGGTCCTGGGGGCTCCAGACAGATGGGGCAGGACAATCCTGTGGAGGGAGCCCCCTTGGTGTGGGGGTTCTACAAGGAGTCGGGTGAGGGAGGCAGGTGAGAGTAAGGAGGAGATGGGGGCTAGTTTCCCCATGTTCCTTTAGAAGCCTTGGCCTTGTAGCCCTATCAGCGTGGGAGGACACAGCCTGCCTAGGAGCCCTCGGCTGCTCCTCACGGCTCCCTCCCCTCGCCTCTCAGAACAGGCCCCGCTGCAGAAGGTTTCCCTGGCCCAGAACTCCCGCTACTACCTGAGCTGCCCCATGGAGTCCCGCCACGCCACCTACTCCTGGCGCCACGAGAACAGTGTGGAGCAGAGCTGTGAGCCCGGCCACCAGAGCCCCAACTGCATCCTGTTCATTGAGAACCTCACGGACCTCCACTACGGCCACTACTACTGTGAGGCCCAGGAGGGCTCCTACCTCCGCGAAGCTCAGCACTGGGAGCTGCTACGCGAGGACAGCGCCATGACCTCGCAGCTGCTGGGCCACGCCTGCTCCCTGGCCACCAGCCTCTGGCTGGGTGTCCTGCCCACACTCATGCTTGGCCTGCTGGTCCATTAGAGCCTCACGGGGCCGGGTATGCTGCAGGCTTCTGCAGCCCCGAGGCACTGGAAAAGTCTCACATCCAGAACCGGCGGGGCCCGTGAGCTCCTTGCCCACCACTTCTTCCCAGGGGGACTGCGTAAACCTGACGGGGGACACCGGGCCTGCAGATGGCCAGCCGCAGGCGGCTGTTGGGCCCCCGTGGGGTGAGGGTGTTGCGGGCCACAGAATGCAGGCTCTGACTCTGAAGCTGGGGCCTTGATGACCCAAGACTTTATCTTTTGGAGATTATTTTTAAAAACTCCTCCTCAAACTGATGAAATGCAGTGATGCTCTTGGCCTAAGAGCCTGTGGGCCAGAGAGTGGGGTTTAAAAAGAGGAATGGGGGACCCCATCTCTGGACCTTAAGGCTGAGGCCCGAGTCCTCCTGGACTCTCTAGACCCAGATCACCCCCTCATTCTCCCTCCTGCCAGGACTCGGGGAGGCTAGTGTTCCTGCAGGCCCGGGGCTGCCCTCTGTGACCTCCTCACCAGCCCTGGGTCTCTTTAGGCAGCTGCGTTGCATGTTTATTGAAGGATGTTTGCTTTCCGGACAGAAGGACGGAAAAAGCTCTATTTTTATGTTAGGCTTCTTTCATGTATAGCTACTTCTGACTGCATCTGTATGAAATACCAAAACTACATGCGGGGTAGGGTGGGGAGGGAGGGGCTGGGGGAGGGATGGGTCATGGGGGGGTGGGGGGGGGGCTTGAGTCTACGGCTCCTGGGAATGGGATGAGAGTCCAGGGATGGGCATGGGTTTGAAGAGAGAAGCATGAGCTGGCTCTGCCCTGGGAGCCCAGTCTGAAGGGGACGTTGGTCCATGCCCCTGGTCAGGGTGGTTGCTGGAGAGGGTGGGATGAGGGAGACAGGGGAGAATGAAGGAGAAAACTGAGCCCTAGGTTCACCGTGTTCATTTCAAAGGAGGAGCCAGGTCCTCAGGGGGAGGTTTCTAGGACTCTGCCCTTGGCATTGGGGGTTGGGGGGCGGGGGGGGTCCCCTCCCCTCCCCTCAGCCCCCTTCCCCAAGGGCTGTGCTTCCATGCTCCTAGCCTCCCACCTTCAGCTCAGGACATGTTATAACTTAGGCTAAACTGTGAATTCCTGTAGGGACGGCCTGGGCCAAGCTCTCCAGGTGGGCGGCTCTGCCCTCAGCCCTGTCCTTGGATTTCAGCAGAGAGCTGGGCCCTTCTCTGGCTGTGTCTGGCCAGCCTGGGGCAGGGCCTGGGGCTGGTGGCCTTCCAGCTTCGGCCCCTGCATCTCTTCTCAATGCACTTTAATAATGTAACATATTACTAATAAACAAACTATTTATTTACCTGTGCGTGCTCCTTGCCTTCCACGCCATTCTGGTCAGGGGGTAAGGGTGGGGGCTCCTGTTTGTGACTCAGCACCTCCTGCCCCTGTGAGCCTCACCCCCTCTCCCGAGAACCTTAGCACTGAGGGGCTCCTGGTTAGCGAGAGGCAGGAGTGAGATTTAAACCCACAGCTCTCGAGCACTGCTCTGCCTGCCAGGCAAGGACCTGGAGCCCAGACACTCCTGCACCCCACCTTTCCTCACCTCAAGAGTGGGCCTTTCCTCCTTCCCAGCCTCCACCCCCTGACCACTTCCCTGTGGAGGCCTGGCCATGCTAGAAACAGCCTCTGGCCTCCCTGCCTTCAAGGGGCCCATTCTGGGAGATAAAGCTGATCAAATAAGACCCTGTAGGATAAACCTGTGATGATGGAAGTATCTGGGCCGGAAGGCAAGAGGGCAGGGGAGGTGGCGGGGCCAGCAGGCAGGCAGGGGTCAGTGTGTGTGCGGGGGGGTGGTTCCAGCAAGGAGGGACTGGTGGGCAATGTTTGGGTGCTAAGCGAGCTTGGCTCTTCAACCCCCAGGAGAGTGACAGTGCTGGGGTGGGATTTGTACCTTAGAAACTCTTGAACTCCCTTTAAGATAAAGCCCATAGGTTTTAAGACCCCAAAGGATGTGTGAAAAGGGGTCCCCCAAGGTGGGGGTGGGAGGTGAGGAGGGGAGCTAGGGGCTGTTCACAGGGATGGTGGACAGAACTATGACAGGACCAGGGATGGAGGGTGGGGGCCTGGGGGGGGCGTGCAGAGAGGGACCCGGGCATTCTTCCCTTCCCTCCCCTTTGTTCCCCTCCCTCCTGCCCCTCGTGCAGGGACCCAGGCTTCTGGAAATTTCTTTTTGGCCATGCAGCATGTGGGATCTTCCCCCACCAGGGATAGAACCCGTGTTCCCTGTATTGGGAGCACAGAGTCTTAACCACTAGACTGCCAGGGAGGTCCGATCCAGGCCTTTTGGGATTTGCTGGGAGATTTCGCTGAGCAGTAACTCCTGGAGAGGGGACTGTGGCAGGCTAGGGACAGTTCCCCTCTCTGAATCTGAGCCCAGCTTCCAGCTGGCTCACAGACCCCTACAGGGCCGGAACTGCCCCCTCCCCTTCTGTCTGCGCTGCACTCTCGTGGGCCAGCCCCATGCCGGAGGTTCTGCATGGTTCTTCCCTCTCCCACACGTGCCTTCCCACAGTTAGCAAGGTGGCCCCAGGTGCTCAGGCCAGGAGTTTGGGCGACCCCAGCGAACTCTGGGCTGGGGGCAGAGACCCGGGATCTCCATCACCCTTTGTGATCCTGGGCAGACCTGGCCTTTCCCGAGCCTCATTCTCCTTGTGTGGAAGAGGACGGGGCTGGACAGCGCCTCTGAGAGGTCCCTTCTTGCACACTGTAAGGGGATCTAAGACTAATTTGGCCTTTGGAAGGAGCTTAGAGTCAATGACTAGGTCAGTCAGTTCTTCCAGCTCATAACTGGGCTGCAGCGGCAGCAGCATGGACTGACCCTTCCTCAAGCCCTGGATGGTGGTGGAGAGGGCAGAAGCAGTAGGTTCTGGGAGTGGCTAGTGGGGAAGGTAGGTCTCAAGCCCTGACCACACCTGGATTGCCAGGCAACCTCTAGGAGGTCCCTGCCCTCTCTCTGGACCCCCAGTAAGTGCCCTCTTTTCCTGTGGTGAGTCTCTTGGCTCCCCTGTGGGCCTACAGCAGGGGACCTGAGGGACAGAACACATTCCTTTGTCTCTATGGAGGCACCTCAGGAGAGGCTAGGCGGGCAGGAAGGCGTGTGCATCAAGGCATGAAATGAGCCCATGTAAATCCCATGTAAATGAGCTGGTGGGGAGGGGCTGGTTGGGCCCTGGGCTGCTGCCCTGTTTCCCCCTGGCTGGCCAGCCACACAGTGGGCCTTGGGGGTGGTGGGTGGGAGGACTATAGGGTTGGGCCCTGGGAGCATGGAGATCCACACAGTATCATGGCAGCAACACCAGCCTCTTGGGGGCCAGGTCAGGGACAGGAGCCAGGCTTGTCCTTCTGCCTTCTGTCTTGTGCATCCCGCCCCAGGGGCACAAAAGAGAGAGCAAGACCGAAAAACCAAAGCTCATCTTTCCTGGCAAAGTCGGCAGGGGATGGGGGACTCCTTTATGCCTCCCTCTGAAGTTCGCCTGGGTGATCAGTGTCCTACCATCCTGTGGGCCAAGGCTACTGCCTTCTCATCTTTCTGCTGCTTGAAACCCTGTAACAATTCTCAGCAGTCTTAGCCCCAAGCGCCCTGATCTTCTCCATCCCCGTCTCCCCTTGGTCCTCCACCTTCCTCTGCTGAAGACAATCTGCGCCTTTTCTTCTCTCAGTCCCTCCCATGGAATGCCAGGAGGAGGAAGGGCCCAGGCAGAGGTTGCAGAATGACCTCGGAGGAGTCCTAGACCCCACTCGGCCTCCATGTCTCTACTGCTCAGTCCTGAGCTGGGGAGAAGGAGCTTTAGGGGGAGGGCACCTGGAATCAGGCCCCAGGGTCCTGGGGAGGGGAGGTGCAGGTCCTGCCCTCAAGCCCTTGCAGCCTGGTAGGGGAGGCAGATACCGAGCTGGGTGGTGACTGTACTTGCAAGGGTCCAAGGTGGGAGGAGAACCAATACATTTTGGGGGAGATGTCAGGGAAAGAGCAGAGAGCACCTTGGAGGTGGTAGATGGTGGAAAGGTCACTGATGAATGGAAGAGGGAAGAGCATTTGCAAAGACCTGGGCGTGTGCAAGAACTTGGGGTGCTATAGGCTTTGTTGCAATAATGTGAGCTCCAGGAAGACAGAGAGAGGGACATTGTCAGTTGTAGTCACAGCTACATTTCTAGCACCTAGAAAAGTCCCTATGATACATTCTTGTTAGATGAATGAATAAGATGAAAGAGGAGCGAGGTTCTGGAAGTGAGATTAGATTACTACATCAGTTCCTGGGGTCAAGGCCCTAGATCTTTATCCAGTAGGTTCTAGGGAGTCTCCCAAGGGTTTTGAGCAGGGGTAGTTGGGTGATGATGATAATGATGATAAGGATGATGGGGATCTGAAACCCAGTTTTTCACACACTGTATCCCTGCCTCCCTCACTCCAAGCTCACCACTGCCCGACACACACACCCCGACCGCCCCCACCTCCCCCAACACACACCCAATCCTCAGGCATTTCCAGCTGCCTCCACGGCCCAATTTTAGCTTCTCACTGTCTGGAAAAGCAAGTGGAGAGTCTGGGATGGTCTTTCCCAGCTAGGGTCTGGCCAGGAGGTCTGTGGGTGTGGGCTGGTGAAGTGTGCCTGAAATGGCTAATTCAGGCTCAGGAAACACTCTTCTGTTGATGTTATTTAACTCTGGGAGGAAGAGGCCTTGGAGAATAAAACAAAAGCAAAACCTACATTCTCAGGGTCACCAGTGGCCATGAGCCAGCCCATACGAGAGGAAAAAGCACAGACTCACACCCAGGAGATCCTTGTTGATGTACTGATATCTTTTTGTAGGATGGTGCCCATGCCAGAACTGCTGGACCCACACCTGATTAAAATCCCAGAAGTCAGGCTGGCAGTTTTCTCAGGTTGGGCAAGATGAATGGGCTCAAAAGGGCTAGGTAGAGATGAACACATACGTGCTCAGGGTTGGGTTAATAACACAAAGGCAAACACATGGCCCGCATCCTTATCCAGCGCAAGGGTCCTACCCAGGTCCATAGCAGACACCTAATCAGTCATGGCTTTCCTTTCTCCTGAGCTCAGATGAGCAATTTTCTCTAGAACTGCCTTCTAGAACAAGCCCTTGAAATGTAACTCGACTGAATTGAAATGCACTGGAAGGATAAAAAGACATACTGGATTTTGAAGATGTAATATGAAAAAAATAATTTATCTTGTTAATAAATTATTATGTTGATTACACGTGGCAGTGAAAACATTTTGGATGTATTGGGTTATATAAAATATATTATAAAAGTCCTTCTTCCCTGTTCCTTTTAACTCCTATTTAATTTGGCTATTAGAATATTTGAAATTATCTGTGTGGCTCAAATACATTTCTCTTGGGCCACACTGCATACATACATGCTTTGTGAGGGCATTTCGTCATTTTTGCTCACAGTAACCCCCCATCACCTAGAATAGTGTCTGGCATATAATAGACACGCAAATGGTTATCTGCGGATTGAATGAATGAAGCCTTGTCAACATTGCTCTTCAGGGAGACACCACTGAGTGATTAGATGGAACGTATTTGCTAACCTGCTAGAATCCCCTGTCTGTGTTTTCCGATTTTAGAGCTTCATCACCCTTTCCAGCCTTTCTTGATACCCAGGAGGTGCAGCTGGAGGTGAACTTGGGTGAATGCCCTGCTCCAACAAGGGTCCTCTAAAAGGGAACTTCCTGTTCCTTCTGAAGAGGAAACAGAGCAGCGTGCAAATGATATGGAAATCCTTCCTGGGTGTTTGCATGTCTGGGGATACTGGGCATACTTCCGGCCCACTTCCTGGCTCCAGCTTCTGGTCTCTAGGGACAAAAGAGAAAGCTTGGGAGACCTTGAGCTCCAGGTTGAGCTGGGGCCACTTTAGCCTTTTCCCAGAGAGCAAGGGCTGTAGCATCCTTAGCTCTCCAATCCATCAGGAGCCTAAAAATAGTCTGCAGTTCCAGCCTCCTCCACAGCCAACCGAGCAAAGCTGGGCCCTGCGCCCGCTAGCTCCTCCACAACCCAGACTGTCTGCAAGGTCTGCCCTAGCCACCAGCCCCCGTCTCCCTGGCTGAGGTCTATCCTGGCCCCTGGGGACCCTGAGCTCATCCTACCCACTGTCAGGCCTGATGCGAGTTTGCTTACTGCTCTGCCCTCCCAAGCAGATGGGACCCTGGACCCCTGGACCCTTGGACCTCCCAACTCTGTGCTCTGTTCACTCTCCTGTTCTTGAGGGGGTGTTGGTCAGACACAGAGGAGGGGAGGGTGTTCTGGGCAGTGGAACCACCACCTGTAAAACCCAGTGGTATGAGAGACCATGGCATGTGGGAAGGGGTGAGCCGTTTGGAAGGGCTGGTTGAACGAGATGGGGCTGGAAGGTGGTAGGGCAGGTCTGGCAGCTACCTCCCTCGCAGGCATGGGTACTTCAGGTATTTTGTCCTGCCCCTGGGGGAGGGAGCTGCACCTCTTAGATTGCAGCCCATCTGTATGGGCTATTGCCCTTCTGTCCCTGCCAGGAGGAATGTTCAGTGCCAGGCACCTGCTCCCCTGTATGGACCTTCTATATCTATGGTCTGTGGGAAGCCCTGGTGCCTTCCAGATCTGAGCTTCTGGGGTCCCTGCCTGCTCCTCAGGGCTGCAAGTGGGCAGGTGGGGCTCCTCACTGAGGCCCAGAGGAAGGAGGGACTCAAGGCAATCTGGAGCACTTGGCAGAGTTGGGACTGGATCCTCTGACTCCTGATGCCCAGCTGGGACCTAGCCCTCCCTCTGAGGTTGGAGGCACATCCTGGTCTGAGTGTAAAGGATGGGGTTTGTGGGACCCCACAAAGGGGAGGGCCTTTCTGGTGGCAAGAGTGAGTGCAGGTGACACTGCTAGCCCATGACGGTTTCCCCACTTGAGCTGAGCAGGGTCCCAGGTGCAGGAAGTGGGGGCAGCGGATGTCACAGCCACCTTCCGTTTCTGGGGGAGCGATTTTGGAGGAAATGTTCAGGTCATGGAGCAGTTATTTGCATGTAGTGCCCGGAGTCTTATTTCTGAAGACTTTTTTTGCCTGACATCTTCCATTAGCCCTCAGAGGCAGATAGCCAGTGTGGGCATACCCTTCCCCCAGCAGTGAGATGAACCGATGAGGCCAGAGGAAGGGAGCCAGAGCTACCTGGCCCATCAGAGCCTGGCCTAGAACCCAGGATTCTTGCCTTCCCCCAGCCCCCGTACCGCTCGCAAGCACCCTCCCCCAAGGAAGCAGAGGTGGGTGTGATCTAGAGGCTTCTCTTGGCCAAGGCGAAGTTGTTGAAAGAAATATCTCTTCTCGGCCTTTTGGCTAAGATCAAGTGAAGAAATTTGAGGTTTTCTCACCCCCTACGGCTCCCCTCATCTCCCAGCAGGTGGGAGACTCGCTCAGTGTTCACAAAAAGTGTCGAGACTGTTTTAGGACTTTTGCTCCTGGTTCTGGGGCCTGTCAGAGGTGCTCTCCGCCCCCCCCCACCACCTAAGGAATCCAGAGCTGCAGCTCTCCTGTGCCCTGGATAGCATACTGGGGACCTTAGACCCATTTCCCATGTGAAGAAACCACAGACCTAGGGGAAGACCCAGACTGGCTCTGTGAGTGAGAAGGTGTGGGACTGCTGACATCTTAGCAGTGATACATCTTTTCCTGAACTCCACCTGCTGCTTACTCACCTCCCCTGACACCCTCACTCCTACCCCAGGTCATGGGAAGAAACACAGGCAGAGTGTCCGTGTAATGAGAGGAGTCAGGTGCCCTGGCAACCAGGGCAAGATGGAACTGCAGGCTTCTTTTTCTCTTGTGTATACACATAACAAGCACATGGGGCCACACACATTACCTGCTCACGTGTACACACATGCAGACATGCGCACCTGTGCACGTGCACACCCATTCATAGAACCTTCCCCCTTGGGGTCCTGTTCCCATATTCAGATAAGGGTGGGGGGCGGTCGTGAGGCTCTCTTTTTGTGTGACTACAGCCTCAGGGTAGACCCACATCTAATTTCTCAACTGTTTCTGCCTCTCTGGCTCTGGCAACTGGGAGCTTGAAGACCTAGGCTGGGACCCTCCCCCACTGATATTTGGGGAACTTAGTGGGGATCACTGGGCCAACAAGACCTATAGAGAGAGAAAGAGAGAGAGGTGAGCAGAGGAGATGGAACAGGAAGATGCCATGTGGAGCTGATGCTTGGCCCAGAGGGTGTTCTAGACCCTCCCCACTTTGTGCTCCTCCGCTGTGGGCCTGCTGAGATGCTCTATGACCCATCTGGGAACTGGGAACAGAGGAGAACTAGACCACAGGAGGCCCAGGGTGAGGTGGCTGCAGGCAGGAAGGCTAACTGAACGTGTATCCCACCCATGGAGAGCTGGGGCTGAATGTCCCTGGCGAGTGTCATGGGGAGGGTCATGGTTGCAGAAGGCCTCTATTCCCATGCTTTCAGGACAATGGGCCAGATAAGGCCAGGTACTTTGGTTTCCTGGGCGGGCCAGGGCTTTCCTGAAATGCCCAGACTTCCTGGTCTCCCAGGGTTGAAGCAATGACGTGAGAAGAGAGAGGATTGTGTAGGCAGGAAGCCCCGGGACTGAAGGCCTGCCCTGCCCTTGCGTGCGAGCTCAGGGTGGTCCCCGGAGCTGTTTTTGCCTACCCCACCTCAGCACATACTGGCTGTGTGTTCAGAGCTGCCCACTTACTGAGCACCTAAGTCCAGGCTCTTCATGCAGTAGACTTGTGAGGAGCAGGAGGAGCCAGGGCTGGGCACCTGGGAGGGGGTGCCTGTCACCACTGGGGCAGGAGCTAGTGGTCCTCCAGGGGGCTGACCCAGCAGGGGTCCAGAGATCTCCACTCTTTGTCAGCAAAAGGCGTTGGTCAGCCAACCACCTGGCTGGTCTTCAAAGGGCAAGATTATGAGGGCAATAATACAGACGGGATAATAGTGACTGTATGCCATTTGCTTGGGACTGTTCTAGAAGTTTTACATGAATCATTTTAGTTAATCTATTAACCAGCCCTATGAAGTTGCTACTATCCATTATATTAGTTAAAGGAACTCAAGCACAGAGAAGGTAAGTGGTTTACCAAAACTTCAAAGCAAAAAAAAAAAAAAAAAAAAAGGGCAATTAATCCTGTCCCTACAATAACTGGAGTTTCAGGCTGTTTTATTTGATCTCAATTCACTCATTGTGTAGTTGTTTATTAAGCTCCTTTGCTGGGCTTGTGGTTGACATAGGATACATATAGCAGAGGTGAGCATATAGGTAGGTGGGGGATCACTCTGGCAAAATGAAAGAGGTCAGGCTTGGGTCAGCCCCCAGGGACCAGAGCTCCCCACGCATCATCTGCTCAGACCTGATGCTTGGACATCAGAGGAAGCTAACATGACCATTCATTCTAAAAGGCTCAGTATGGGGAGGACCACCTCAGTGTATCCTCTGAGGGACAGAGACAGGTTGCGTGGGGGCCCAGCTCCCCTGCTCTGGTTGGAAGGCTGTCACAGGAAGGTGGGGAGGGGATGGGCCTTCTCCTTTTGCTGTTTCCCACCAGGACCATTTCAGGGAACAGCTGCTTTGGGGGCTGGAGGGAGCCCACATCCTGCTTCATCACCATACTGAGAGCATTTGAGCGCAAGGACCTCCATGGGGCCCAAAGCTGAGTAAGGTTGAATCAGGCTGACTCAGTGGAAACCTCTGCCCGCTAGTGTCTCCAAGCCGGATACTGCAGCCAGACCAGAGGAAGAGCCTCCCAACTGCTGGTCCATATGCTGCTGGAGCGCAAGCCAAAGGAGAGGACTTCGGCAGGGTGTCCCAGCCTCAGGCTCTGTCGCACCTCATCCTATGCTGGGAGGCAGACTCCTCGTGGGGAAACTGGAGGAGGAGTTGGGACCCATGTCAGAGCCCAGACTGCAGCCAGTTCCCTAGGCCCTTTGTCAGGAGGGCACCTGCCCTGAAGCTGGGACACGAGGAGAGGGCTTCGCCCTCCAACAAGGCCCTCTGGGTCTCTTCTCCTCCTGACTACTCCTTGCAGGCTGAGTCTGGGGGCAGGGGTTTGGTGTGAGGGTGTGGTCTTCCCTGGGACAAAGAAGGCTCCTATGCAATGGGCTTTTCAGACAGACACAAATAGATGAGCAAACAAGCCAGCCAGACGGGTTCAGCCTTTCAACTTGTCCCTAGGGAGGTTGTTTGCCTTTATTTATTTATTGGGATAAAATAACCCTTTCGAAGTACACAATCTAGTGTGTGCTAAGTCGCTTCAGTCGTGTCCAACCCTTTTGACCCCATGTACTGTAACCCACCAGCTTCCTCTGTCCAGGGGGCTCTCTAGGCAAGAATACTGGAGTGGGTCACCATTTCCTTCTCCTGGGGATCTTCCTGACCCAGGGATGGAACCAACTGAGTCTCCTGCATTGGTAGGCAGATTCTTTACCACTATATTTACATCGCTGTGACCACCATCATTATCTAATTACAAAACATGCCGTCACCCCAAAAGAAATTCTGTACCTATGACCAGTCACTTCCCCTTCCTCCTGCCACCATTAATTGCCTCTCTGTCTTTATGGATTTACCCATTCTGAGCATTTCACACAAATGGAACCACACATGTGGGCTGTGTGGCTGATTTTCTCTCACTTAGCAGAATGTTTTCAAGACTAATCCATGTTGTAGTATGTATCAGCTCTTCACATTTCTTTATTGTCGAATACGAGTCCATGGTGTGGATATGCCATATTTTATTTATCCATTCATTAGCTCATGGACACTTGCGTTGTTTCCACTTTTTGGCTGTTATGAATCATGCTGTATGAACATTGATGTGCAAGTTTTTGTATGAACATATGTTTTTGATCCTTTTGGGGATCTACCTACCTGGGAGTGGAACTGTGGAGTCATATGGTGATTCTATATTTAACTTCTGAGAAGCTGCCCAAACTGTTTTCCACAGAAGTTATACCATTTTACATTCCTACCAGCTATGTGAGGTTCCAATTTCTCCACCTCCTCACCAACACTTATTATTTTCTTTGCCTTTATTCTTTCAGCACATATATTGTTGAGCACCTAGCTGGTGCGAGACCTGTGCTTGGGCTAAGGGGTGCAGGGGGACTGGGCCTCTGGCTGTTCTGGCAGAGCCAAACAGCACAGACATAAAACGGTGGCAGCTGGTGGTGAGTGAAGGAGTAACAGGGGGCCCAACCTGCGAGGGACAAGCAGGGCAGGCTTCAGATGTGACGTTTATGCTCTGGCCCCCAGTCCCTGCCCTGGCCCCCTTCCCAGCCCTCCTGCCCCTGGGAGGCGTGACGGTCAGGTGCCAAATGCCTCGGTGCCGCTTATCTGAAAATTCCCTTCCTTGCCTGAGCTTCACCCACTAGAGCCTGTCCCTTTGTGTTGAGCCCTCATCTTTAGCGGCCCCATGTCAGCAGCCTAAGCCAGATGAGGAAACTGAGGCCTGGGGGGACATGATTTACTTAGAAGGCAGTTGCAGAGGGAAGACCAGAGCCCAGATTGCCAGACCCCCAGTCTGACGTGCTCTTAACTCTTCTGGGATGAGGCTTGGGGTAGCGTGAGGCTGGGAGGAGGGAAGAGGAGTTGGCAGAAACCTGAAAGTGGAGCCCAGGGAGCAGGAGGCCAAGCTTCGAAGATTTTTCCCAGGCCAGGGGAAGGCGATGCTGATCAGATTTGTGTGAGTGAGGGGTGAAGAGTAGAGGTCCCTGGGGACCGCTCTGACCAGTTTTTCCTCTCCCCAGTTTCAGTTCCGTTTCACTTGCCCCCTGAGACCCTGGGTTTAGGGGTCGGTTGGATGATGTTGGGGTGACTCTTAGTCAAGCCTATCTTGTTCTTGGGGGTGGGGGTAGGGGACGGGCCCAACACCATCTGTAGGCCACATCCGTCAGCCTGCCTTCCTGTCCCCACCAGATCCCACGGCCTGAGGGAGGAGACCGGAGGCCTGGCTGGGCCCATCCCCAGTGGGTGGGGGTGAGCTAGGGTGGGGCCTGGCTGACCGACAATGTGACAGTGTTGATGGCTTCTCCTGCTTTCACTTTTGGATCCTCCAGGAACTAGTAACTGTCCCCAAAACAAGGCTGGGGGCATATTTGCTCAATGAACTCATACTTTATAGGGTTAAGTCAAAATGCGCTCACTCCCTTACTCCACACTCAGTGACTCACCAGTCCCCACGGTAAGTCCCTGGCCACACCAGGTGTTGTGGGGGAGTGGGGACAGGGTGGGATGCAGTCCCCGTCCTCCCAGACAGCAGGAGAGGCCCTGGTTCCCCCACCAGCACACTCAGGGCACTGGAAAGCCAGCGGCGGTGGTGCTGATGGGGAGCAGACAGCTGGGACCAGCCTAACTGGGGTTCCCAGGGGTGGTGGACTGGCAGTCCCAGGCCCTGCCTGAGCTTGGAACAACATTTTGCATCTCCCATGGTGACCTGACCTGGAGGAGAGCATGGCAACCCACTCTAGTATTCTTGCCTGGAGAATGCCCATAGACAGAGGAGCCTGGTGGGCTACAGTCCATGGGATGACAAACAGTGAGACACAACTGAGCGACTCAGCATAGCACACACGGTGACCTGAGCTCAGAGTCGGGGGAGGGGAACGAGAGGGCAGGTGGGGGGCTTGACAGACACGTGGTCCCTCCCATCTTTCAGAGCCAGCAGGTCGAGGAGCATGAGGGAAATTCACGCCCCAGATTTATCAAAGATAGTCCCCATTTGGGGCCTTGGCTTGGTCAGGGAACTTCGTGGCTCTGTGGGAGAGGTATCTGGGGCTGTTTCCATGTCTTTGGTTCTCTGGGGTCTCTCCGGGGCTGGGGTCCATCCTTTAAGGGCTCTGGGCACCGGCAGAGAGACCCCAGACCTGCCTTGACTTTCCCTCATGCTCCTCAACCTGCCGGCTCTGAAGCATGGGAGGGACCACGTGTCTCTCAAGCCTGCCATGTGCCCTCTCATTCCCCGCCCCCACACTTCATTTCTCCTCTCTGGGGGCTCAGCTCACTGAGACTGACGCTATCTCTTGACCTTGTCCCACGGCAGCCCCTGGGCCTGTCCCAGTGGCTGCTGTGAAGAAACATGAGTGGTGGGGGGAAGTCCAGAAGATGCTGTCCTCGAACTGCCTCCTGCCACCCTGCCCGCCCAAGGCCTTACTTCCCCATCACGGAGCTCCCGTGGAGCTTTGGGGACGATTTTTGGCTCTTGAGCAAAGGGCCTCTGAGGGACTGGCTTTTCCTCGGGGCTGCCCTGCTGCTGTGGCAATGTGGGATGGGGATTTTGACATCGCCAGGGACTCAGCATGGCTGAAACTCCCCCTGGGCCAGCTTAGCTGCCCAAGCATTAGCCCTTGGGGCTACCACAGCCGGGCCTGTGGCCCTGTGAAGTCAGAGATCAGGATGGCATCGTGCCTTGGGGGTGAGCCCTCACTGGGGGGCTAGAGCCCTGACAGCAGTGAGGCCAGGTGGGGGCATTTAAAACCAATGAGGTGTATAGCTGATTCATCTTGCCGTGTAGTAGGAACTAAAGCAACATCATAAGGCAGCTGTACTCCAACAAAAATTAATAAAAAAGAATGGAAACCAATGAGGTGCTACCTTAGGCTGGTCAAAGTGGTTCTTGAATTCTGCCTTTGTGGACAAGTGGAGTCAGCTAAAAAAAGAAGGAGCAGAGGGAAACTGCGTGGTCAAAGGCACAGAGGTAGCGAGCAGAATGGCCTATTGGAACTGTAAGCGTTTCCATATGAGTGACGGGAGTGGAGTGGGTGTGTGGACACTGGAGGGCAGAGGGTGAGCAGAACAGCTCAGAAAGGACCCCTAGGGCTCAGGCAAGGAACTGGAAACTTCCCTGAAGCCAGCAGTGTCGGGGAAGAGCTGGGACCCTCCTGGACCCCTTGCACAGTTGTGCAGGGAGGGCCCTGCATGAAGCTGGCGTGGCAGATGGCAGCTGACTCAGCTCTGACTCTCTGAGGGCCAGTGGGAGGCTGCCTGCCCACATGAGCTGCCTGAGCTGTGGAGTGGCTCCAGCCAAGGCTGGCTCCTCTGGGCTGGCTTCTCTGATCCCTTCATGAGCTCAGGTCCTACTTCTGAGGGCAGGCAGGTTGCAAAAGAGGGGAGGGCGTGAATTTGGAATCACCCAGTCCTAGGTCCACATCCAGGCTGTGAACACCTGGATAGTGTGAAAGCAGCAGTAACACAAAGGTAACCTGGCTAGTGGCCTTGACCCTGCCCTCCCACCTCTGGTACTTTGTCCCACAGAGACACCTGTAGACATATGGCATATGCACAAGATCATTCGCAACGGTTGTGAGAGCTAAAGATCGGAAACACCCTCTCTACCCATCAACGTGAGACTTGCTCAGACGAGGTTATGTCCCCATGATGGAATACTATGCAGATATGAAAGAAATGTGGATGCTTTCTATGTATGAATGTGCAAAAAAGCTCTGGGAATTTTGTCAAGTCATAAAGCAAATTACAAGTCACTGAAGTGCAGAGAAAAATCATGCTCAGGCCAAGGGGCCAAAAGCAGTATGATGTGTTCATGTTCGTGAAGAGAGTTCAATGTGCCTGGAATGAAGGGGTAGTTTCTGGTGAGTGAGATGGAGACCAGCTTGGGAGGGCCCCTAGGCTCAGAGAAGAAACAGAAAACTGCCAGGAGCTAAGGGACAGTTTTCAACAGGTGCTGATCGACTTTTTCTGGTAATAAGATCTGGCAACTGTAAAGCAGTAACTCCCACTGATAATGGGCTTTGTACACATTGTCTCCTTTAAACCTCTCGACAACTCCAAGTCCCATGAAGGAAATGTTATCGTCATCCTTATTTTACAAATGAGGGGATGGGACGCATAGAGTTTAGGGGACTAGCCCAAACTCACCCAGCAGAGCCAGAGAAATAACCCAGGCAGTCTGGCTCCTGAGCCCACGCCTGAATGGCTCTGCTATCCTGGCTCTCAGGATGGTGGCCTGGACAACCCAGACAAGAGGCAGGGAGGGTCTGGGGGAACAGTAGTGGCTTTGAGGATGGGGACTCAGGTGTAGATCTGAAAGATTTTAGGGGGTGGAAACAAGATCTGACGGTGAGTGGGGTGTGGCTACTGTGGAGGGGGAGGAGTCCAAGATCCATTCATTCATTCATTCACTCACCTTATTAAGATCAAGTGTCCCGTGGGTGCCAGGCACTGTTCCAAGAACTGGGATTGCCTCGGCCACCAACACAGACAAAAATCTCGGCTCTTTAAGTGCTTTCGTTTTAGCTTTAGGTGGAGACAGACAATACACAATACACATAATAGCTATGTTAATTACAGAGTCTGGGAGAACTGTGGAAAAAATTAAATAACGATAAGAGCGATTGGCAGTCCTGGTCAAGAAGACTTCTGAAGGTTTAAATGGGGTGGTCAGGGCGAGCCTTATCAGGAAGGTGACATATGAATGAAGACAGAAAGAGGGTGAGGGAGTGAGCCTTGCAGAGACATGGGGGAGGGGCATTCTGGCAGAGAAGCAGGAGTGGGAACACCTGGAACGTTTGTTAGACTCCAGCGGGGCATAGAGTGGGCAACTGGGGAGCGATCTGGACGGTGGATGGTGGGATGAGCATCTGGGTGTCCGGGTGTCAGCAGTATACGTGGCATTTGATGTCTTGAGATAGGAGGAGGTCAGGAGGGAGAAAGTGAAAGGTGGTTGTTGGTTTCAGCATCTGGGCCAACCACGATGGAGAAAGAGGGAAGGGAAAGAGTCGGGAAGAAGACCAGCAGTGAGTGCCTGAGGGGCATCTGGGAGGCAGGGTCCCGCTGGCACTTACATTATCTGGTCTGGAGCTCCCGAGAGGGGCTGGAGGGGCAGTGTGTTAAGGATGCAGGAGGGGAAGCTAAGGGTGAAAGAGGGCTGTCTCCTCGGGGTGGGCGTGGGAGGCAGAGAGAGGAAAAGGCCCAGGACAGAGCCCTGGGTGGGGACTCATTTAAAGGTGGCATTGGGAGGAGCAGGGGGGAGCACTGAGAAGAGGCCGGTAGGGGCAGCGATCAGAGAGGCAGGAGGAGGTCTAGGTGTGTGTCTCAGGAGTCAAGAGGGCCCATGTTTCAAGAGAGAGGAGTGATCAGAAGCGTGGAACAATGCTGAGGAACACAGTCAGAGATGTGGGCAGAGTTGGGGCACAGAATAACAATCGGGACGCTGCCAGTGACCTTGGTGGAGTGTTGAGTGGGAGTTAGGTCTCGAGTTAAGAGGTGGGAGGTGATTGGCGATGGAAGGGGTAAGCGGAGACTTTGCTTTCAAGAGCTGCCAGGCAGAGGCTGGAGGTTGGGGTGAGTGAGCTATTGAGAGAGGGTTCCGGTAGGATGGGAAAGACTTGAGCAGTGGGTTTGATGCCAAGAGGCAGCAGCAGGAGGTGGGGGAGGCTGAGATGCAGGTGAGACAAGGCAGAGGCCGACAAGTCCCCAGAGCCTCTCTGGGGCAGGTCTGAGGTGCCATGGTCCTGCTTCCTTCTGGTTCCCATCCTGAGGAGGGAGGAGAGGAATGTGACCTGAGGGGGTTACGGGAGGGCAACGTGGACAGAACCTAGAGAGGAACAAAGGCACGTGCAGAGGGAAGTGTTGACATCCTTTACAGAAAACGTGATGGTTGTTTCCACTGTGGTAAGAACATAAAGGAAACCTCGTGAAAGCAAGCGTGGGGGTGCCTTTTGAAAAGATTTCCTTAACATGCAGGTTCAAGCCCTGCTCCCAGCCTGGCCCTGACCTCATACCTAAAGCTGGTGAACCTCAGAGGGCTCCCCCAACAGAAGGGCTTCCAGTGGGAGCAAGCCTACACAACCAGTGATGGAAACGGGGTGGGTGGGGTGCGAGGGCAGCCTTAACCAACAGCTGGAGGCAGGAGAGCCTGTGACATCTGGGAGGCAGGGCCAGAGGCACTGCCGGGGAGAGAGGCCGAGGCCTGACTGCAGAGACCAGCCGACCAGGAGCCAGCATCGAGACCCTGTGATGCCCAGGAGTCTCTGCTGAGTGTGGCCCAACCAGAAATGCCCACCGGCCCTGGATCTACCTGGTGCCCCTGGCCTGGGGTAGCCTCCAGGGGCTCACTGCCCTCTCCAGGGTGGTTTAGTCACTCAGTCATGTCCGACCCTTGCGACCCCATGGACTATAGCCCACCAGGCTCCTCTGTCTATACCAGGCTCCTCTGTCCATGGAATTTTCCAGGCAAGAATACTGCCCGGAATGGGTTGCCATTTCCTTCTCCAGCAGATCTTCCTGAGCCAGGGATTGAACTCAGGTCTCCCGCATTGCAGGCGGATTCTTTACCTCTCTAGGGCCCAGGCCAAAAGTGCAGGGAGGCTGGCTGTCTGGGGGTGTGGTGGGGGCTGACGAGGGCTGGGGGAAGGGGAAGAGCTGCTTTGTCATCTCTTCTCTTTCTGGGCGCACCTGGACCTCACCTACTTAATCTTCAGAGCTGCCCATTGGCTCGGGGGTGGATATTTCCCCTCTGGCCCAAGCTTTCTTAGGAATCCACCAACTTCTTCTTTTCTGAAAATCTAAACTACTTTTAACTTCAGGGAACAGGAACTAACCCTGTTGGTATTAACTAACCCTGTTTGTATTAACCTACCTTTAAATGAATCCCCACACGGGGCTCACACTACATGCACACATACACACTTTTCACCTGTGTGTGAATAGGTGCCATACTCGGAGACGATTCATGAAGACCCCACAGAGAGGGCGCTGTCCTCCCCACTCAGCAGGTGGGGAGGCTGAGGGGTGACACTGTGACGAAGCTAAGCCGGCCTCATAGGGAGTGGTGAGGCCACTGATGTGATGTGGAGAGGCCTGGCCAGGGGGTTATCTGTCCTGCATTATCTGCATGTGGCCGGCCTCATGCTCCCTTTTGACAGCGTACATTCTTAATCTCCCCCTCCTATCTAGGGTGCTGCTTTCCCGGGTGCTTGGGTTCCTGTGGCTCTCACAGACACAAGAGAGTTCCTCCTACCCTGGTGAAAGGTGCTCAGGGCCTGAGAAAGGCTCCAAGGGGATACTCGGCACACGGCCAGCTTCGTGGACACTCTTCAGTTCCCAGGGCATCCCACTGGGGACTCAGCATTGACCCCTGATGGCCAGAACTTGGGGTCCACACATGGAGGCTGGACCAGACTCCCAGTTGTGACTCCTAGCAACCTGCTCTCTGCTTAGCCCTAGCGCCCCACAAATGCGCCAGTCAGAAATGCTCCCCACTTCTCTACCTGCTTGAGTACAGAGTGCAGGTTCTGGGCTCAGGGGTGAAGTTTTGTGGCCACCCATGTGACCTTGGGCCAGGACTGTGAGTGCTCTGGACCTTTGTTTCCTCACCTGCTATAGAGGGGTGCTCACGATGACACTGTCCCCAAAGTGTTGGTGAGGATTAGGGGAGATAGTTCCAGAGCCTGGCTCACGGAGGGTGCTCAGAAAATCCTGCTTCCTTTCCCCCAGGGCCCCAATTTCTTGGGACGATCCTCCACGGTTGGCTGCTAGGTGCCAGGAAATGGGGAGTGGAGCTTTAGGACTTGGCCCTGCTCGTGGGAGCTTAGGGTTCACCCTGGGTTTTAGAGTTCATGTCCCTTTCGGGGCCTCCCTTAGGAAGGAGGCCACAAGCTTCAGAGCAAGAATGAGGAAGTGTTGCCTGAAGCACCCCTGACAGGCTCACCCCTGACATATGTGAAGCTCAGGGCAGAAATACAGATGGAGGTCTAGAGAACAGATGTCTAGATATTTAAGTTATAATCAAGCTTCATTGTTCATTGTTGAGTCGCTAAGTCAGGTCTGATGCTCTGTGACCCCATGGACGTAGCCCGCCAGGCTCCTCTGTCCATGGAGTTTTCCAGGCGAGAATACTGGAGTGGGTTGCCATGACTTCCTCCAGGGAATCTTCTCAACCCAGGGATCGAACCTGCATCTCCTGCGACTTCGGCATTGCAGGCAGATTTTCTACTGGTGAGCCAGCAGAGAAGCCATAATCAAGTAGACAAACTGCTAAACAGAATATCCTCCTGCCTCCTACACTGGCAAACACATCTTCCTCATCACCTGGAAGGCCAGGTTGCATTCAGAATTCTTGGACTCGTGGAGTCCAGTGCTGGAATGTGGCAGCACTGGGATAGCCAACCCCAGCCCCACCCCTGGCCCCAACCTGGGCCTCACAGGTCACCTCCCCAGGCTGTTGGTCCACAGTCCATCCACCACACCTGGCAACAGCTGTCCTTGGGGAAATGTCCATGCAGACTGTGGGGCAGGGAACTCTGGGGTCCTGCACTGGGAGAAGGAGCAAGACCCCTCCATCAGAGTTGAGTCCCCTTGGCTCATGGACTTTCTCCCCTTCTCTTGGGGAGTGAGGCCAGAAGAGGGCCAGAGTGTATTCTTCTGGAGTGCGGGTTCCAAGGCAAGGGCCCTTCTCACCTCAGCCTAAGTTTGATGCTGCCCCTGGGACACTCCCAGGACCTGGCTCCAGAGAGAATGTCTCCTCCCTGCTTACATCCCAGGACTTGAAGCATCCCACAGCCCCAGTGGTTCAGTTGGTAAAGAATCTGCCTGCAGTGCAGAAGACCCAGGTTTGAACCCTGGGTAGGGAAGATCCCCTGGAGAAGGGAATGGCAACCCCCTCCAGTATTCTTGCCTGGAGAATTCCATGGACAGAGGAGCCTGACAGGCTACAGTCCATGGGGTCACTAAGAGTTGGACATGATTGAGCAACTAACACACACACACAGAGCTCTAGCGGAGTGAGGAGATGCAGGCAGCTGGCCTTCCCTGTGCCCCAGACACCAGGGCTCCTGTCCAGCACCAGCCCCTCCCTTCCTACCCCACACACCCCAATTTCCTCTTGCAGTGGTGGGGAAAATGCAGCGAGGAGCGGGGAAGAGGGTCTGTCACTGTCTGCCCCCACCTCTCCAGGACCCTGACCCTCCCCTGCCTACTCTGGTTCTCTGCACTCCCAGTGCTAGGCCCTGCAGGCAGTGGGCAGCCCTCCCTAGCTTGTGCCGGGAAAGTGGGACACCGACTCTACTTTAGCCAATGTTTCTTGCTCACTCAGCTGAAAAGCCACTGCTTCCCTGAGGCTCCTAACCTTCATTGGGCCTGGCAGCTCCTTCCCTGATGCCGTGTGACAGGTCCGACCTCAGGGATCCTGCACCTGTCCTGCTGCCCGTCCCGCTCCTTGGTGCCTCCCTCATGGGGGCATGGCATCTGCCACAGGCTGCCATGCTCCCCCATCGGTGCCACCTGCCTTTGGCCTGGGCAGGACCCATTCTCAGCTCCCATTACTGTAGTTTCCCCCTCCTGCCCTAGAGGGGGGTGGTGGATAGCCCCGGCCATCGGGGCTGAGAGGCAACTCAGAGATCTTGTCCATGGGGAGAGGCCAGCCCTAGGCCCTGGGCCCTGGGATTTTGTGGGAAGGCTGATGCATGCCCTGAGCTGTGGCCAGGAGGGGCCTGTGCTGATCCTGCTCCCAAGTATGTGACCAGGAACACTGATTGGACACTCAGGGGGAGGTGATCTTGAGCCTCCTCCTTCAGCCACGTGGCCCATGGTACTAGCTGCCACCTTAGGGATGACTCCTGCACATGAAACCTCACCCCACCTTTGTTCACCGGTGGCCTTGCTCTTGCTGTGACAACATCACCCCTGCCCTCAGCTGACACAGCTCCCTGGGGGTGGCGACAATGGGGACAGGGTCTGGCACTGGATTCAGGGTGCCCACCTCATCCCTCTAGGTGATGGAGGAGAGGAGACTCACCCATCACCCCTGGGCTGTGGGCCACCCTGGAGGCCCCTCCTCCCTCCTCACCTGGATGGCCCCTGTCCCCCTCCCGATGAGCTGCCCCTCCTGGCGGGCTCAGCAGGGTGACCAGTTGCCTGATCTGTCGGTCAGTGAAGGGACTGCATGATGGGGGGCAGTGCCTGGGACAGTTACCACGTGTCGGGGACCCCACATTCTCCCCTGCAGGCTGCCTCTCTGGCTCAGGTGGGATGCAGGCCAGTGGCATTAGTCTGAGAGGAGAGTCACTGAGCCTGTCCTCTTTTCACGCCTTTGCACCATCTCCCTCCTTGTGGCCCTTGAACTCAACAGTGCCCCCTTTCTGCGAAGCGCTCCTGACTGCAGAGTTCCCCCAGTCAGTCTGGGTGGAGGACCCATGACTGGTTCCTGGGAACTGGCCTGAGTATTTTCTTGGTCTTATCCCGCCACCCCTTTGGTGACGGGCTCGTGATGCTGACAGCAGTCACCTATGCCTCAGTTGCTCATCTGAGAGACAGGCACACCCTGCCCTCCAATCCATATCCCAGACAGCATGACCCAGCTGCATCCTGGTGGGAAACACCTCCCTCCTCTGGGAAGGGCTCAGGAAGAAACCGAGGATCTGACCTCATGTTTGCGTTTATCCGGTCCTGTCTCATGCCACCAGATGTTGCGGGAACTTCTGCAGGAGAAGGGGCAGTGGGCAGGAGGTGGGGCCACTGAACCCAACCCTAGCCCCTTTGGGGGGCAAAACTGTCCTTCTCTCTATCTGGGGTTCCAAGTTGAGAGCTAGCCCAGGCTGCACAGTGAGACTGCCCATGAACTATCCCTGACGTGTGTTAGAGATTTGCAGGGGACACAACACCAGTGGATACCAGGCTTGGAGCCCACCTGAGAGCTGAAAGAAACGAGGGTTGTGGTTGCAGCTGACACAGAGAGGAGGCTGCTAGGAGCAGGGGACGGGACATGTTGGGACACCATGTCCTTCTGGGAGCATTACTGAGCTGGGCTTGCGGGATGGGCTGGAGGACCAGTCACTTCCTCTTTCTGGACCGTGCCTTTCTCATGAGATCAGCCCCTACTTTCCTGCCCACCTGGCGTCGCAGGAGCAAATGAGGTGAGGCAGAGACTGAAAAGCATAAAGGTGGCATTATTATTAGCAGGAGTCATACTTGACTTGCTAATTAGCTTCCTAAAAATAACCGCGTTTATTATAGCATGGGAGAACCCTAAGCTGGAGCTGGCGCCCTGGATTCTGGGTGCAACTCTGTGGCAGCCTTGCTGTGTGACCTTGGGCTGGGCCCTGACCCTGTCTGCATATCTGGTTCTAGATGGAGGTTAGACAGTCTCTGAGGGCCATAGGCTCTGAGTGTGAATCAGCCGTCATATGCAAACTCAAGGAGGAGGGATCCTCTGAGGGACTGGATCAGGGTAATTGGTGTCACTGAGGCTGTCCCTGGTGCCTGTTGGGAAATTTACAGGGGTCTTTAGTTTGGCCTTGATCTTGGGGCCTAGGGGTGGGCTGTCTGCTCCGTCCCCACCACAGAGCCCAACCACTAGAAGGCTCCGGGAGAAGGAAATGGCAACCCGCTCCAGTATTCTTGCCTGGGAAGTCCCATGGACAGAGGAGCCTGGAGGGCTACAGTCTATGGGGTCGAAAAGAGTTGGATAGGACTGAGGAGAGGAAATGGTCCCAGGAAAATCGAGGAACTCGCCAAAGGCCCCTCTAGATCCTAGAGAGGCAACTACTGAAGCCTGCATACCTGAGAGCCTGTGCTCTGCAACAAGAGAAGCCGCTGCAATAAGAAGCCTGCGCCCCACAATTAGAGTGGACCCTGTTCGCCACAGCTAGAGAAAGTCTGCAGAGGAGCAAAGACCCAGCACAGCCATAAATAAATAAATAAATAAATAAATAAAATCATTAGGAAAAAAAGAAAAAGAAAAAAGAAGTTTCTGGGATTGCAGATGAGAAGGGTCAGAGAGGACCTGGGTCCTTGTGGGGCGGGGTTGGGTGTAGGTGGGAGGGGAGGGGCTGCAGACACACCATGGGACCTCCCAATGGCTGGGAATCCATTCATTCAGTACCTGTTTATTCAGTGTCCACTGTGTGCCTAGCGCTGTACCACAGGCTGTGGAGGTGATGGAGGCCAACCTAGACCCACTTCCCATCTAGCAGGGGAGGCAGGCACTCACCACTTACCATGCAACTAAACCTCACAGAATACATGCAGCTCTGACAAGGGCTGGCGAGAGGGACGCGTGGTGCCAGCGCACATGTCATGGAGAATGTGACTTGCTTTGGGAGGCCAGGGAAGGCTTCCTGGAGGAAGTGACATGGGTTGAAACTCGAAGATGGTAATAACAGGGCAAAGCAGTTATTATTAGTAATCAGTAATAACTGGGCACAGCAGGGGGTGGCAGGTGAATTCCAGGCAGAGGGAATAGAGGAACCAAGATGGGTGAGAGGAAGAGATGAGGCTGAGGAAGAGCTGGGGTGGCTAGAGCAGGGATGGGGGGGGGTGCCCAGGAGGCCTGCCCTTACTGACAATGTCAATGTGATGAAAGCCCCTGGAAGAGGGAGGAGACTTTTGATTTGAAGCTCTTAATATGGTCCTTGCCAAAGGTGATGGCAGTTGAACTACGGTGATGGTGAGGGGGTAGGGGTGGTGGGGGAGGAGGCGGTCGGGGTGGTGGTGGGCGGGGCACCCTATTTATAATGTACAAACCATTGTATCAGGACCTGGGCCAGACTCAGACATCAGCGTCAGCATGAGGCAGCGGGAGGGGTCTGAGTGACTCACAATGCGGACCTGGCCGTACACCTTCAGAATAAAGCCTGCCTCCCGGATGGAGTGTTTCTCCCTCCCGCATTTCCTTGTCTGGTTTCGGCTCCGGGAGGAAATGCCCCCTGTCCGGGCCTGTGAGTCACTGGTCCCTCCAGGGAGTGCAAGCCTAGGACCTGCTAGGACTCTGCCCCCTTGTGTCCCCATCCTGATTTTCCTTGCCCCTCTGGGGTGCCTGCTGTGGCTCCCCGGCTCCCTGCCCCACCTGTTAGCTCTCTCTGGGCAGAAGAGCCAGTCAGCTTGTGACTGGGACAACTGGCCCTTACAGGGGGCTTTCCCGTAGACAATGCCCAGACTTGAGCGGATGGGGCATTGATGGGCTCTCGAGAAGGGTGATGCTGGAAAGGCCCCCGGGAGACCACCCTTTATGTGGCAAAACCAGGCCGTGTGCTAAGGGTCAGGGAGGGTATGCTCACCCCAGCAAAGGACAGACACTTGGATGGGACCCTCCAGCTTCTTGGGCATTTTAAATCTTGAGAGAGGCAGGGTTGTGGGGTCTTTCCAGCCTCCTATATCCTCAATGTCCTGGGTCCTGCTTTGCCTCCTGCCCTGGGACCCTTACCCTTAGAAGGTGGACCTCTGCGACTTTGAAGGGAGGCCTTGATGGACTTCCCTGGTTGTTCAGATGGTAAAGAATCTTCCTGCAATGCAGGAGACCTGGGTTTGATCCCCGGGCCGGGAAGATCCCCTGGAGAGGGGAATGGCCACTCCAGTATTCTTGCCTGGAGAATGTGATTATGGACAGAGGAGCCTGGTGAGTTACAGTCCACGGGGTTGCAAAGAGTAGGACAGGACTGAGCAACTAACACTTTCACTTTCTTGATGGGCAGTGAGCTTTCCATCAGAGCAGGGGTTCCAGCTGGCACCAGACTCCAGGAGACTGGTTATAGGAAACCTCTCCAATGAGAAGGGCCGTAGGGCTGCTGGGAGGTGACATGGAGCCCCTTCCCCAGGGAGGCCATTGCTCTATACTGAGGTCTCTGCTAGGGGCTTGGAAGGATCATCCCCCCGGCTCGCCTCCTTCAGCTTCCTGGGAAAAACCCCTCCCTTCTCCTACAGCAGGCCTGAGAGGGCGGTAGACATCCAGTCCCTCTCTCCTCACTGTCCCATCATCCTCCTTGTCCCCAGAGGAGGATTTTGCTCCAAGGACGAGTCCCTGGATCCATCAGGGTCACTCAGGGTGGAGACCTTGGCCAGCTCCTTCTGAGGTGTAGCCTCAGGGTGCGGCCTCCCTCTGTGCAGGGATGCAGTCTAGGAAGCTTTCTCTCCTCTAGAGAGCAGAGGGTGGAAGGAGTCCTGCATCTCTAGAATGTTCTCTCAGTGGGTGGGCATGTAAGAGGGAAAGGACTTATTCTCTCTAGGGCTTTGGTGGAGAAACTGGACCCTGAAGGAAAAGAGGATCGGCTCGAGGACAGGGCCCCTGAGTCCTCATGCTCAGCCCCGGGTGCTCTTTCCACCCCCCCGAAACCCTGTTCCACCCTTGCGCCCACCTACCCTTGGACCTTGGGAAGGACCCATGGGGAGGGGGCTGGGAGCCTAGAAGATTTTACTCCTGGGGCAGCCCAGGTAGGCTCCAGGGGCTGGAAGTTTCACCCGGTCCCCCGTAGTAAGCCCAGGGAGATGCTGGGACCCCAGAGGCTTTGATTCTTGTTTCTCCCCAAGGCCCGGCTGCGTGCCCCCGAGAGACCCAGGGCAGCTCAGGACACTGAGAGTGGAGCTCGAGCCCCAGCCTAGGAGACAGGTCCCAGCTGGGCATCTGGCAGGCTCAGGGGCCTGAAGTAAGTTTCTGTTCTTACCTGGGCCTCAATTCCCCCATCTGTACGAGGAGCAGGGTGACCCCAGGAAGTCTCACCCAGACCACAGCTTTAGGGCCCTCTCTCAGCCTCACTCTCCCCCCCATTCCTGTTCTCCTGGCCCTTGCCCACCTCTCTCCTTGGTGCCTGGCAGGCCCCAGCTCCGGGAGCCCTCGTTGGGGGCACACCCCCCTGCCCCTCCCGTCCACTCTCTGTGGCCCCTCTCCCCACCCCAGCTTCTCCAAGTTCGACCCTCCCTCTTCCCTGAGCCTGGTTGGCGAGGTTGACTCAAACACTTCCTCCTTCTCACCCGAGTGCTATGCGTTCTGGACAAGTTCCTGATGGGTATGTAATGGGACCATAACATTATTTTGTTTGCCCCCAGTAAAATGGAATAATAACACCCAACTCCCAGAGGTGTTATGAGGATTAAACAAGCTAATGACGTTTGTGAAACAGCTTTGTAGGTGGCACGTCTGTGTGAGAGGCCAGCTTCCCACCCCCTGCCTGCAGGGCCGTGCCTGTGCTCGTGGCATTCGCTGGCCACAAGCCCACCCTCTGAGGGTTGGAATTCAGGTCAGACCCCTGTAGAGTTGTCCGGTCCTCTCTCTCAAGGTGCGAGAGGCCTGAAGTCTGGTGAGAGGGGAGGACTAAGCCAGGCAGAACTCGACTACTTACAGGTACTAGAGCAGTCCAGGGGGTTGGTGAGGGCTGGAGCCAGACACCCCCTGTACCCCTGGGCAGGGCAGGTTTCAGCTTCTTCAGGAGAAGGCTGGGCATCACCTGGCACCATCTAAGATAGCAAATGGATTGGAGACTTCATCCTGAAGCTTCCCCACTCATCTCAGGAAAGCCCACAGGCTTCAGTAGAACATAGCAGGTGTCAGGGACCAGGCCTCTGCGCCCTTTCTGCCTTATCTCGTCTCTCTTCCTCTTACCCTCTCTGGCCACCCTGAATTTCTTGGGAACCACGCTGTTCACAGGTGACCCTAGGAGATGGGTTCTAATATTAAGTAAAGGATGCAGAGATGCCAGGCTTCCCTGGTGGCTCAGTGGTAAAGAATCTGGCTGCCAGTGCAGGAGCTATGGGTTCAATCTCTGGGTCAGGAAGATCCCCTGGAGCAGGAGATGGCTACCCACTCCAGTATTCTTGCCTGGAAAATCCCATGGATAGAGGAGCCAGGCGGGCTACAGTCCACCGGGTTGCAAAGAGCCAGACATGACTTAGCAACTCAACAACAACAGAGATGTCACGTGGCTTGCTCAAGGCCTGTGAGCCCAGCTAGCAGTGGAGGAACTGGGATTGGAATCCACCTGGAGCCATGGACCCGATCTCCATGCTGTGCTGCCCCTGGAGTCTCAGGGTGGGGGGGCCAGTGAGGGGGCTTGGCAGTGTTCTGGGTGACAGGATGGAGGTCTGAGTGGGGCAGGGCCGGAGGTTTTGGAAGAGATAGATAGATTTGGGTATACTTGGGAGAAAGAGAAGGAAGTGCTGGAATTCGAGGCTTTGAAGACTGGGAAAGCAGGAGACTGGGCCAAGAGAGCTGGTGGCGGTCAGGTTAGGGGGGGCATGGGTACAGGTTGGGGGAGGGACACGGGCCTGGGGTTTGGGAGCAGAGCCACGTGAGAATTATCTGTCCAGAGCTGTGAGACTGGATGCGGGCACCTAGGAGCATGGACAGAGAGAAGCCCCGAGAGCCTCGAATCAGGGTCCTCCCAGAAACTGGTGGGGGGGGGGGTGCAGGGAGAAAGCAGACAAGGTCTGGGGGCCAGATCCCTGTCCGGGAGAGGATCAGTGGGCAGCAGGGCCGGTTAGTGACCCCAGGACAGAGGGAAGAGCAGCCCCAGTGGGGAGGGTGTGAGATGGGACTTGTGGGCAGGAATGGCACAGTGGGGGATTCTCTTGATTTGAGGAAGAACTTTCGCATCAATGGAACCCCTGAAGATAACACAGGCTTCTTCTTGGGGTCCTGGGCTCCCTGTCATAGGAGGGGTGTGAGGCAGGCCTGATGGCCCCTCCATAGAGGGGAACTGTTTCTGTGGGGAATTTTTGCAGTGGTTGGTGAGCGAGGTGAGGCCAGAGAGTCTGCATCTGGTCGGGGGGCATTGCTTCCTCCACAGTGAACAGACCCCTTCCTTGGCTGCAAGCTCTGACTTGTGTGTGATAGGCCCCTGGCCCTCTGCAGGTCTCAGGCCCTCTTCTTGGGGGTGCTTCCCCTGCCTCCTTTCACCCCATGCTTGCTTCAGGGCAGGTCTCTGAGCCAGAGTTTCCTGCCTGGCATCACATGAAGAGAATTACCTCGGAGATCCAGCAGCAGTCGCAGCCAACCCCTCATCCCATTCCCTGCCCCCCGCCCCCACCATCGGCCTGAGGGCTGCAGTTGACAGGCTGGCCCTGGGGAGGGGGCTCCCGAGATGTTTCCTTAGATGTATAATTGAAATTGCACTGCTTGGTAATTAGGAGAAGCGGCACACCGCTCTATAAATGACTGTAATTATAGTTACTTTCTGCAGCCAAACCAGGAGTTTCGGGGATCACCTGGGGGAACCAGGTGAAAGGGGGAGGGCAGGAGAAGTGAATAGTTGGTCGTGTTGACTACACTCCAGTTGACTACACTCACAAGGTCCCTTCCAGAGACCCCTGGGGGCTCTAGATAGCTGACTGGCCTGGAGACCATGTAGTTCAAGGCCCCATTTAGACAGAAGGGAGAAGCCTGGAGAAGAATGTGGTGGTTTAGTTGCTGAGTTGTGTCTGACTCTCTTGTGACCCTATGGACTGTCATCCACCAGGATACTCTGTCCATGGGATTTCTCAAGCAAGAATACTGGAGTGGGTTGCCATTTCCTTCTCCAGAGGATCTTCAACCCAGGAATCGAACCTGGGTCTCCTGCATTGCTGGAGGACTCCTGCATTGCAGGCAGATTCTTTACCGATTGAGCTACAAAGGAGGAGACTCGCCCAAAATGAGAGAGGCGTCAACCGAAGAACCTGCCCTGGATCCTAGTCTTCCCTCTGGCAGACTGAGCCTCTCACTGGGGGTTTTGGTCCATGCCAAGCACTTCCTTCTCTCCTAGTGTTTCCCCTCTATCTGCTTCAGCCTCACACAGTTCCCTCTCTTCTCTCTGGGCTACATCAGGTTGCTGTGTGATGGCACCTCCTCCAGGAAGCCTTCCCTGAGCCTCTGGGCAGGGTCAATGCCTCCTCAGGTCTCCATGGCCCCAGTGTTTCCCTCTGTCCTCCAATGACAATCCCACCCTGTGGACCTGTCTTCCTTAGAAATGACGGTCTTGAGGTCATGGATCCCATTCAATTCCCAGTAAGGGACCGGAGATGGCTTGGACTGGCTTTTGAGAACTGGTGGTTAAATTTTCAGGAATTTTGTGAACTTGGTGTTAAATGTAGCCATTGTTAGAGAGTAAATTATATAAACCTACAATTAATTTCATTAAAAGGGGAAATACACATAAAACCTTATCACTTTCTATTTATTTTACTGTCTACTCTGCTCATACGGTGATAGGGTGGTGGGGACACCCTCTACTATGGTGTGAACCAACCCAGCCTTCAACATCATCACATTGGTGACCTGACCCCGGCCATGGTAGGAATTTTGACACCACAGAAATGGGTAAATTCCACACATCTCAGAGAGCTGGCTGTTAAACATTTTCCAGCTCCCCATTGAATTCATCTGTGACCTCCTGCCTTGGCACACAGCAGGGGTCAGTGGAGGGCTGCCCAACAAGAGGCAAGAAAGAATTATCTGCTTCCAACACCTGCCACATTGCTGACTCTGGCTGCTGCCCTGTTTTCCTCTCAGGGCTCTCAGGGAGGAAGGCTGAGGCAAGGCCTAGGGCTGGGGCCTGCATCTTTGGGCATGGGGGCAGAGGGCTGCCATAGTTCTCAAGACAGGGTTGAGGGGCTCCAGAGAGTCGGCAGGTGTGGGCGGCCTTGGCAGGGCTCATGGAGAACTGGGCCCGGAGGAGATCCTGCTATTTCCTCTCCCAAACGGTCTATGGCAATGTGCCACCTTCCTGCACGCCTTCCAGCCTGCGCAGTGAGCTGGCTTCAGAGAGGGTATCTGAAGTCCCCCCTCCAGTAGAACTTTGGGTAAGAGTTGGTCCTTTCAGGTTCTTTCTTTAAAGTGGCACTCCTGGACTTCCTTGGTGGGGCAGTGGATAAGAGTCTGTCTGCCAATGCAGAGGACATGGGTTCGATCCCTGGTCCGGGAAGATCCCCCGTGCTGCGGAGCAATGAAGCCCGTGCACCATGACCACTGAGTTCGTGCTCTAGAGAATGCGAGTTTCAACTACTGAGTCCGAGTATCTCAACTACTGAAGCCTGTGTGCCTCGAGCCTGTGCGCCACAGCTAGAGAAAGCCCACAGAAAAGCAACGGAGACCCCAGTGCAGCCAAAAATGAAATAAATAAATATTTTTTAAAAGAGGTACTCCTCTCTTTAGGGAGCAGACCCTTGAGAATCCCAGGTCAGGGATGAGGAAGGTGGGGGAAGCTGAGCACTGTCCACCCATTGACTCACAAACCGCAGCCCGGTTCTACCCACAGGATAGTACAGATGAATTTGCGGTTCACGCAGCCCAGGAATTTTCTGCAGCTCTGTCATATAGTGATTCTCAAGCAGGGGCAACCTTGCCCCACCTCCCACCCCCAGGGCATATCTGGCAATATCTGGAAATATTTTTTTTTTTATTGTCACAACTGGGAAAGTGGTGTTGCTGGCATCTATTGGGTAAAGGCCATGGATGTTGTTAAATATCCCACAATGCACAGGAAAGGTCCTCACAGGAAAGAATGATCCAGGCCAAAATACCAATCATGCCGAGGCTGAGGAACCCTGACCTGGAAAAATGTACCTGGGCACACATAGGCATAATGTCAGAGGCCTCTTCAGGTAAACAGCTTGTTCAAGGTCACCCAGCAAGTTTTCCTTATGACCCATGCAGTCAGCATAGAAACAGCACACAGCAGCAGCTCAATGAATGGTTGCTAAATTGGGAAGAAAGCCAAGAAAGGATTGGACTCTGGCCTGAAACTCCTCTCTAGGTGGTCCTGGACAGGACCCCCAGCAACATGCACTTGATTCTCATTGGACCCCAACCTCTCAGCAGCCATCACCACTCTTGACCAGCCCCTTCTGACTGCGGTGAGGACTGAGCCAGGCTGATGGGGGCAGGCAGGGCTGTCTGAGGATGAGCAGAAGGGTGGGTCGAAGTCAACATCACATAGTTGAACCCAAGAGGCCACGCGGTGTAGCGGTACACCATGGAGGTGGGCACCCAGGGGTAAAAGAGGGCTGGGTCTTGTTGCAGGTGTTGATGAGAACAGGTGTTGCCTCCACACAGCCCTGTAGAGGGAAGCTCAGATTTTCTGACTTTACCTGACAGGTGCCCCAAAGTCCTTATTAATTAGCTAGAAGCCTTGTCTGATGCCTGCATCCGGAATGGGCCTTGGAAAACACACTGGGGTTATAGGTGTAAGGACCTCAGCTGCCTCCTCCATTCTCCGTCCTCTTCACAGAAAGAACCGCACAGTGTGAGGCAGGCAGGCTCCACAGCTCTGCTCCAGGGATTATATCTGGGATTTACTCTCTATTGGCTGTGTGACCTCAGGCAAGTCACTCAACCTGTTTCCTCACTCATAGAATGGGGCTAACACAACTGTATCTGTCTCACTGGAGAAGGAAATGGCAGCCCATTCCAGTACTCTCACCTGGGAAATCCCATGGACAGAGGAGCCTGGCAGGAAACAGTCCACGGTGTTGCAAAGAGTCAGACACGACTTAGTGACTAAACAACAATCTGTCTCATAGGGTTGGTGGGAGGATCAAATGAGGCAGTTTTTTTTTTTTTTTTTTCCAAAGCACTTAGAAGGATGCTTGGCCTAGAGTAAGCACTCAATGAACGTGAACTATCACTATATTGTTTTCATTGGGCTCCTCATGCCCTCTGGTGCAGGTGGAAACTGATGGCGCTTCTCTCTGGCATCTCCATCTCTCTGCTTCCCTCTAGTGGCTACTGACTGCACTGTTCTGAAGGAAGGCAAGGCGGTTAATTTGCTGTGTCCACAAAGACAATGTCTTCCTTTGGATGTCAAAGGAAATCGGCTTTTGATTGATTAATGATTGATTCTTGGATAGAGTCAAACAACTGATTTCTTCCCCTTCCTCCCACAGATGAGAAACTCATCTGTGGATTGGCATTTGCATATTAGTTTGCTTGAAGCAGTACCCTGCTACAAGAGGACAGTGTATATCTTCTTGATAGTTAAGATAACTGATCATTTTCTGCTTTTACAGGTGTGTTAAGCTTTGACCCCAACACATTTCTGCAAACGTCCTTATCCACTGGCTAAGGCTAACATTGCCCACCCACACCCCCAAGTGGTGGGGCTCACCTGTCAGTATCCTTAAATTGTCTCTCTCTCTCCCCGTCCTACAGTTTGATGTGAAAGCTGTGTAAAATAGTAGAGATAGTGTCTGTTTTGCTCGAAGCTCTATCTCTGGTGTCCACCCACCACAGGGTGTAGCACATAGTCGGTGCTCAGTACATGTGTGTGGAATGAGTAATGCACTCACAACAACCAGGTGGCCATGCTTCCCCCCCGGCTCCATCCTGCCCCTCTACAGACACTGTGAAAAGTGAAAGGACACCACTGAATAGGGGTCCTGTGCTGAGCGCTGGCTGTGCGAAACTAAGTATGATGTATCCGTGAACCCTGGGGAAAGATTCTTCTAAAAGGAAATGATGAAGGTTAAGGGAGGGCATGGCTGCTGTGAGAGGTGGAGGGCAGGTTGGAGAAGGTCTGGACACCTGTCTGGTTCGGCTGGTGGTAGGTCAGTGAGATCAAGGAGAAGGGCAGGCAAGAGACTCGCGGGAGCTCCCTAGCTCTGGACGTGACGAAGCTACCAGAGGGAGTCTGGAGCTTGGTCTTCCGCAGCACACCTGTGCTTGGAGACAACGTGGCCGAAGCTCACCCCAGGTGCGGATCAACTCTGTATCTCCCGCCCTGGCCTCAGCGCAACACCAGAGGTCCGTGCATTGTCCCCAAGCGGTTTTCTCCTGGTTTTCATATCTCTCAGCCACGCCCTTGATCCCACCCCCTCACCCCCAGCCAATGCGAGAACCCCAGCAACCCCCACGCCCAATGCGGAGCTTCTCGACTGAAGCCCCGCCCCACCGCCTCCACCTGCCGGCGAGGCGTGCGGATTGTTCCGATGCTGGGTCAGCTGCGGTCTTTCGCAGAAGCTCGGGCCTTCGCTTGCGCCACCCCGTCCCACCCTAGCGGGGCGGAGGGCTCAGCAGCCTTGTGCCTATGCCAGTCGTAGGGCCCGGGGCCCAGCGGGAGCTGCCCGGGATTGCCCTTTCTGGAGGCGGTACCCTCTCCACCGGCAGGGCACACATTTCAGGAGCAGGGCAGGGAAAGGAGCTGTGGCGCGGGCTGTAGCTGATTCCTGGATTCCTTTGACGGGCCTCAGCCTCGTCTGATAAATGGGGGGTTTTGGCTCCCGGGGTCCGCTCCGGGACCATATAGGCTTTACTGCTAGAGAAGACTTCATCAGCCAAACAGGCTGGGACCCGCTGTCCTGTGCCCCCTCACCCCGGCTCTGCGTAGACTCAGCCTCTCTTCTGTCCTCTGCCTCCCGAGCCCACCGTTCTCAAACCCTGGCCGCTGAACGTCCCAATCCCATGCTGTTGCCGTGGGCTTTGGCTCCACCTAGTGGCACAATGTTTAACTTCAGAGGTGCTGACACGGGCGAGGGAGGCGGCTGGTACACTGGGTACGTTAAAGAGATGGGGGGCGGGGGGGAGGACAGAGTGACATTCTCTGCCTCAGCCCTTGCTGCAGACCTGGCTGAGGGCTGCCTCAGCCCAGGCCCTCCCTTCTGTTCCGAGGGGAGGCTGGGGTACTGGGAGAGATTCTTACCAACCCCAGATGCCCCTGCAGACCCCTCTGCCTCTGTGTGGAGAAAGCTTGGGTAACACCACGCGGGTGTTCAGAGAACTAGTGCCCCTGCATTTCCTGGCCACATCGCTGCCACCCCCGCCTCCATCGCTGGGTGACACCTAGCTGCTGCTGCTGTTCCAGGGCCACCCCAGTCCTGGGAGATCCTCCTTCCCGTCCCTGAGTACTGGCACAGTCCAGCTCTCTTCCCACCTTTCTTCCTGCCCTCATTCCAGCTCCTTCTCAATGTTTTTCTCCCCCCAGCTTCCCCCTCCTCTCCTCTCTGCATCAACCCCGCCACCCTTCTGTCCGTCAACCTTTCCACGTCCTCCCTGTAGGGCACGGCCTTTGTGTCAGGGAGAAACCTCACAGACCACTAGTCCTGATGTTGCCTTCCTGGAACACGGAGGCCATAGTCCCCAGATACATTCAGGCAGCTGATCTATGACTGGCTGTGAAAACCAGGGCAACTGGTCCCCTCCCTTCTGCCCCCTCTACTCACCCTTCCTTGGGATGGAGGAAGCACCTGTGCCAACTTCCAAGGCTGGCTTGTCTCAACCTCTGTGCCCTTAGCAGGTCCAGCCACTGGTTGTAGTAAGGAAGTTCTTTCTTTTATGATGCATGACGTGACATGATGTGACCCTGCTTCCATCTCTGCCCTTAACTGGCCCATTGTCTTCTTCATTGGGAGCTAGACTCTGACTTTACAGTCTAACCAAGGTCATGTTTGTCTTTGTGTGTGTGTGTGTGTGTGTGTGTGTGTATAAAGGGATGTATGCTTCAGGTGGAGGATAGGCAAGACGTATTGGCCCAGGTTGCTCATATATTGCCCACAAGAGCCTCCACAGGGGCAATAGATTTCATGGATTTTCATAGATTTCATATATTTCATCGATTTCACACTTTTCATAGATTTCATACTTTTCATAGATTTCATTTATTTTCATAGATTTCATAGATTTCATGTATTTTCATAGATTTCATATTTTTCATAGATTTCATGTATTTTCATAGATTTCATAGATTTCATATATTTCATATATTTTCATAGATTTCATGGATTTTCATAGATTTCATATATTTAATAGATTTCATATTTTTCATAGATTTCATGTATTTTCATAGATTTCATAGATTTCATATATTTTCATAGATTTCATATTTTTCATAGTTTCATGTATTTTCATAGATCTAATAGATCTCATATATTTTCATAGATTTCATATATTTCATATTTTTCATAGATCTCATAGATTTCATGTATTTTCATAGATTTAATATATTTCATATATTTTCATAGATTTCATATATTTCATATTTTTTATAGATCTCATAGATTTCATATTTTTCATAGATTTCATAGATTTCATGGATTTTCATAGATTTCATATATTTCATCAATTTCACACTTTTCATAGATTTCATGTATTTTCATAGATTTCATAGATTTCATGTATTTTCATAGATTTCATATTTTTCATAGATTTCATGTATTTTCATAGATTTCATAGATTTAATATATTTCATATATTTTCATAGATTTCATATATTTCATATTTCATTTCATAGATCTCATAGATTTCATATTTTTCATAGATTTCATAGATTTCATATATTTTCATAGATTTCATATTTTTCATAGATTTCATAGATTTAATATATTTCATATATTTTCATAGATTTCATAGATTTCATGTATTTTCATAGATTTCATAGATTTAATATATTTCATATATTTTCATAGATTTAATATATTTCATATTTTTCATAGATTTCATAGATTTCATGGATTTCATAGATTTCATAGATTTCATATTTTTCATAGATTTCATGTATTTTCATAGATTTCATAGATTTAATATATTTCATATATTTTCATAGATTTCATAGATTTCATATATTTTCATAGATTTCATAGATTTCATATATTTCATATATTTTCATAGATTTCATATTTTCATAGATTTCATATATTTCATAGATTTCATATTTTTCATAGATTTCATGTATTTTCATAGATTTCATAGATTTCATATATTTTCATAGATTTCATATTTTTCATAGATTTCATGTATTTTCATAGATCTAATAGATCTCATGTATTTTCATAGATTTCATATATTTTTATAGATTTCATATTTTTCATAGATTTCATGTATTTTCATAGATCTAATAGATCTCATATATTTTCATAGATTTCATATATTTCATATATTTTCATAGATTTCATAGATTTCATATATTTCATATATTTTCATAGATTTCATAGATTTCATATATTTCATAGATTTCATATATTTTCATAGATTTCATGGATTTTCATAGATTTCATGGATTTTCATAGATTTCATAGATTTCATATATTTCATATATTTTCATAGATTTCATGGATTTTCATAGATTTCATGGATTTTCATAGATTTCATATATTTCATAGATTTCATGTATTTTCATAGATTTCATAGATTTCATATATTTTCATAGATTTCATATATTTCATATTTTTCATAGATTTCATATATTTTCATAGATTTCATATATTTCATATTTTTCATAGATTCATAGATTTCATATATTTTCATAGATTTCATATTTTTCATAGATTTCATGTATTTTCATAGATTTCATAGATTTCATATATTTCATATTTTTCATAGATCTCATAGATTTTATATATTTTCATAGATTTCATATTTTTCATAGATTTCATGTATTTTCATAGATTTCATATATTTCATAGATTTCATACTTTTCATAGATTTCATGTATTTTCATAGATTTCATATATTTTCATAGATTTCATATTTTTCATAGATTTCATGTATTTTCATAGATTTCATAAATTTAATATATTTCATATATTTTCATAGATTTCATATATTTCATAGATTTCATAGATTTCATAGATTTCATATTTTTCATAGATTTCATATATTTCATATATTTTCATAGATTTCATATATTTTCATGTATTTTCATAGATTTCATAGATTTAATATATTTCATATATTTTCATAGATTTCATAGATTTCATATATTTTCATAGATTTCATATATTTCATATATTTTCATAGATTTCATATATTTCATATTTTTTATAGATCTCATAGATTTCATATTTTTCATAGATTTCATAGATTTCATGGATTTTCATAGATTTCATATATTTCATAGATTTCATACTTTTCATAGATTTCATTTGAAGGAATGTGTGGGTTGGGTTTTTCTCACTTTACAAGAATTCCCCAATTGTAATTTAAATCAGTTACTCCTAGCCAAATGGTTTCAAGAGCAAAATTATAAATATCCTTTCAACAATTTTACAGAGAATTTTTAATATTTTAATATGTTTGCACTGATGTGGGGTGAAGCCATCAAAAATAAAAAATGCCTGGTCTTATAAAGGTCCAAAAACTGTGCTTTGTCTTGCAGGAGGCAGTGAGGCTGCTGGGGTGGGGGTGGGGCACAGGAAGGCCTGGGGATGCAGAGGGTGGAGTGGGGGGATGGAGGGGTGTGTGGGGGCTGGAGAGTTGGGGGGAGGACAGTGGTGGTGATGGGGAACCTGGCAGGGAATACCCTGGGCTACTTATTCAGCTCCAGAGTTATGGTACAGGGCTCCTCTATTTACAGGAGTCTCAGGGGTGCCAGAAGGGGCCCACAGGGTGGATGACGGAAGAGTAGGGATCAAGCTTGCGCTCACTGCATGGGAAGTCCCTGGAGTGCTCAGCCCTTGGGGAGTATGTTCTCATAGGAGGGCTGTGATGGGTGGCACTGGGGAGAATCAGTCCTCAGAGATGCACTTGGTAGGGATCTCCAAACTGGAAACCTTCCTCTGTTGAGGGCTCTGGGCCCCTGGCTTCCAGGTCTCATCTTCTTCCCTCCTCCACCCTGTTTTACTCTTACTCTCAAATTTCCATCAACTCTGTTCCATATTTTCCTTCATTTCATTCTCTCCAGTCAAAAGGAATAGCCCAGGATCCATTAATAGAAACCGTTTTCCAAATGGGGTCCCTTTCCTCCAGGGCGTGAAAATTCAGTCTTTGTCAACCTTCATGGCCAGCCTGGGTGGGGAGGTCAGATGTCGTTCCTTACTGGGAAGGTCTCCTGACCTTCAGAAGATCATATGACCCCTCCTAAGGTGAAAAAAGGGAAGGAAAGATGCAGGGGAGAGAGGAAGAGCAAAATGAATTTAATGCTAGTTTAGTAATAATAAAAAAATATTCAAGTTACTTTCTGTTCCTCAAGATTAGAAAGGCCATAAACTTGAGACTTGTCTCCATGGCTGATTTCTCTCCAAACATCTCTAGGTCCTTCCCACCCTCTAATTCAGACTCTTTAAACTATTAGAGTCAGGGTGGGGTTAGAATATAGAAGATTTCTCTGAGGAGGGAATGAAGTAGAGGTGGGATATGGTTTGACTTGGTGACAATTTGAGACAGCCTCGATCTGTGCATGTGAAAAGAAACACATCATCCTCATGAATGACATCCACACCCCAAGCTAAGTCACATCAGGTAGTAGAGTGCTATCAAATGCAAAGAAGTTTGGTGGGCTACTTTGAGAACCCATGATATTTGAAGCTTTGTTATCTTACTTAATTCTTGCAACAACACTGAAGAGCAGAAATGATTATTCCCATTTTTTTTAAAAGAAATTTAAAGTTTTTATTTATTATTTTTTGGCCACACTGTATGACTTGTGGGATCTTAGTTCCCTGACCAGGGATTAAACCTGGGCCATGACAGTGAAAGTGCTGAGTCCCAGCCACTGGACCACCTGGCAACTCTTGATTATCCTCATTTTAAAGATGAAAAAATTAAGGCTGAAGTAGCTTGTCCAAGGCCACATGTTCACTCGGTGGTTAACCTAGGATTTAAACCCACATCCATCTGGTCCCCAAACTTTTGCTTGTTCCACAGTGCAAAATAGTTTTACTGTGACTGCCCAGTGCCTCCTTGCATTGGAGACTGTCTGATCCCCATCCTGAGGCCCCGTCAGCCGTAGAGGCTGCTGACCCCTGCCTGTCAGGCTGGGTATAGTGGCCCTGTCCACTATGATTGACCGAGAGATGGACATGTGACCCTGGTTGGCCCATCAGACCTCTACTGTAGGATGTGTGGTTGTTGAAGGGGCCAGGGGGGTCCCTCTACCTGTAGGTGGGTGAGCTCTGAGGATCATGGAGTCTGGAGTTGCCTCGGCTTCTTCTTGCCCTATGAAGGTGGCCACGGGAGGGCACAAACAGCATGGAAGAAAGGAGAATCAAGAGTCAGGGAGAGAGCTGCAGAGAGAGCATGTGAGCCCTGTAACAACCATTGGATCAGCAGCTTCTGTCCTGACTTTTTAAATTTATGTCAGGGAATTTTTATTTATTTATGTGTTTATTTTTGTTTTAGCCGATTTGAGCTAGATTTCTGCCACTAGTTACTGAAAGAATTCTAGCAAATACCATTCTATAATTAAATGTGTGATAAATACAGAAGCTCTTCCCTGCTAGAAAGGGAAAGGTAGTCAGAGTTATTGATGGCAAGTGACAGAAACCCAGCTTGAGTTGGATGGTACAGACAGGGGTTTACCAGAAGAAAAGAGGTGTATCTGGGCCTCTGGGGCTCTGGGAACAGAGACAAGGTCTTGGCCATAACCTGTGTGTTCAGAGTTCTTCTCTGAGTTTCTCTGACTCTTTCATTCTTTTCGCTGACTTCTTCACTCCCTGCCTTACTCCTCACTGGTTGGCCACCAGGGAAGGATTGTTGCTCTTTCCTCACATGGGCTTCAGAAAGTTCTGGAAGGGACCATGAATGGCTCAGTCTGGGTGAGTCGATACTCAAGTGGAACTGTCCTCTGTGGCCAGAAGGGAGGGTTACTCAGGACTCATCTGTGTGTTTTTGG
The DNA here is from genome assembly GCF_023699985.2 of Odocoileus virginianus. Lineage (NCBI taxonomy): Eukaryota > Metazoa > Chordata > Mammalia > Artiodactyla > Cervidae > Odocoileus > Odocoileus virginianus. The sequence goes on along the minus strand of NC_069689.1, from coordinate 474,716 downwards.
GGTCTTTCCCAGAGAAGAAGTTGTTCTCATGAGACAGGGAATTACCATATAGTGTCTACCACAGAAATGAAAACATCATTGTTCAGTTGCTCAGTCATATCTGACTCTTTGTGACCCCATGGACTGCAGCACACCAGGCTTCACTATCCTTCACCATCTCCCAGAGTTTGCTCAAGTTCATGTCCATTGAGTTGGTGATGTCATCCAATCATCTCATCCTCTGTTGTCCCCTTTTCCTCCTGCCCTCAGTCTTTCCCAGCATCAGGGTCTTTTCCAATGAGTCAGATCTGCGCATCAGGTGGCCAAAGTATTGGAGCTTCAGCTTCAGCATCAGCCCTTTCAATGAATACTCAGGGTTGATTTCCTTTAGGATTGACTGGTTGGATCTCCTTGCAGTTCAAGGGACTCATAAGAGTCTTCTCCAGCACCATAGTTTGAAGGCATCAATTCTTTGATGCTCAGCCTTTTTTATTGTCCAGCTCTTACATGTACATGACCACTGGAAAAACCATAGCTTTGACTATACAGACCTTTGTCAGAAAAGTAATTTCTCTGCTTTTTAATATGCTGTCTAAATATTTGTCATTGCTTTTCTTCCAAGGAGCAAGCATCTTTTAATTTCATGGCTGCAGTCACTGTCCACAGTGATTTTGGAGCCCGAGAAAATAAAGTATATATCACTGTTTCTATTGTTTCCCCATCTCTGTGCCATGAAGTGATGGGACCGGATGCCTTGACCTTCAATTTTTGAATGTTGAGTTTTAAACTAGCTTTTCCACTCTCCTCTTTCACCTTCATCAGAGGCCTTTTAATTCCTCTTTGCTTTCTGCCATAAGGGTGATGTCATCTGCATATCTGAGGTATGAGAAATGAAAATACTGGTCATCAATTCTGTGCCAGGCATTGTACTAGAGCCGGGGATTTCTGCATTTCCAGGCACATTCTTGCTCGCCGCCCCCCCCCCCCCCAACAAGTTCTGCAGTGATTAAGTAATAGACCCAGATGTTAGACAGGGTCAGAGTTTCAGCTTTCTTTTTCATTGAAAGAACCAGGCTTCCTTCCCATTCTTCCCCCAGTTGGCCTAATTTACTGCAGCCAAGACTTGGTATGTTACCACCAAGATAAAAATTACATTTCCCAGTCTCCTTGTAGCTGGGTGCAATCATGCAGGTAAGTTCTGGAAAATTAGACATAGCTGGACTTGTGTGGGACCTCCAGGAAGCCTTCTTAGATGGAGCTGGTTCAGTGGGGAGGGAAGGGCTCTTTTTGTCTTCTTTAGTTCTTCCTCCTTTTCTGGCTAGAAGCCTGAGTAGACCATGACGTGTGGCCATGAGGCTACAAAGCCATTGCTGGCATGCATGGAGACAGAGCTTGGGTTTTCCACAGGACTGACAAATTAGCCCTGGACTGCCCTATATGTGAGAGGAAATTCATTCCTATTTTGTGTAAGCCTGTGGTTTGTATTTTCTGTTTATCTATCCAAATCTGATCCCAGTCAATATATTCACCTTCTCTGTCATAGACAGAATTTTGCATGCATGTCCAGTTACTTAGTCATGTCTGACTCTTTGCCATCCTATGGACTGTGTAGCCCACCAGTTTCCTTGGTCCATGGAATTTTCCAGGCAAGAATACTGGAATGTGTTGCCATTTCCTACTCCAGGGGGTCTTCTCGACTCAGGGATTGAACCCACCTCTCCTTCATTGGCAGGTGGATTCTTCACCATTGAGCTACTTGGGATGCCCAGGCAGAATTTTAGATGGATCTAAATGTGTACTACGTCCACTCTGAGAACTGCAAGGTAGTTCCAGAATGTCAGAGGTGATGGGAAAGGAGAACAAAAGAGTTTGGCGAGCCCTGGCTGGCTTTCCTGAGAGACCCAAGAGGGGTTTGAACTTGCCTGCCCATGAGTCCAGCTGCACCCCTCAGATAATTAACATACATCTTGTGAAGGACTTGGTGAGGGTGGACCTTAACTTCCTGTCACTTTCAGTTTGAGCACTGGCAGAAACAGAAAGGGAGGGAAAAAATGATACAATAGCTATATGTATACATAATATATATAGGATTTCATTATTTCCTGCAATAGTTGGTGAGCTGGGTGCTAATTTTTCCATGAACAGATGAAGCAGCTAAGCATTTGCTCAGGGCCCCATCCCTGATTGGGTAGATAGGAATTCAACTACATACTTGTCAGTTCTTAAAATTGTTTCTGATTTCCCACTCCATGCAGGTGTAGAACTGAGCTGGTAGTTGAAGTCACATCTAGAATAACCTTCTGGAATTTGAAGGATGTAGGACCCATCAAGGCCTGAGTGCATGAAACTGATCTCATTGCTGGGACTCAATTAAGAGGGCTCCCAGGGTTTGGTTTTTGATCTTAAAAATCTAGTATTTGAGCATTTTGCCTGGGAAACAAAGTGAGAACATGCCAGATGTGTGATCTTCCTGGAGTTTCTTCTTAATCAAGTCTCTTCATCAGGTGGTGGACGCTCCTAGGCTGACTGGTACTTAGGAAAGAGTTCACTGACCCTGGTGTGCAAGGCAGCCCAGGAGTGGCTGGGAAGTGTCCTGAATTCCTGCTCAGGTACTGGAGCGGTGGATTGTCCTTGAACTATACCACGAGTTTGGAATTCCTTAGTGGTCCAGGGAATTCCACACCCTCACTGCCTGGATTAGGAAACATTCAGTTTCAGACAGTAGAAACTATAGTGCTTTTTTTTTTTTTTTTAGAAACTATAGTTTTATAGAAAGTTTCTAAGCTAGCTGAAGCTATAAAGAGGACTTGTCGGCTCATATAACTGGAAAGTCTCCAAGTAAACTTGGTTTAGAGCTGGTTTAATTCAACATTCCTACCGTGGCATCAAGGGCCTGATTTCTTTACATCTTTCTAAAAACTGGATCCCCTTTGTAATTGCGACGATAGCTGCCCAGAATTTTGGGAGGCACAGGCTTCCTCAGTGAGATTTAAAATATGTCTACAAATTTAAAAGGTGCAAAGCCAACCCCTGTCTCTTTGGATGGGGCTAGACTTAGGGACTTGCATCTAACAAATAGGAAAAAGCAGAAGTGACACTATGTAAGTTCAGAGAGGAGGTGGTGAGAGAACACAGCTTTGTGCTGATGTCACTGAGATCACTGGCTCTGGGGAAAGCTGCCAATATGGTGAAGACACTCAAGTGACCCTGGAAGAGGCCCCTGAAGTGAAAACTGAGACCTCCGACCAATAGCCAGGGAGAACTTGAGCCGCCCCGCCAACAGCCACTGAGAGGGCTTGAGGAAGGGCCAGTTTAATCTAGCGAGCTTGGAGGCCGATCCTTGGCTCTGGCCAAACCTCAGGGGACAGTAACCCCTCAAAAGAACCTCTGAGCCAGAGCCATCCAGCAGAATTATTCCTGGATTCCTGGCCCTCAGAAACTGTGAGGTAATAAATATCTGTTGTGTAAAGCCACTAGGTTTTGAGATAGTTTGTTAAACAGGAATAGATAACTAACATAGTTATCCTTGCCCAAGGAGAAAATAAGCTTCTAGAAATTCTTTCAGGAAAGTGAAGAAGCCTTTGCCCCAGAAGCCACCAGCAAACCCTTCCTCACGTCTTATTGGCCCAGACTGATCACAGGCCTATTCTTCAACCAATGACTGGCCAGGGGCTCAGACGAGGCCAAGAGCCTCGGGCCTGGGCCACTCCCGGGGTCAGTGCCCCAAGAATATGGGCTGAGGGGGAGGGGTGAGGCCTGACCAGAGTTGAGGTGCTGCCAAGAAGTGGCCATTCATGCTCCTTCCACAAAGGCCTGTGGGGCCACTCAAAGAGATTGGCTTCAAGGCAGACATCCACGAATTTCACCTTGGTTCTGAGAGTCTATGAAGGGAAACAAGTTGACTGCTTTTCTTCGTGAGAGTTCGTTGCTCCAGTGCTGCCTATAAGACTTGACCTTCCTGGGCTGATGTCATCATTCCAGGCTCAAGGCCATCAGTGAGGCAAAACAGGTTCCCTCCAGACTCTCTTTATCAGAAAGTCATGCCTGGATGGGGCAATGGTTACCCCCCTAGGAGAACAACAACCACTCTTGATAAGTACAAAGAGAAAAAAACAGAAAATATAGAAGTATAATATAAATATAATTTTTTTAAATATATTTTTTTCTAAAAAAAAAGACTGCTGCTACAAATTTTTTGGAAGTGGTCCAACACTATTGGAATCCTGGGTCAAGTGACTGTGTGAGTATAGCTTTCACTGTCCCAGGTGATCTATGGGCTGATAAACACAACAGAAGGGTTTGGAGGATGTCAGCTTGTGAGTGTATGAGTGTGTGTGGTAACAGCTTTGTTGAGATGTCACTCACATACTACACAATTCACCCATTTAAAGTGTACAGTTCAATGGTTTTTCATATGTTCAGAGAGTGGTGCAGCCATTACATACATCGATTTTAGAACATTCTCCTGTTCATCACCTGCCAAAGAAACTCCATTCCCTGTAGATATCATCCTCTCAGCTGGAAGCAACTGCCACTCTTTCAGTCTCTTTCATGTGTGCTTTAAATATATGCTTTGCCAGCAGATAAGATTTGGGGGGAGAAAAAGAAGAAATATCATATTGTTCACTGTAAAACATAAGGTATAGAGTAGATTATAGTCATCAAGTGCAATGCGTGGTGTGTGTGCTTCCTAAAAAATATGCTTTTATCAAGTGGGCTTTCATTTTTCTAGAAAAAGATTTATTTATTTTTATTTTTAATTATTTTGGCCGTGCGGGGTCTTCGTTGCTGAATGCTGGCTTTATCTAGCTGTGGTGAGCTGGGGTTACTCTTTATTGTGGTGCACAGGCTTCTCATTGCAGTGGCTTCTCTTATTGCCGAGCATGGGCTCTAGGCATGTGGGCTTCAGTAGTTGCAGCGCGTGGGTTCAGTAGTTGTGACACATGGGCTTAGCTGTTCCTCGGCACAAGGGATCATCCAGTACCAGGGATCGAACCAGTGTCCCTTGCATTGCAAGGTGGATGCTGAACCCCTGGACCACTAAGGAAGCCCGGGTTGTAGTTTTGTTGACTGATGTTGTATGATTAATCCTTGATGTCTGGGGAAGTGGTGGATGCAGGGCTAAGTGTGTGTGGGGTGCTGGGATGGGTCTGGGGTGTGGTGTGATGGGGAGGGTTGTGGGGGCAGATCAGTGAGCAAAACAACAGAGCCAGTGCGTGGACAGGAGTTGACATCCTGGCTTCAGTGGTGACCTGATTTCCCAAGATTTTGGAGTGAGTTCAAAGTGGCCTGACCGCAGACCTCAGCTCAAGGGATCCAGGGCTCCATCTGAGTCAGCCATATTGAATCATAGCCCCAGATCAGGGTCAACTGGGGAGGGATGACACAGATTGGAGTTCAAGGTGAAATTCCTTTGTTCAAGTTCTTCCAAGGCCTGGGGAAATAAAGACTTTCTCGTCACCTCCTCCTCTTGCTCTGACCTTCCCCCCTGTCCTCAGTCAGACACCTACGGAAGTCTGCAGTGGGTTCTCAGCTGGCCTTTCACAGGGCAGGCTCAGGGGAGGGGCCAGCCCTTCCTTTCCAGAATGGCCGCTCCTGATCGGGCCCTTCAGGCTCTTCAGGGGGCTCAAGGCCTAGTTTCAGGCCTGCTTCTGCTCCTGCCCTGCTCTGGTAACCCAGGGTAGGGCTCTGCACTCTCTGGACCTCAGTCTTCCTATCTGTACAACAGGAGACCAAAGAAATGACTCCCAAGGGCTTCTCTAGGTCTTTCAGCCTAAATCAGTTAGAGTAATGTGGTCATCGCGCTATAGTTTGCGGGGTTTTGTCACATTATTATGCTTTCTTTGGTGTCCTCAGGCCCACTTCTCAACAGCTTGCTGAGAGCCCAGCCCTGGGAGAGGGATAACCTGGGCTTGAATCTCGACTCTGCTTCTGGTTAGTGCAGTGTCTTTGAGCAAATACCCATTCTGTCTATGCCTTGGTTTCCTCATCTGTAAAACAGGGCAAGTATTAAAGCCTACCTCATAAGGGAGGTGTGATGATTAAGTGGATTAATGCATGTAATATGCTCCGCACATACTGGACATTCACTATATCATATCAATACAGATAGGAGATTGGGATTGACGTAAATACGCTACTATGTACAGGAGGCTTCCCTGGTGGCTCAGATGGTAAGGGATCTGCCTGCAATGCGAAAGACCGGGGTTCAGTCCCTGGGTTGGGAAGATTTCCTGGAGAAGGCAATAGCTACCCACCCCACTATTCTTGCCTGGAGAAGTCCTTAAACAGAGGAGCCTGGTGAGTTACAGTCCATGGGGTCGCAAAGAGTTGGACACGACTGAGTGTCTCTCACACACACACACATACACACACACATAGAAAATAGTTAACTAATGAGAACCAACTCCATAGCACTGGAAACTCTGCTCAGAGCTCTGTGGTGATCTAAATGGAAAGCAAGTCCAAGGAAGAGAGGATGTATGTGTACAAATGGCTCATTGACTATTCTGTACAGCAGACACTAACCCAAATTTGTAAAGCAACTATACTCCAGTAAAAATAAATAAGTAAAGCTTATGTGTGTACCACCACCACCACCGTACCACCAGAATAAAAAAAAAACATACAGACAGGGAAACTTACAGGGCTTTTCCAGGTGCAGAAATGGAAAACCAGACTCTTACTGATTTTGCTTGGGTGGCAGGCTGCCTGGGGGCATACCTCTCTACTTCTATCGGGGCTGTCTGCTTGACCCCCATCAGCAGTATGTTAGAGGCGGCTGTGGAGAATTCTGGAGCTGTGGTCCGGGAGGTCAGGATGACACAGAGATGTGGGTGGCCTGTGGGGTGAGTGTCAGGCAGTAAACAAGGCTGTGTGCTGCTTGCCGGGGACTGAGTCTTTCCCTCTAGTTGGGGTGCCGTGTGGGGAAGGCAGGGCCCCAGTGCCCATGGAATCATTTTCTTCTTGCAATTGGTTTTTCCCCTCCCTCACCCTGACACCCTGATACCTTTCACTGCTGGACATGGTGTGACTCAAAAAGAATATTCTCTGGAGCTTATCACCTTCCTTCCTCACTGGCCTTGTCCCTACTCCCTCAATGCCCTGGCACCTGGACTCAGGGCCCTGCTTCCCTCGGCCTCTCCTTTTCCCTCTGCTCCTCTCTGCCTACACAGGTTTCCCTTACGCTGTGCTAAGTTGCTTAAGTCATGTCTGACTCTTAGCAAACCTCTAAACTGTAGCTCTCCAGGCTCCTCTGTCCATGGGGTTCTCCAGGCAAGAATACTGGAGTGAGTTGCTTTGCCCTCCTCCAGGGGATCTCCCTGACCCAGGGATTGAACCCATGTCTCCTGTGTCTCCTGCACTGGCAGGTGGGTTCTTTACCGCTCCCTGGGTGGTGACTTCAGCACTACCTGGAAAGCCCCATAGGTTTCCCTTGTTTTGGCCCAAAGAAGGAAAACAGAAAAAGAAAAAAAAACTGGACCTGTCTGCCCCATCCGGGTCCTGTCCGGTTTCCTTCTGTCCATTACCTCACTGCTCCAAGGGAAGGTCCATGCCCACGGTTCTGGAGTACAAGGCTTCCGCAGAGGGCTCTGAGGACCGTGTTCTCTGACTTCCAATGACCCTGTCAGACGGCTCATTTGACAAGGTGGATAGTCACTCTCGGCGAAGATGCCGAGGTGACCAGCTTGGGTCACCAGCTGGTAAAATGTAGAGCCATAGTCAACCTGGTCAGCTTGATTCCAAGCTGTGATCTTACTTCTCCCTGTTTCATCTCTCCCATTCCCTTCTCATTTGTTCTCTGGAACTGATCCTTCATCTGTTGCCTTGGAGAGGAGGAAATTGGCATGAAATCAGCAGGTGGTGGATGGCCCTTCACTTAGGCAAACACCTCGCTGATCCAGCCCTCCATGAGACAGTCCAGTGTCAGGAAACCAAAGGCACAGACCCTTGAGGAATGAAAAATGCCAATACTGGGACTTCCCTGGTGGTCCAGTGGTGAAGAATCCACCTTCCAATGCAGGGAATGTGGGCTCCATCACTGGTCCAGGAACTAAGATTCCTACATGTTGAGGAGCAACTGAGCCTCCATACTGCAACTATGGAGCCCATGGTCTGGCATACATGCGCCACAATTAGAGAGAAGTTCATGTGCTGCAATGAAGAGACTGCATGCAACAATTAAGATCCAACACAGCCAAAAATAAAATAAATGCAAGCTGGAAAAAAAATAAAACAAGATAAAAAGAAAAATGCCAATACTGACAGACCCAGACACACAGCCCCTCCCTTGGGGAGGCTTGACCACCTTATCCGCTCTCCTCATGAAACCTGGTCCCCTTGGCTTTCTCCTGCCTCCTCTATATGCTTCTCCTTTGTCCTCTTTGCAGATTCTCATCTAGGAGCCCATGGGGGCCACCAAGCCTCAGCCCACGAATCCTACTTCATCCTTCTCTTTGGAGCCCAGAGTCCATCTAGTCCTTCCCTGCCTCAAGGCTTTCTCACTGCCTCCCCTAATTGTGCCCTCCAAGGGGTCAGGGCCCGCATGGCCTTTGGACCGGCTCCCCCCCACCCTCCAAACCATTACCTGGCCCAGTGTCTAGAGTAGAGATGTCAAATGCTGCAGGTGGGGAAATTAGTAAAAGGACCAGCCTCCCTCCCCACCTCTTGGTTGTGACCTGGCAAAATCTGGCCCACTAGACCTCTGAATTTCGGACTTTTGAACTTAGAAGAACAAGGCACAGATAGACTCATTCACAGAATGTGATGCAACTTTTCCGAGAGACAGTTCAGGGGCATTTAATAACAAATGAGAAATGCTTATGAAGATGTTGATGACCATGTGGCATCACAGAAAATTGTATAAAAATAATGATCATAGCTGAGTGCACAGGATGTCTGGAGGGTTTCTGAGTCAATGTGTTGAAGTTTGCTCCTTGGAGTCATTGAACCAAGAAGGCTATGGGCCTGGGGATACCACCTGCAATGAAGTGAGTGAGATGTCTTGTACTGAAAATATACAAGATTCTTCCTTAGGGAAAATGATCAGCCTAAGTGAAAAGTCATATAACTGCTGACACTGGGGATCTGTCAGAGTCCTCTCTTATGACCTTGCCCTGAAGCCACAGCTGGGCAAGCCTTGTTCATCTGCTCCAAACTGGATAGCCTTGTGTGTGTGTGTGTGTGTGTGTGTGTGAGTGTGTGTGTGTGCTCAGTCATTCAGCTGTGACTGACTCTTTGTGACCCCATGGACTGTAGCTTGGTCAGGCTCCTCAGTCCATGGAATTCTCCAAGCAAGAATACTAGAGTGGGTTGCCATTTTCTACTCTGGGGGATCTTCCCAACCCAGGGATCGAACCCAGGTCTCCTACCTTGTAGGCAGATTCTTACCCTCTGGGCCACGAGGGAAGCCCTAGCTTTTTGGGTCTTGAATGTTAAATTTGGAGTCCAGGCAGGACTCCTAGGGAACTGCCAAAAATCAGTAGACATTTGAGGAAACTTCTGACATGAAAAGTACAGACTGAAACAAATAGAAAAAGGAACTCAGAGGAAACAGAGATAGTAAGAGAACAAAAGAAAATTGAAAACAAAAAACTTATAAAACAACCCTATGGTTAATATCTTCAGAGGTTTGAGAAGCTGTCATGTCCATATTGTGTTGACATTCAGACACAGGAAGGGGCCTGAGGGAGCTGAACAATGGATTGTTGTTGTTCAGTCACTAATTCATGTCTGACTCTTTGCCACCCCATGAACTGCAGCACGCCAGGTTTCCCTGACTTTCACTATCTCCCTGAGTTTGCTCAAACTCATGTCCTTTGAGTCAGTCATGCCATCCAATCATCTCGTCCTCTGTTGTCCCCTTCTCCTCTTGCCCTTGGTCTTTCCCAGCATCGGAATCTTTTCCAATGAGTTGACGCTTCTCATCAGGTAGTCAAAGTATAGAAGCTTCAGCTTTAGCATCAGTCCTTCCAAAGAATATTCAGGGTTGATTTCCTCTATGATTGACTGGTTTGATCTCCTTGCTGTCCAAGGGACTCTCAAGGGTCTTCTCTAGCACCACAGTTCAAAAGCATCAATTCTTTGAAGCTCAGCCTTCTTTATGGTCCAACACTCCCATCTGTACATGATTACTGGAAAAACCATAGCTCTGACTAGACGGACCTTTGTCAGCAAAGTGATTTTTAATATGCTGTCTAGGTTTACCATTGCTTTTCTTCCAAGGAGCAAGCATCTTTTAATTTCATGGCTGTAGTCACCATGAGACTGGAAATTGAAGGAAAGAGTCTCTCATTAGATAGAATGAAGAGACAGAGAAATGTAGTATGGGAGAGAAAAGAAAAAAAAAAAAGAGATAAATCCAGGAAGTTCACATGTAACAACTAGGAGATCTAGAAATAGAGAAAAGAGAAATTGAAAGAGAGAAATTATGAAATAAATTATACAAGAAAATGTCCAGGAATTTGAGGATGTGTTTGCAGATTAAAAGGGCTTACCAAGGATTCAGCCCCAGAACTAATGTGACAAAATGCATTGTGAAATTTGAAGCAACCAAAATAAAGAGAATGTTCTATGAACAATTGGAGGGGGCGGGGGAAAGAAGGCAAATGTGAAGTTTCAGGAATCAGAATGGCTTTGGACTTCTCAACAACAGTTTCAAGATTCTATATCCAGCTAAACTCTCCATCAAGGTTGAGAGTAGAATAAAGACATTGTCAGAATAGCAAGATCTCAACATTTGACCTTCCGTGCACTCCTTCTAAGGAAGGTCCTGAAAATAAGATGGGGAGCTAGGAAACAAGGACTAAAGGAAATGCATCAAAATGTTTGCCCAGCATCAAGTTCTACCTACAGTTCACTCTGGGAGGAATTCAGGGCAAAGATCAAGAATGAGGTAGTCTGTGCTCCGGGAAAACAAGTAGAGGAGGCCTCCAGAGGTTAGATATTTTGAGGAGACAATTGTCTGAACATGAATTCTTCCACCTTGCGTACTTACAAAAGAACTAAAATAATTTACTGAGATACCATTCCTCATGACTAACAGTAGCCTTCTAGCGAAATGTGTGTTTGATTACACATACCTCTTCTCCAAAATCACGTATACACTGACTTCTCTCCTTACCTCTTTGGCACAGTTCTTCAGAGCTGTCTGAGAGGCTGTGTCCTGGGCTATAGTCCTCAACAAGTCTCCCAATAAAACTGAAACTCACAACTCTCATGTTGTGCATTTTTTTTCCTTCAGTTGACATTTGGTTTATGTTTATCTTAGTTAGTGTGATAGAACAACAGGTATTACAGTGGTGGTCCCCACAACAAACCCATGGCCCCCTGTTTCCATCTAACACCACTTTGTTTTGCTTCTTGGCTTTTTAAATTTTTTTTGGCCTTGTCCCACAACATGTGAGATCTTTGTCTCCTGCATTGGAAGTGAAGAATCTTAACCACTGGGCCACCAGGGAGGTCCCTCAAAAGCACTTTGTTATGAGACTTTCTCTCTTTGGTTCCCGAAATGTCCCCATAACAAATCTAGAGGGCATAAATTAAAAGTAAGATGATACAAAATGATCCAACTTAGCTTCATTAATTTAGGTGTAAATGACGATTGACATGTAGGAGTGTGATGGACTTTTAGCAATATAGTTCAGTTTAGTTCAGTTGCTCAGTCATGTCCAACTCTTTGGGACCCCATGGACTGCAGCACACCAGGCCTCCCTGTCCATCATGAACTTCCGCAGTTTACCCAAATGCATGTCCATTGAGTCGGTGATGCCATCCAACCATCTCATCCTCTGTCGTCCCCTTCTCCTGTCTTCAATCTTTCCCAGCATCAGGGTCTTTTCCAATGAGTCAGATCTTCGCATCAGGTGGCCAAAGTATTGGAATTTCAGCTTCAACATCAGTCCTTCCAATGAACACTCAGGACTGATCTCCTTTAGGATGGACTGGTTGGAGCTCCTTGCAGTTCAAGGGACTCTCAAGAGTCTTCTCCAACACCACAGTTCAAAAGCATCAATTCTTCAGTGCTCTGCTTTCTTTATAGTCCAACTCTCACATCCATACATGACTACTGGAAAAACCAAAGCCTTGACTAGACAGAACTTTGTTGGCAAAGTAATGTCTCTGCTTTTTAATATGCTGTCTATGCTGGTCATAGCTTTTCTTCCAAGGAGCAAACGTCTTTTAATTTCATTGCTGCAGTCACCATCTACAGTGATCTTGGAGCCCCCCAAAATAAAGTCAGCCACTGTTTCCCTATGTATTTGCCATGAAGTGATGGGACCGGATGCCATGATCTTAGTTTTCTGAATATTGAGCTTTAAGCCAACTTTGTTTACTATTGATTCATTGAGAGTGCTTAGTTGTCAAGAATAGAATTCATTCCAGCTAGCATTTCTCGGGGAAGGAACTTATCAAGGATTACTGTGTCATTCACAAAATCTCTCAGAGGGAAGTTAATCAGGCTTGGATGCCACAGTGTCAGAAATGTCAGTTGAATCATATCCCAGGGCTGCCTTGGTGGCCACCCACTGATCACTGCCCATGTCCTACCTCCCCGCCGGGCTCACACACTGCAGCTGCCCAACCTGGGGGTCTCTGCCACAACAGGTGCCAGATACCTTCCACATGGTGCTGCCTCTCCATGTCACTAGCTTCTCAACTAACATTTCACGACAGGGGCATTTGATTGGTGGAGCCCAAGTCATTGGCCTGCCACCAGGTACAAGGGATGCTGGGGAAGGGAGCTTCTGGCTTTTGCCTCCAAACGGGGTGTGGAGATCTTAAATGGCGAATCTCTGAAAACAAAGCAATGTGTGGGCATTTGTCCCTGGGACAGCACAGCCCTGGATGCCCAGCAGTTATTTTGTTTTTTTGGCTGTGCTGAGTCTTAGTTGTGGCAAATGGGATCTTCCATCTTTGTTGGGGCCTGTGGGATCTCTTTATTTTTAGTTGTGTCCTGTAAGCTCTTAGTTGCTGTAAGTGGAATCTAGTTCCCTGACCAGGGATCAAACCTGGGCCTCCTCCATTGGGAATACAGAGTCTTAGTCACTGGGCCACCAGGGAAGTCCCCCAGCATTTTTTGGACAAAAGGCATTTCTTGATTCATTGGCCCCATAAACAGGGAGTCTGATGGCCACTTTCTGGGCCAGCAGGACAGATGTTTGGGTGGGGCAACGCTGTCATCCTTGCTGGAACCCACTGGGGGAACTGCTGCCCCTTCCTTACCAGAAGGACTGTGCTGTGCACAGCTTCTCAGGACCCGGGCTTCCAGTACCTTCCCCGTTCTGGTTGTCTGTGCTGTCGGAAGTGCTCACCCTCAGCCAGGGACTTCCTTCTTCCCACTGCACCTAAGGATCCGGAATCGGTTTGATTTGGATTTAACTCCTGCTCGGTGAGGCGGTTTCCTCTTTGCAAAGGCCCATTCTTTTTCTTTATATTTTTAATTGTGTACATTTCATAAAATACAAATGTTGCAAGTTGATGGCTCAGGTGAATTTTTACAAATGTAAACACACAGATTAAGACAGATAACATCCTTAGACCTCAGGAAGTTCTTACATTCCCTCTCCTAGTTACTATCCCATGAGAGAACCACTTCTAAACGGCACAAATTCATTTTGCCAATTCTTGAATTTTGTCAAAATGGGATGCGACAGTATATACCTTTCACGTCTGATTTCTTTCACGCCACATGAAAGACTCAGGATATTTCAATTTTTCTTGTTTGTCTTTTTCCTTAGTGTTCTACAGTAAGCAAGCATTACTGCAATTCAGTTTTTTTTTTACAGATAGTAATATCTTTAAAAATAATTGCAATACCTGTCAATTACAACATTTTCAGAAAGTATAGGTTTTTTTTGTGAGCAGAAAAAGTAGAATTTGAAAAATCATTGAACTGTACAAAAACAATTTATAATCATATGCATAGGAATAATGAGGTGGCAACTAAGATGTATGTTGTCCCAAAGTTGCAAGGTGGCTCCAATCTCCTCCTGGGCCCCTCATCATTAACTCCAACACCAGGCTGTCTGCACAACCTTATAGATTCCTGCAGCAGCTAGCATTACTGAACCAAATTTGGGTCCTCCTGCCTGACTTGCACCAAAGCCAACCTGCAGACACCAGGTTGTGGTGAAAGAAAGTACAGTGTTTATTGCAGCGTGCCAAGCAAGGGAGTGAGAGACCAGCCTCAGAGCCACTCTGCTTGGTCTTTGAGTTAGAGGTTATTTATTTTGTTAATTAATTAGGTTGCCATAGGACTTTGTTGCTGTTCATGGGCTTTCTCTAGTTGTGGTGCATCAGCTTCTCAGTGCAGTGGCTTCTCTTGTTCCAAAGCATTGACTCTAGGTGCACGGGCTCAATAGTTGTGACGCTTGGGCTTAACTGCTCCTCAACATGTGGGATTTTCCTGGACCAGGGATCAAGCCTGTGTCCCCTGCATTGGCAGGTGGATTCATATTCACTGTACCACCAGGGAAGTCCAAGTTAGAGGTTTTTTAAATGGGGAAGAGCAGAGAGGCTGGAATGAAGCTTGGTCTTGTGACACTTATGTGGCATCTCTCTCTTTTTTTTTTTTTCTTTTGTAAGGTTTCCTTTCTTGCTTCTACATGAGTCAGCCTGCATGGCAATGCCAGAGACTAAGCTCAAGTAGAAGCAAGAAAGGCGGCCCAAATACTATGTGGCATCTCTTAAATGTAGTTTTGGGAGTCAAGATGTCCCTGGTTTATAATTCTCTATGGCTTGGGGATCTGTTAGCTTATCCTGTCCTGAAGAAACAACTTGAGTTTTTACATTGATGATGATATCTAGAACAGCAATTTTAGTACATTAATGATGTTACTGAAATAATACTTTTATTCATTTAACTCTGATTAGCATATGATTGAGGTCAGAGGGGATAAAGAAAGGGAATAAAGTTTTAGGCATAAAGATTAATCAGGGACTTCCCTGGTGGTCCAGTGATTAAGAATCCACGTTTCAATGCATGGGACTCAGATTTGATCCTTGGTGGAGGAGCTAAGATCCCACATGCTGTGGGGCAACTAAACCGGCACAACACAGCTAGAAACAAGCCCGTGCACTAAAACGGAGATCCTCTGTGCCACAGCTAAGACCTGACTCGGCCAAACACATTTAAAAAAAGAAGATTAATCATAAACTCAGTAAGGGAACTCAGTTTTAGGGGGATTAAGTTATAATAGGTCCCACAACAGAGGTGGTTAGCAAAGGGCCCCATCAGAAGACAGGCATAAATCTGTACCATTTCTGTATCATTTCAAGGGCCCATTGGGGCTGGCACTGAGTTTAGAGACATAGGGGTCTCCTGTGCTTTGGGGAGCCTCTCTGACTGCAGGAATTCCAGGTCAAGCCTTTGTACTATCAACTGAAAAAAAAAAGCACACACACAAGGTGAGAACAGTGGATTTCAGTTTTATTTTGGGACTTACCTGAAGACTGTTGGGAGGAAGAAATTTTCCTTTACCCTTTTAAGTTCTTCTAGCTGGTCTAAGAGTGAAATTGACATGAGACAGATTAACAGGAGAAAATAAAACAAAGTTAGTAACATGAATGCATGGGAAAGACCCAGAAAAACTGAGTAAGTTGCCAAAATGGCTGAAAACATCACTACAGATACCATCTTCAACTGAAGACAAAAGAGGATGCTGGAGGAAGGAGTTTAAGACTTTGAAGGGGCAGGGAGATAGAAAAGCAAATGCTTGGTAAATGAATGTTTGGTGGGCCATGCAGAGACAATGGGATGGAGTGGTCTCCTATCTCCAAGCATCGCCCCCGCCCCCAGGCACATGCTCCTGCCTGTGTGCGTGCCTGCTCAGCTGTTCAGTGGTGTTGGACTCTGTGACCTCGTGGCACTTAGCCTGTATTCTCTGTAGATGTTTCTGGTAATAAGTCTGTTTCTGAAACAGACCCTCTATCTAAAGTCTTCAGGGAATTTGGGAGAAAATGAAAAGTTTCTACCTGAGTCTTTTGTTTTCATCTTGAAACAACATGCATTTCAGAAATATTTTGGGGTGGCATGTTTTGCTTCCTTGCAGTCCTGCCTTTGAAATTTTTAAGAAGTGTCACATTCCAGAAGCTGAGTTGGTGGATTGTTCCATCTCTCTTAGTCCTGATAACAGGACTCATTTGATTAGACAACAGTCTAATCAAATTCATTTTAGGATATGCTGATACAGGGGGATTCTCAAAGTTAGGTCTATAAGGTGCAAGGAATCAGGTATTTAATAAGAGATATTTCTATGGAGGAAAACAAAGGTTAGTAATTGGAGTAAATTATTAATATAAACCCAGTGTCTGAGTCTTGAAAGCTACCAGTCAAGGTTTCTAGGTGTGAGGGTCGAACAAGCTGTTGAAGTTTGAAATGTCTGTGATGATGCTCTCAGGTATTTAGGTAAAATTTCTGAGTGTCCCCAACAGCAACAGAAGTGAAAGCAGTTTAAACATGAGCTGTTGTTGTGATTTCTCTGAAGTTTCTGTCAAATCATCCAGCTTTAGATTGCAGGGCTTCAGGAAAAAGGGCAGTTTTAGTTCTCAATGATTCCAAGTCAAAGTAGGAAAAAAATTGGGAGTGTGGAGAGCTGTAGTCAAATATTTGAGGAAACCCTAAGAATTCAGGATCCAGTGCAGTTGATGGAAAAACAAAAACCTCAAAGATGATAAACAGAACCGGGATCTAACATCCACAACTGCTGTGTTCTAGTTTCTACCGAAACACGTTTTTTCTCTCTGTAAAATCACCCATCATCCCAAGCTATTTTTCTTGCTGATAGATTGTGTAACAGGGATAGCATAAACTTATTTGGCTTTTGGTAAGCCTAGATACAATAAAAGTTTTACATTTAATGCTGATAACAGTAAAAAATGCTTAATTAAATGAATAATTTAAAATATGCTTTTATTTACTAAAGATTAGTCCTAGAACCCTTGGAGTAGGAAATGGCAACTCACTCCAGTGTTTTTGCCTGGACAATTTCATAGACAGAGGAGCCACAGTTCATGGGACTGCAAGGAGTAAGACATGACTGAGCCCGCACGCATGTCCAGAACACGTGAACTTGAAAAATATTTGGATTAGTTTCTATTACATTTTTGAGATTTAGAGATATTTGATTTGTAAGTGTTTACTTTTAAGCCCATTAAATGGAGGTCTTTTACAAAGTAATTTTGGCAATACATCCAGAGGTAGAAAACTACCACATCTATAATGTACACATTTAGACTTAAAGACAGACACAACCAGAGACCCTATAGCTTTCATTTAAAAATTTTACTCGTGAATCAGACATAACAGTATAAAACTCATTAGTTTATAAATAACAATTGGAATAAGTTAAATTTATTTGCTCTGATGGCTAAGGCTTTTTACTATTTGTGGAAAAGAGTTTTACGATTTGTATTTGTCCTTAAGAAATCCTTACGTAGGCTGTGAACTCGTTTTTTAAAAATAATTTTATTTATTTATTTTTGGCTGTGCTGGGTCTTCATTGCTGCGTGTGGGCTTTTCTCTAGTTGCGGCGATTAGTGTCTACTCTCTAGTTGTGGTGCGAATGCTTTTCTTTGCAGTGTCTTCTGCTTCTCTTGCTGCAGGGCCTTTAGGTGGCCCAGTCTTCAGTAGTTGTGGCTCATGGGCTTAGGTTGCTCCGCAGCAAGTGGGATATTCCCAGACCAAGGATCAAATCCACATCTCATGCATTGGCAGGTGAATTCTTTAACACTGAGCCACAAGAGAAGCCCTGTGAACTAGTTTTTGGGTAAGGGAGAACTCCAGCAATTTATATTTTTTAAAAGGTCTCTTTTCTTCTTTGGTTTCAAGTTTTACCTGATCGAGTTAACTAGGCTCAGTCTCAGGCTATTGTGTGCTGTATTTTTATTTCTGATTTTGTAGAGTTTTCAAGACAAAGACAGTTACTTTCAATTCCCCAAAGAAGTGGACTGCTGTCTAAACGATATCAAAAGATTGATTTGCCCAACTACATTTTTTCTCAATTTCCTTCTTTATATCACTGAGATTTTCAACTAAATGGGAAATCAAAAGATTTTTATGTTCTAAAACTTCAGAATTCAGTGTACTATGCCTTCAAAAGTTTGCACAAGGCACTCAACAAAGACCCCCTTTCCAAGCGCACGAGTCAACCCCAGATCGATTCACCCTAGGGGCAAAAAGCTTCCACTATTGCTCATTTTAGTCCCTTAATATTAGTAGGGGCAACTGAACCCACACAATGTGAGTCCCCAGTTTTTACCTCACATTGTATGGGTCCCGTCATCCCTACTAGCTTCTTTAGCATGTTTCATTAACATTGCCTGAGGCTGGATTTCTATGCCTTGTGTTACAGGTGGGGCAAACATTCCCCAGTGAGACACAATGTTGTCCCCACGATTGTTATTGTTGCGCAGTTGCTCAGTTTCATTCTTTGTGACCCCATGGCCTGTAGCCCGCCAGGCTCCTCTGTTCAAATCAGGCAAAAGAGACGCCAGCATCTTACAAATAGCCCATTTAGATATTTCAGTTTCCCTAGAAACTTTCATCTCCATTTTGTTAACTCTTACACTTTTAACCATAGCCTCCATTAGGACCCCATCAGCAAGTCCTGGTCTTACAGCTGCTACTGAACCAAATTTGGGTTCCTTTGCCCGACTCCACAGCAAAGCCAATTTACTGACATTGGGTTGTGGTAAAAGAAAGTACGGTGTTTATTGCAGAGCCCCAGGCAACGAAAGTGGGTAGCTTATGGTCAAAAGACCTCAACTCCCCAGGGGCTTTCAGGAAAGTGTTTTTAAAGGCAACATTAGGGGTGATGGGTGCAGCTTGTAGAGTTTCTTCTAACTGGCTGGTTGTGAGGTAACAGGGTGCTATTTCAGGAATCTTTATCATCAACCTTCTGATTTCAGCCAGTCTGGGGTCCATGTCCTTCTGGTCAGTGAGTCTCCATCCTTTGCCAGGGTAGGGTTTTAATTTCTGCAGAACAACTCAAAGTTCTGAATCAGATGGTTATCTAGAGCCCTTGAGGAAGAACCAAGACTCTTTTATTACTGAACTATTGTTTAAGTTACCATTCTTTTTCTTGATGGACAGCTTTTCATTTGATTTTGCATTCCCTCACTTCTCTAATTGCTAACTTCTTGAACCTGCTCTTTGGAACTCAGGGAGTTCCAAACTCAGGAACTTAGGAGATGAAAGCTTTTTCTACAAACAAGAAGTGGGGGACACAGAGGGGTCTTGTCACTGGGGAGGTCCAACAGGATCCTGCTCAGTTTTAATCTCCCCTTTTCTTTGATATTCCTCAGTTGTGAGGGGAACAGGAATGGGACAAGTAAGAGAATAGAGTTTTGGGCAGAGAAGTTAATCACAAACTTGGCAGGGGAACTCAGTTTTAGGGGGGACTCAAGGACACCAAGGAGATCCAACCAGTGCATCTTAAAGGAGATCAGTCCTGAGTGTTCATTGGAAGGACTGATGTTGAAGCTGAAACTCCAATACTTTGGCCACCTGATGTGAAGAACTGACTTATTTGAAAAGACCCTGATGTTGGGAAAGATTGAAGGCAGGAGGAAAAGGGGACGACAGAGGATAAGATGGTTGGATGGCATCACCAACTCAATGGACATGAGTTTGGGTAAACTCCGGGAATTGGTGATGGACAGGGAGGCCTGGCATGCTGTGGTCCATGGGGTCGCAGAGTTGGATACAACTGAGTGACTGACTGAACTGAAAGTTTGGAGAGAACAGTGGAGGGGAGATCTCATTGACCCACCCAGTAATAGATAAAGTTGTATTAAACCCTTTGTTTTAATCCCATCAGTGTCTGTTTTATTTATCCTATTAGTTAATAAATATCTAAAGATTTTCATTCTGCCTGAGGGATCCAGTGACTCTTCCCTTTTGATTTCTCTTTATTCTACTACTTACAATATTTGTTTTATTTACCTTATTTTTAAATAACCCCTTAAAATTTCCATCTTGTTCCCCATGAGGGAAAACTGAGACACCAAACTCCTTAAGGCTTTCCAAACTGTTTTTTTTTTTTTTCTTCCTTTTTTTTTCTCATCAGGGATTTCTTAAAATTAGTTGCTATATTATTTGTATCTACCCTCTTAATTTATTCTTTTTCATAGGTAGCAATAAAGGAGGTACTTATGATGAGAGCTCTATAAAATATTTTATCACTTTAGAAGCTTTCCCAATTTAAAGGATCCATAGTACGGCCATTGACAAGGATCTTAATAGTGACTCAAACCAACAAAACGCAGGAGACATCCCCACAAGAGAGTGTAAAGAATTCAGCCTTCACAAGATTCAGAAAGTTCAGTCTCAAATATAGCCTAAGAATTAAAGACCTTTGTTGCATCACTAATAAAACAATGAGGGTTGAGATGACAAAGGCCCCATATGGACTGAGACTCCATATGACAAACTCCCCTGAGAACTGGCATGGCTGGACTAAGAGACTGCTAGGAATCCCAGTCTATTCAATTGGCTCCCAAATGCACGCTGGTAGGTGCACCTTGTGAGAGTTGGACCATAAGGAAAGCTGAGCACCAAAGCATTGATGTTTTCAAAATGAGGTGCTAGAGAGGACCCTTGAGAGCCCCTTGGACTGCAAGACCAAACCAGTCAACCCTAAAGGAAATAAATCCTGAATATTCATTGGAAGGACTGAAGCTGAAGCTAAAGCTCCAAACTTTGATCACCTGATGGGATGTGTCTACTCATTGGGAAAGACCCTGATGCTGGGAAAGATTGAGGGCAGGAAGAGAAGGGGGCAATAGAGGATGAGATCATTGGATAGCATCACCAACTCAATAAACATGAATTGGAGCAAACTCCATGAGATAGTAGAAGACAGAGGAGCCAGGCATGCTGTAACCCACGGGGCCACAAAGAGACAGACTAGACTTAGTGACTGAGCAACAAAAGTGCACCTTTTCTCTACCAGATGGTAGAGAAAACAGAGAATATTCTAACTGGTTTACAAGTCAAGCTCTCAAGACACAGAACAAAATGAAAGGAAAACCTAATCAGATGAATGATTTTCTTCCTTATGATAGAGGACACAAAAAGCAGACAAGGAAAAACAGTGACAATTTCTGAGAGGAAAACAATCAACAAATCGAGAGTACTCTGCCAAATTTCAAGCCATGAGTCACCAAGTCCATCTAGCCCTATATCTGTTTTCTCCAGATAATCTATTTTAGGAAAGAGAAAAACTTGCCACTCTTGTTTCCAACAGATCCTGAAGATAGAGATTCAAGAGACAGGCATAGTAAGAATTCTTAAATTTTGTCAGCCATCCTAGGGTCTCTTAACTGTAGCAGCTTTGAAGTGAGTAGTGTCCAGCCAGTAAAGCTGCATCCCACCCTCGTTGCCAGCTCTTGGGGAAGAAGAAATTTTCCTCTGCCCTTCTAGGTTCCTCTGGCTGGTCTAAGAATGAAATTAACATGAGACTGATGTCTCATCAGAAGAAAATAAAATGAAATTTAATAATACACATAAATGGGAGAGATCCAGAAAAACTAACATGCTGAAATCTTGAAACTTTCACCTTAAAAACTGTCTAATTAAAAAATAGTCACAACCTAAGAGTTGAGAAATATGTTTTATTTGGTGGGAATTTTTAGGACTTTAAGCCTGGGAGACAGCATCTCAAATGACCCTGAGAGAACTGTTCTGAGGAGGTGAGGTGAGGAGCCAGGTTATATAGAAGTTTTGTAACAAAGGGCACGTAGCCTGAACATAAAAATATTACAATTAAAGAAAAACAGATATCCTAAGTTAGTGAATTTAGCACTTTTCTATACATGGGAAGATGTTAGAGTCTACTTCTGCTTCATTGACTATGCTAAAGCCTTCAACTCTGTGGATCACAACAATCTTTGGAAAATTCTTCAAGAGATGGGAATATCAGGCCACCTTACCTGCCTCCTGAGAAACCTGTAAGCAGGTCGAGAAGCAACAGTTATAACCGTACCTGGAACAATGGGCTGGTTCAAAATTGGGAAACAGAGTTGCTCTGCTGAACTTGGTATTCCTCTAGACTTGGCCCGTTGTTCTCAAGGGGCCTTGGTACGTCAAGGCTGTATATAGTCTTGCTTATTTATCTTATATGCAGAGTACATCATGTGAAATGCCGGGCTGGATGAAGCACAAGCCTGATTCCCGGAATCAAGTTTGCTGGGAGAAATATCAATAATTTCATATATGCAAATGACATCACCCTTATGGCAGAAAGTGAAGAGAAACTAAAGAGCCTCTTGATGAAGGTGAAAGAGGAGAGTGAAATGCTGGCTTAAACTCAATATTCAAAAGATGAAGATCATGGCATCCAGTCCCATCACTTCATGGCAAATAGATGTGGAAATAATGGAAACAGTGAATAACTTAATTTTCTTGGGCTCCAAAATCACTGAAGAAGGTGACTGCAGCCATGAAAATAAAAGACACTTGCTCTTTGGAAGAAAAGCTATGACAAACCTAGACAGCATATTAAAACCAGAGACATTGCCGACAAAGGTCCATATTGTCAAAGCTATGGTTTTTCCGGTAGTCATGTGTGGATGTGAGGGTTGGACAATAAGAAGGCTGAGCGCTGAAGAACTCATGCTTTTGAACTCTGATGTTGCAGAAGACTCTTGAGAGTCCCTTGGACTGCAAGGAAATCAAACAAGTCAATTCTAAAGGAAATCAACCCTGAATATTCATTGGAAAGACTGATGCTGAAGCTCCAATACTGTGGCCACCTGATATGAAAAGCCAACTCTTTAGAACAGACCCTGATGCTGGGAAAGGTTGAAGGCAGGAGGAGAAGGGGATGACAGAGGATGAGATGGTTGGATGGCATCACCGACTCAATGGACATGAGTTTGAGCAAGCTCTGGGAGATGGTAAAGGACAGGGAAGCCTGGCGTGATTCCATCAAAGGGCTCGCAGAGAGTTGGACACAACTGAACGGCTAAACAACGACTACAAGAGTCTGGGCTCACTGAAATAATTTTTTTCATTTGTATCTCACTATCTGGGGCCAGTATCCTGTGTTTTTCCCATAAAAGAAGATGCGGGAGGTAGGGGCTTAAGGGCTTTGAAGGGGCATGGAGATGGAATAGTAAATATTTGATAAATAGATGTTTGCTGGCCCATGCAGAGACAATGGGATACAGAGGGGTCTCATCTCTGTCTCTAAGCCCATATTCTCTGCAGATATCCCTGGTGATTCCTGAAACAGGCCCTCTATATAAATTCTTCAGGCAGTTAGAGGTGTCAGGTGAGTGTATGCTCCTCGGTTCTTTGTCTCGTCACAACAAAAATTTAGAGTGATGGACATTAAAGCCCCCTCGTCGGGTCACAGCTCTCGGGTCTTGGACAGACCATGTTATAGCTCTCAGGTCTCAAATGGACTATGTTATAGCTCTTAAACAAATCAGTTTTACAGCTCTACTTTATTTAGATAATAGCAGGAAAATCCATCTTCGAGGCGTGAGGGCACGGCTATCTAAAGACGCAAAGAGAAGAGCGCCCCATCACCAGGGAGAGAGAGAGAGAAGAGGGTTTTGGCTCCTCTTTTTATATGTTTCTCTGTCCCTTGGCCTATCTTATGTAAATTGGGCCAGCCAGGAGTGTTTGTTTTACCTGAGGTTCTCACTCCGGTCCTCAGACCTTCCTTTGTTCTATTTTCACAGGCTTTCCCCTTCCAGGTCTTTTAGCCACTGCCATTCTAGACTCCTTTTCCCTATTCTAACTACCTAACATTCCCCCCTCAAGAGATGGGAGGCCCAATTCTTTGGGAATAGGGGCGTTGAGGTCTTTCTGGCTACTTCCTGCTGAGTTGGGATGGCGAGGGGCATTGGGCCTCCCCCTCTTGCTAGTCTCAAGCCTCAGAGTCCTTATAGTGGTGTCCATCTAAGGGTGACTATTTTCCATGGTTGGCTGTAGTTTTATATCTTTGTTGAACTGGCACTACATGTTGCAGCTTGACCTGGGCAGAGACAAGACACGTTAGACAATTGACAGTACATGGAAAAATCATAAGCAGCATCAGTATGGCATAACAAGGACTAGTAGGGGCATTAGCCAGGTTCAAATTGACATAGCCAGGATGGCTCAAGTCTCTCCTTGTTCAGAGATCAGATTTTTCTCCGGTCTGTTTTGGAGTATTATCTCTGTCAAGCTGTGTTGGCTCTTTAGAGCTGTCTTGAGAAATCTTATCCCCAGAGACCAGATTTTGGGGTTGTTTATTAGAAGGGCACTCATTTGTAGTTCTGAATAGGTATCTGAGATCTCCCAGGGGCTCACAGGTGTACTGAGTGTCCTATTCTGTTTTCTTCCACGGTTTGGCTCATGAGTAGTGAATCCAGGAGTCATGTCCTGGCACCTTGACCGCTGTGGGAGTAGAAAGTATTACAGGGTAGGGGCCCTTCCATGTAGGCTGGAGTTGAGCCTTTGGGGACCCATCTTTCCAGACTTTAATTAGGACTTGAGTCCCTGGAGCATATAGTGGAGACTCCTTAGAGTCTTTTGGGTCCTGATTCATACCCCACAAGGGTATATCCTGTTGGAATTGCCCAGTGGCCATGGTATAAGACTGGAGGGTCTGAACCTCTGGATCTAGGGAGAGGTCACTGACATAAACAAAAGGTCTCCCATATAGCATCTCATAAGGACTAAAACCAACCTGTTCCTTAGGGGCAATATGGGTATGGAGGAGAGCTATTGGTAAAGCCTCCTTCCATCCCAGGGAGGTCTCTTGGGTTATCTTTTTTATTGCTGATCTTAAGAATTGGTTAGCTCTTTCTACTTTTTCTGAAGACTGAGACCTCTAGGCACAATGGAGATAATAAGTAATGCCCAGTGCTTTGGAGACTCCTTGGATGATCTTAGAAGTAAATGATGTCCCATTGTCACTTTGTAATGACCTGGGCAGACCAAATCTTGGAATGATTTCATGGAGTAGTTTTTTTACCGCCTCCTCAGCCTTCTCAGTCTGGGTGGGAAAGCCTTCAATCCATCCTGTGAATGTATCTATCATGACTAATAGGTATTTGTACCCTTGAGAAACTGGCATCTGGGTGAAGTCCATCTGCTAGTCCTCTCCTGGATAGGCCCCACATCGTTGGATGGGCTGGGCCATCTGGGGTCTTTGAGCTCCTTGGGTGTTGTTTAATTGGCAAGTGGGACAAGAGGAGACCACTTGTCTTATAGTTGTTTGGAAGCCTGCTCCTCTGAAAGACCCTTCTAGTAATCTTTGGAGGGCCTTTTCTCCTAAATGAGTGGTGGCATGTAAGGAGTTAACCAACTTCCATTGGAGGTTCCCAGGCAGAAAAAGGAGCCCCTCCTTTTGGAAACCACCCCCTATGATCTTCTTGAAAGCCCTCACTCTTAGCTTTAAGAGTTTCACCTTCAGTATATGAAGGAGTTTCTGGCAAGTTAGTCTGTGGAACTAAGGTGGCAGCCCCTATTAGGTCATGGTTCTGTAACGCTGCTCTCTTAGCTGCCTGATCAGCTGCTTGGTTCCCTCGTGCCACTTCAGTGCTCCCTTTTTGGTGTCCTTTACAGTGGGAGACTGAAACCTCAGTGGGCAGATGGACTGCCTCTAAGAGTCTAAGGATTTGATCACCATATTTGATTGAGGACACTCGGGTGGTCAAGTGGCCTCTTTCTTTCCAAATAGCTGCGTGTGCATGTAGCACCAGAAAGGCATACTTGGAGTCAGTACAAATGGCTATTCTTTTTCCTTTTCCCAGCTCTAAAGCTCGAGTCAGGGCTATGAGCTCAGCTAATTGGGCTGAAGTACCTGGTGGCAGAGGCTTAGCCTCTATGGTCTCAAAATTGGAGACTACTGCACATCCGGCTCTTCTTTTTCCATCCAAGACAAAGCTGCTTCCGTCAGTGTACCAGATTTCCTCAGGATTGGTCAGAGGATCTTCTGACAACCCCTCTCGGGGTTTTGTCCAGTGGTCCAAGGTTTCTAGACAGGAGTGAAAGGGGAGAGAGCCCTCGGGGGTAGGCAGGAGGGTGGCTGGGTTAAGAACCTCACAAGGGGATATAGTGAGGCCTGGATTTTCCACCAGTATTAAACTTGATATCTGAGGATTCTCTGATCAGACATCCATAAATGGCCTCTCCCATTTAGGAGTTGTTTTACTTGGTGGCTGATAAAAATAGTTAGTTTGCCCCTAAAGGAGAGTTTTAAAGCATCTTCTATCATGATTGCAATAGCTGCAAGATTTCGAAGGCAGGTGCCTTGGGTGGTTGGATCAAGTCCCTTGGATAAGTAAGCTACAGGCTGGGGCTCAGATCCCAACCTTTGAGTTAACACTCCCAAGGCTATTCCCTCTCTTTCATGGACATAAAGTTGGAATGCTTTCTTTTGGATCTGGCAGCCTCAAGGTAGGTGCCTGAGTTAAGGCCTGTTTTAGTGTAGCCTCTGCCTTCTTTTGAGGAGTTCCCCACATCAGTGGGATTGCATCAGCTCGTCCCTTTAAGCTTTTATATAAGGGCTTGGCAATTAGACCATATCCAGATTCTACGATACCCAGTTAGCCCCAGGAAATCTCATAATTGTTTTTGAGTCCTGGGGGAGGGCAACTGGAGGATTTCTTGTACCTGACAGAGGACAGCCTCCTGGACCCATGTGTAATCTGAACTCCCAGGTAAGTGACCTTTGTCTCGACCATCTGTGCCTTAGCATGGGAGACTTTATATCCCCTTTCTGCCAAAAAGTTTAGAACCTGAATTGCATGTTGTTGGGCACTTTTCTCATCTGGAGAGCAGATTAGTAGGTCATCTACATATTGTAATAGTTTCCATTAGGTCCCAGGTCCAAATCTAGGAGATCCTGGCTAAGGGCCTGTCCAAACAAGTGGGGGCTGTCTCTGAACCCCTGAGCTAATATTGTCCAAGTCATCTGTTGGTATTTTTCTCCTGGGGCCCCTCTCTCAAAGGCAAAAAGATATTGGGATTCTTTAGCCAGTGGTATGCAAAAAAATGCATCTTTGAGATCCAAGACTGTAAACCACTTGGCACTGGGTGGGATGTCTCCCAAGATTACATAGGGATTGGGTACTGTGGGATGGAGGGGGATTACAGATTCATTTGTGATCCGGAGATCTTGAACCATTCGCCAGACTCCATCCTTTTTCTTTACTGAGAGGATTGGGGTGTTACATGGCGAACTGGTGGAGACCAGTAGCCCACAAGCAAGGAATTTATTTATTAAAGCCTGTAGTCCCTCCCGAGCCTCTCTTTTGAGAGGATACTGTTTCCGGTTAGGAAACCGAGTGGGATCTCGGAGGACAATGATGACCGGTTCAGCTTGGTGGGCTCGTCCGGGAGTCCCCTGGTCCCACACCTGGGGGTTAATTTTGTCCTCCCATAGTCTTTGCTCTCTCTCTATTGGAGGTGTAATGGGTTCCTCAGTAGTAACCAGGAGCTGTAGAGCCCTAGGGGCTGAAAAGCTCCCCATCACAAGGGTGGTCCCGAGTTTAGTGAGTATGTCTCTTCCCATTAAGGGAGTAGGACACTCAGGGAACACCAGAAACTGGTGGGAGAATATCTGTCCATCCCAGCAACAAAGAAATGCTTGGGTGAGTCTTTTAGTAGTTGCTTTTCCTGTAGCACTCAAAATGGTACAGGTTTGGGAGGAGAAGGCTCCGGAATAGGAGATCAAGACAGAGTAGGTAGCCCCCGTGTCGACCAAGAAATTCTCGGACCTACCTGCCACATCCAGTTGCACCCTTGGCTCCAGCCCCGTGGTGGTTATCTGTGACAGGTGGGCTGGCTGGAGCGGGCTACTTCAGTCCTCTTGAACCATCGTGAGGGAAGGCTTGGCGCTTGACCTTGAGGCCCTTGGGTCCCGAGGGCAGAGTGCTGCCCAATGTCCCAGTTGATGGCATTTGTGGCAAGCTGTTCTAGGAGACTTGTCATGGTTAGGACACTCTTTGGCCCGATGCCCCGCCTGTCTACAGATTAGGCATTTGCCTCATGCCTTGTCATTCAAGGGCTCGAGGGCTTCCCTGGAGGGCGGCCAGCATCTGGGCATGCCTTGTCTCTTTCCTTCTCCCCCTCTCCTGGGCCTTGGCCTCCTTCTCCTGTTCTCTGTTTTAAAAGGTATTGGTGGCTGTCTGGATCATCTCATCTAGAGAGGCAGCAGAGTCCTGCTGCTGTAGCTGTTGTAACTTAATTCTGATATCTGATGCACATTGGGGCAGGAATTTGTCCTTTAAAATCACCTGTCCCTCGTAAGAGTCTCAGTCCAAATTGGTAAACTTTTGGAGGGCCTCTTTTAGCCTTTCCAGAAAGGCAATGGGGTTCTCATTAGACTCCTGAGTTATTGCTGAGACCCAGGCATAGCTGATTACTTTTTGCTGGGCTGCTTTCAGTCCTGCCTTCACACAGTTTAGAAAATGATCCCTTTCCCAGATGTGCTCAGGGTCATTATAATTCCAGTTAGGATCGGAGGAGGCGACGGCAGTTTCCCCTACTGGGTATCTATCATTTGACATGTGAAGCCCTGTTGCATACCTCCGGGCTTCCTTTAAGACTCTAGTATGTTCAGGGTCAGATAAAGTTTGACTAAATATGACCATGATGTCCTTCCACAGCAAGTCAAAGGCCAAAGTAATATGTTGGAACGTATCTATATATTTGCCTGGGTCATCTGTATAGCTTCCTAGGTCTTGTTTGATCTGTCTTAGTTCTAAGAGGGAGAAAGGTTTATGGACTTGGATTGGTCCGAATTTTCCTCCAGTTTCAACTAAGGGACATACTCAAGCTGGCTTTTGTGGAGGGGGTGCTCCCGGATATGGGGGCATGCTTGGATACAAGGAAGAAGCACCAGGCAACTCGGGAGCTGTGGGAGGTGAGCCTTCACGGGGTGGGGTTCCTTCTCTTGGTTGCCTGTGCCTAACACCATTTTCCTAGTGGGCTCACGTTTAGGGCGTACAACAATCCCATACTTAAGACAGAGTTCCTTCATATCTCTCAGTCTGAAGAAAATTTGGACATAGGGGATCTCTGTCCATTTCCCTTGTCTTTTGCAGAATAATTCTAATTGTAGGATGGTATTGTAATTTAAAGTCCCATCCTCAGGCCAGTGTCCCTCGTCCCCCAGTGGATACCGTGGCCACGCAGTGGCACAAGAGAATTTTAAATGATTCCTCCTCAGAGTTAGAGGATCGAACAGCTTCCAGTTATCAAGGATGCATCTCAAGGGCGTCTGCTGGGAAGTAGATTGGTTATTTCCCATTTGAAAAACAGTCATGACAGGGAGGAAAAGGAAAAGAAAAAAATTAATAGGCTTTTTGAAGCTTATCCTACCCAGTACTGTCGCAACGTGAGAGCCAGGCGTCCCCGGGTCAGGGTGCAGATCCCCAGGCAGACTGAGGCGTGACAGCCTCCTAGAGATCGAATCCCCCGGCAGGTCGAGGGGTGACAGCCTCCAGAGAATTGGGTCACTGGGCAGGTCGAGGCGTGACGACCTCTTGGGACCCCCGGGCTGGAGTGTGGGCATCCTCAAGGTCTCCAGCATGACCAGTGCCAGGTAGGATTAAGGGGTTGGATATTATACAGTACTTCCCTCCCAAGGCCAGCTATTTTCTGGTTATCCCTCTAGAAGGTTGTAGAGGCAACAGTGTGGGCCTGGATGGGGCTGAGGAAAGGAGCATGAAACAGGAGGGAAAGGGGAGCAGAGCACAACCTTTGAAAGAATGACATAGCACAAGGGCATAACGTATACCGACTAAAATTGATTGGGTCCAACATGACAAGTCAAATTCAAGTTAACCTTAACCCCCAATCTATAAGCCAGAAGACAGACCTAGAAGTGGCAGAATAGCTCCAAGGCACTGTCAAAAGACAGAGGAGTGGGTGGTTCCCCAATGGCTGGGATGATCCTCCCGCTCAGTAGCACATGAATTCACCCTGCTCGCAAAACCTAGCCAGGACACATTCCATGGCCCTTACCCTGTAGAATGGGTGCTTTTTTCTGAATCCTAGCAAATCCACCTCCCGCTTATCACTTTGTCTCTCACTGAATTTTTGCAATAAGACCTCAGAGCCTGAGCTGGACATCCTGGGTTTTGGTTGGGCTCGAGTCCCGGGAGAAAGAGCTGAAGGACAGGAGGAAAAAGCAGTGAGAAAAACGTGCCAAGGAATCCCCTTCATAGCCTGCTGCAAAATTTGCTAGATATCTGACCAGTGCTCACGTTTTCCATTGGCCTGATTCGTAGCACCGAGAAGAGAAGGGATAGAAGAACCCCCAACCGGCTTGGGTAACAGCTACTGGGGCCCAGCAGGTAGTGCCTTTGGGACATACCGAAGAGTAGCCTCTCCAGAGTCCCTCAATTGTACCCACTGCCGCCCGCCTGTTCACGGGGGCTTTGAGGAAACCAGAAATGAGAGATTGTAAAGGAGTTAAGATTTTGTTAGACATGTGTCCCTCCAGCCATAGGAGCGAGGACCTTCTTCCTTAACCAGAGGTCTTCTGGAATCTGAGGCTGAGCTGCGTGGGCTTTCTGCTGAGCTCGTTTTCCGCTGCTCCGGTTTCCATCACGACAGGCCTTCCTTTCTTCACGTTCTGCTTTTACTGCAGGAGCTTCGCCGAGTTGGGCTCGTGCTGCGCTTGGCCCCTTCCACACGGAGGTTGTTTCAGCCAGGTTAAATCCGAGTCACGGCACCACAGATGTCAGGCGAGTGTATGCTCCTCGGTTCTTTGTCTCGTCACAACAAGAATTTGGAGTGATGGACATTAAAGCCCCCGTCGGCGGGTCACAGCCCTCGGGTCTTGGACAGACCGTGTTATAGCTCTCCGGTCTCAAATGGACCATGTTATAGCTCTTAAATAAATTAGTTTTACAGCTCAGTGTTACAGCTCTATTTTATTTAGATAATAGCAGGAAAATCCATCTTCGAGGCGTGAAGGCACGTTGATCTAAAGACGCGAAGAGAAGAGTGCCCCATCGCGCGGGAGAGAGAGAGAGAGAAGAGGGTTTTGGCTCTTCTTTTTATATGTTTCTCTGTCCCTTGGCCTGTCTTATGTAAATTGGGCCAGCCAGGAGTGTTGTTTGTTTTACCTGAGGTTCTCACTCCGGTCCTCAGATCTTCCTTTGTTCTTTTTTCGTGGGCTTTCCCCTTCCAGGTCATTTAGCCACCTTCATTCTGGACTCCTTTTCCCTATTCTAACTACCTAACAGAGGGAAGGTCAATTTTTTCCCAAGTCTTATGGGCTTTGATTGTTTTCATTTTTAAATAATCTGCATTCTAAAGAGATATTTTGGGGTGGCAGATTTTTGTCCCCTACAGGACTTTGGCTTAGGAAATTGCTCTCAGCCAGCCCCGACGACCTGTTCCAAAGAATTAAGGGAAAAGCTAGGGTTTATATCAATCTTTTATTTTTATTTTTGCTTTGAGAAGGGGGATGAACATGTAGTCAAACATGAAAAGATTACTGCTAATCCCAAACAACAGACATCTCAAGTGAATGATTTTGGTGTTTTTCTATATACGTTGCTGTTTAGTCACCAAGACCTGTCCGACTTTTTTGCGACCCCATAGACTGTAGCCCACCAGGCTCCTCTGTCCATGGGATTTTCTAGGCAAGAATACTGGAGTGGGTTGCCATTTCCTTCTCCCTGGACTCTTCCTAACCCAAGGACTGAACTCTTGTCTCCTGCAATGCGGGTGGATTTTTTACCAACTGAGCCACGAGGGAAATTATGTGTGCAAGAATCTGTACCTTTAGATATACATCTTATCTAGGGACCAGTACAATGCAAATGCTTCCTGTTTTTCTTCAACCTGAAGTCTCCTCAGGGTGCACTGAGGGGGTCCCCTCAGGTGGGTGACCATAGTGGCTGATGCTTGATGTTTGTAGAACTGTTGCAGGATGGGGGACCCCTTCCAGGGCCCGAAACTGGGCTCTTGTCTAACACTCGGAAATGAATTGTCCGAGGAGACACATGTGCTGACAAAGCAAGAGATTTTATTGGGAAGGACACCCAGGTGGGGAGCAGGAGGGTACGGGAACCCAGGAGAACTGCTCTGCCAGTGGTTCACAGTCTTGGGTTTTATGGTGATGGGATTAGTTTCCGGGTGGTCTTTGGCCAATCATTCTAATTCAGAGTCTTTCCTGGTGGCGCACGCATCGCTCAGCCAAGATGGATGCTAGCAAGAGGGATTCTGGGAAGTGGACGGACAGGCAGTGTCTTCTCTCGACCTTTCCTGAATTCTTCCGGCTGGTGGTTCCATATTCCTTATCAATATCTCCTGTCATAAAACAACTCATGAAAATGGTTATTATGGTGCCTGGCCAGGGTGGGCAGTTTCAATCAGTGTGCTTCCCCTAACAGAACTGGAATGATTGGCTACATTCTTTTCTTTCCAGTACCCAGTCTGGGAGGAGCTATGTGGGCTGGAGTCAGCCGGAGGAGGCTGACCTCCCTGTCAGCTTCTCACTTAGCCTTGAGCTGGTGATTATAAGCTGGGCCCCAGGGCCCCAGGGCCAGAGTCACCTGCTGCAGTAGGAGCAGGGACAGCGGCAGCTGTGGGCGCAGCATGCTGGCTAGGGGGCTTCCCCTCCGCTCAGTCCTGGTCAAAGGCTGCCCACCCATCCTGAGCACGGGGAGGGAGGGCTGGGGGCCGCACAGGGTGGGCACTGGAGAGGGAGCTGGCATCTCCACTAAGACCCCTCGCCCCTACAGTGAGATCCCCTCCCCGGGTGACAATGGCTGGCTTAACCTGTACCATTTCTGGAGGGAGAAGGGCTCACAGAGAATCCACTTTCGCCACATCGAGAACTTCCAGAAGTATGGCCCCATTTACAGGTAAGCCTGGCAGAGGATGGGGACTGGCAGGATAGAGAAGCCTGTGGTGGCCCCCTCCCCGAAAGGTCTGCCCTCCCCTTCCAGGCTCTGGTTCCCCTCTGACTTTATTTCTTCCTGCCTGGGGGTGGCAGGAGTAGAGTTAATGCTTCCCAGACAGTGGGTTCACTTCCCAGCCCTGAGGCATCAACAGTCCCCGGGCTCTACATCCTTTGAGACTTTGGGGCGGTGGGGAGGCCAAGAGAATAATCCTCGGTACCTCCATTATCTGCAGGACACTTTGCAACGTGTGGTTGTCATCCCCATTATCAGAGGAGAAGGAAGTTCAGAGAGGTTAGGACTCTAGCCCTGATCACTCAGCTAGAAGCCCATCCTGCTGGGGTGCTGGCCTTGGCACCCCTTGGCCTGTGGGGCTCTGAGTGGCTGATTGGTCCCTTCCGCTAGGCCTGGCTGCCGCCCCTCTTCCCCAGACATCTGCCTTGCATCCAGCCAGGAGGGAGGGCCTTTGGTCTTTTGGCCTCGGTGTACCCCACCTTCTTGCCCTGGGGTGGGGGTGAGGCCTGGGGGCTGCCCTTGGGAGGGAGGCCTCACTTGTTCTAGTTTAGCAGTTTCTAAGGTAGGTGGGCTTCAAGAGACATTTGGGTTCCTTTCTGAGAGCATAAGTGAGGGGGATTAGAGGTGGCAAAGGTGATGGCTGAGGACAGGGAGGGGATACCAGAAAGGATAATGCTTTACTTTTACTTTATTTCTTTTGGTGGGGGTGATGCACCACGTGGCCTGTGAGATCTTAGTTCTCTGCCCAGGGATCGAACCTGTGTCCCCTGCAGTGGGAGCACTGAGCCATAACCACTGGACTGACAGGGAATTCCCCCTTTTAAAGTTATAATTGCTTTTTTAGAACTGGTTGGAGACAGGGCAGCCCCTTAGCCCCAGGCTGAATGTTAGGTTTGGAAGAAGTTTGCTCCTGAGTCTCTCTTCTTTGTCTTTCTGTCTCTTTCTCTCCCTTCTAAGCCTCTCTCCCCAGTCTCACTTCATGGATCTTTCATTATTCCCTGCATCCTCCTCTCCTCCTCCTTTCTGTTCCTAGCCCTTTGTAGGAATCCTTTATTTTATAAAGCCCCTATTTTCTGAGTCACTTTTATCTGAATCTTGCAACCTGTCCTTAAATTTGGCATTATTTCCAATTCACAGATGGGAAAACTGAGACCCAGAGAGAAGGGTCTTGCCAAGGTCACACAGTTCATCAGGGCAAAGCCAGGGCTGGAACCCTGATTGTTTAGCTTCCAGTTCAGGGTGTCAGGCTTCCCAGGGGGCGCTAGTGGTGAAGAATCCACCAGCCAATGCCTTCAAGAGATGAGGGTTTGATCCCTGGGTTAGGAAAATCCCCTGGAGGAGTACATGGCAACCCACTCCAGTATTCTTGCCTGGAAATCCCATGGACAGAGGAGCCTGGTGGGCTAGAGTCCATGGGGTCGAAAAGAGTCAGACAGGAGTGAGCATGCACATTCTTATATTATTCAGGGTGTCAGTATTCTAACTATAGCCTTGAAATAACAAACTTCTAAATGAACATGAGGAATTTACAAGTTTCATGGACTTTTCCTTAATACAAGGTTATTCCTATTCTTTATTCAATAGTTTAGAAAAATTGATATCAAATACAATCTCAGTTTTGATAATATTTATGTACCATTCAGAATGTGAATGTATTTATATGCTATTTTGCATTGTCCTATAACCATGTACCAAGGACTTCTTTTCTCTTTTCTCTCTTTAATATAATTTTAAAAGGCAGCATAGTAGCCCATAGTATGGATAAGGCATATTTTTTTTTAAGCTAGCTGTTTAAAGTGGATATTTAGACCACTCTAGGTTTTTTTTTTTAACTATTAGACATCCTTATCCATTTTTTTTCCTATGAACATTTTCATCCATCAGGCATCACTGATGTCAGATAGCTGCCTTGGGCTAGATTCCCAGAGGTAGAATTGATAATAACAATAGCAGTTCAAGGACTTTGCTTAGCTGTTTTTAATGGAGTCAGTGGTTTGAGGATGTGTGGCAGCTGGAAAAACACTGAGGGGATTTTCTGGGAGGCCATGGTCGGCCAAGGAGACTTGGGGAAGATAGGCCTGGGCTCTGTGTGTTAGTGGCTAAAGCCATGCTCTCTCCCTCTCCCCATCCTCCCCTCCCCTCCCCCTTCCTCTCCATTCTCAAGGGAGAGGGAGGAAGAGGGGGGAAGGAGGGTAGAGAGAGGGAGAGAATGAGAATTTGGCTTATACTTGTATGCTTTTATATTTTACCTTGAAGTGTATCTTGAATTAACTTTCTTATGCAAAAGGCAGATACAAGTGAGAAGCAGAATTTTCTGTTGTTTCATGACAGTTGTATATTAATACTATGCAAAGGGCCTTAAGGTATATTTATACCTGGGGCTTGATGTTTTACCTCAGTTTTATTTTAATAGTGACAGAGTACTTTGTTAGGCATCTAATTCCCGGGGGAGGGTGACCAGTCCCAGAACTTCAATATTAGAGCTTAGAAGGGACTGCCTGGCCTGGTGTGTGACCTGCCTAGCAAGCTACACAGAGTCACTCTAGTCCAGGGTTACTCCCAGCTGCCATGAAAGTGCCATGTTTCTGAGCTCTGCATAGGTGAGAGGGTGGAGGGTGCTAGACACACAGGAAGAATGAACATTGGAGGACCTGATGATCCAGGGGAGGCTCTGGGTAGGGGTGGGCCTGGTCCTGAGGATGGGTAGGAGCCACTGTGATGATAAGATGAGCACGAAGCTGTTACTTAGAGAGAATGTCTTCCCAGGTGGCACAGTGGTAAAGAATCCGCCTGCCAGTGCAGGAGACGTGAGAGACGAGGTCAGGAAGATCCCTTGGAGGAGGGCATGGCAACCCACTCCAGTATTCTTCCCTGGAGAATTCCATGGACAGAGGAGCCTGGAGGGTTACAGTCCATAAGGTCACAAAGAATCAGACTGAGCACAGACACACACAATAGGAGTCACACCCATAGATTTCATATCATCTTATCCTTCAGCAATCCTGTCAGGCAGGTACTATATTTATCTCCAGTGAAGAAACTGAGACTAAGGTCATACAGTGTGGAAACCACGGGCCAGGATCCACTCCCAGGCCTGTCTGCTCTGTGCTGTCAGCCGCAAAGTGGTTACAGAGGAGCTGAGCCCTGTGCCCTGATTGCTCAGGGTCTGCAGGACTCTCCTCAGATCTTTACCTCACATCACCCCTCTTCTGGCCCTCCAGGGAGAAGCTCGGCAATTTGGAGTCAGTTTATATCATTCACCCTGAAGACGTGGCCCATCTCTTTAAGTTCGAGGGATCCTACCCGGAGAGATATGACATCCCGCCCTGGCTGGCCTATCACCACTATTATCAGAAACCCATCGGAGTCCTGTTTAAGTGAGTCCTGGGCCCTCTCCCAGGGGCTGGAGGGAGATGCTGGGTGGCTGGGGCAAGGGAAGAGGCTGGGGGTGAGAAGCTGGGGCCGTGCTTGCCCTGCCCTTTCTGTTAACAGCTGGGCCTCTAGACAAACCCCTGTCATCTTCCTGCCTCCATCAAACAGATGATGGGGAGGGTGAACTGCCCTGCCAACCTTCAGGAACATGGTCAGGAAGAAGATCTTACTGAGTAATTAAAGACCTTGAAAAGTTCTCATTCATTGGTTCATCCAGTAAGACCCATTTGATTGAGCACCTACTCTGTGCCAGTCCTGGTGCTAGACTCTGAGCAACAAGTAGGGCAGAGCCCTGCCCCTAGGAGAGTCCCTTATAGTCTAAAGGAGCAGTAAGAAGCATGAATAAATCAGTGTATCTAAATGCAATAGATAACATTTTCCACCACATTGCTCATCAAAAAATGAGAATGTGACCATAATAAGTGTTGATGAGGATATGGAGCAACTAGAGTGCTCCTAGCTTGCTAGTGGGACTGAAAGCCGATGCTACCACTTGGGAAAATGGTTGAACATTACTTCCTGCAGTTGAATGCTTATAATGCAGCCATTATAAACCCATGCTTATAATGCAGTCATTCTGCTCTCAGGAATATACTCCAAAGAATACCCCCACCCCACCCACCGAGACGGATATGTACTAAAATGTTTACAATGCAGTTGTTCATGATAGCAAAAACCATATAACCACCTAAATGCCCAACAGGAGCATGAAGAGAGACAGTGGCAGACCCCAGTCAGCAAGAACAGCCTCAGCGTCTCACAACACAGATGATACTTAGAGATATAAATTGAGTGAAAAAAGCAAATCATGACAGCTTTCAGAAGAAGTTGAAAACAAGCATGCATTTTTAAAAAGCACATTTTAGAAATATATGTCAATCAGATAAAACTATTTACAAAAGCAAATAAGAGATTCAGGTTGAGAGGCAGGGAGGCAGGATGTGGGAGGACCGGGTAGGCATCTGAAAGTTATCATGAAGTTTCTAGTATTCATGTTGGATTTTGAGTTTATAATAACATTCTTGTAAACAAACAAACAAACAAAAAAGCCCCCAAATAACAAAGAGGGCTTTGCACAGATCTTTTTTCAAGAATGGGCTGTAAGTTGAGACTAGGAATGGGTATTAACCAATTTTGGACACCTGAGATTCCCCACCAATTAAAGTAATGGGACGTGTTGGGGGTGCAGAGGTTGGTCAGTTGTGTCTGTAAAGGGGCCAGAAAAGGTGATGTAGAGGGACCCTTGAGTGGTAGGAGGTGAGATTGGCCAGGAGGAAGCGGAAGTGGTGGGGAGGGCAGGCCTATAGCAGAGGCCAAGACTAAAGGGCTTGACAGTTACTTAAAGGCTCTAAGCATAGGATTGCCATTTTGTTAGAGTAGCAGCCGCCGCAGAGGGAGAAGAGCACGGTTGGGGGTTTGAACTTCAGCCTTTTATTTTTCTGTCACACAAGCCTCCCTGTTCCCTCCCCTCTGTCCCGCCCAGGCCAGCAGAAGCTGGGAGGAGGGGAGGGCAGGGAGGGCTATGGATGTGAGCGCTGGACTTTGAGCTGTGGCTCAGCCTCCTGGGAGAGCCTAGTCAGCGCCCTCTGTGTTTGCCAGGCCTGGGGTTTGTGACCATGAGGGCCTGAGGGCCCATGTTTTCTCAGGAAGTCAGGAACCTGGAAGAAAGACCGGGTGGTCCTGAACACGGAGGTGATGGCTCCAGAGGCAATAAAGAACTTCATCCCCCTGCTGAATCCAGTGTCTCAGGACTTCATCAGCCTCCTGCACAAGCGCATCAAGCAGCAGGGCTCCGGAAAGTTTGTAGGGGACATCAAGGAAGACCTGTTTCACTTCGCCTTTGAGTGTAAGGAACTTGAACCTACCTGGCCACAGTCCTGGGGATAGGAGAACCCAGCATCTCACCTTGAGACCCAGCATAGACTCTGAAGAAGTGTCAGGATTGGTTTCTGGGAGGAACCACTGAACACATTCTCTGTCACCAGCTAGCCGGGGGAGAGCCGCACGCTCTCATCTGATTCATGATATGGGGGCAAGAATTTCTAAAATGTGGGTCCCTATTGCCCCTTTCCTCCAAAAGCCAGGGTTTGACTTGGCCTTTCATTCAGCAAATCTCTCTCCCGGGACAGAGACCTTCCCTTCGAAGTCTGGGAGGGGAGGGGAGGGTTGGGTGGGTAACTGAAACAGGGTACTGGGGGATGTGTAGGAATTTTCCAGGTGGAATAAAGAAGTTGGACATTGTAGGCAGAGGGAACAGCACATGCAAAGGCCCTGTGGCTTGATGGGGATCATGTAGTCACTGCAGGAGATTTGGAGTGCCCAGGGTTTGGCATAAAATTCCTGACCCAGGAGGCGGGAAACCCTTGGGGGTTGTTGTGACTTCTTATGACCAGCCAGAGTGGGCCCTGGATGGCCAGTTACTGGGGATTGATGTCCCTCCAGGCACCCATCTGACCTGTTCCAGGAAGTATTTAGCCACTCTGGTCAATTATAGATGAGAAGTCTCTCTTCCCAGGAGGAAAGCTGAGAGGCTGCTGGGGGGTGCTGGTGGAAGGGGGACAGCGCAGTTTCCTCCCAGCCTGAGCCTTTTTTCAGCTGTGCTGGAGGCTCTGCCTCCCACTCGAGGGATCCCTTTTTAGGTTCTGTCCCATGACCCTCTGAAGGGCCTGACTGGCTGCCACAAAGGCAGTTTTCCTTACTCCTGCAATTTCAGCCCTTTGGGACTCAGCTTAGTTACTTTACTGAAGGAGGCTGAAGTTGGATGCAAGGGCTCCCATGTGTCGGGGAGGGGGGGCGATGGTTTCCTGGGAGCTGAGGCTCTCAGATGGTCAGGTTGGATGAAATTCTTCAACTTTGCCTTTACCACAGCCATCACCAGTGTCATATTTGGGGAGCGCCTGGGGATGCTGGAGGAGGCAGTGAACCCTGAGGCCCAGAAGTTCATTGATGCCGTCTACCAGATGTTCCACACCAGTGTCCCTCTGCTCAACCTCCCTCCAGAACTGTATCGTCTGTTCAGAACCAAGACTTGGAGGGACCATGTAGCTGCATGGGACACAATTTTCCATAAAGGTGAGGGCTGTACCCTGGGCAGTCATAGATGGGAGCCAGGAGAGCCCTATCTGCCTCTGGAGATGGGAAATCCAGGCCTGGGTTGGAGGGCTGAGGGTTGGGTGAGTGGGGAGAAAGACAGAGGTGAAGAGAAAGTCAGTTGGAAGCCTCAGACCTTGGCCTGACGTTTTGTCCCAAGTTATGATTGCGGTATAGAAAACCGATGGATGGCCATCAGGAAGGCCCAGGAACCCCTGAATATGGTAGGCAAAAAGCTGGCTCCTGGGGATGATCAGATTTTTCTGGAGAAAGAGGATTAAAGAGGTCTGTCATATTCTTCCAAGGAGCCAGGATTCCCAACATGGGTTAAAGACCAGCATTTCAGACATGGCTGTGCTTGGTGACAGAGCAGGGCTTTGGTGACAGGGATTTGTAAAGGGTGAAGAAGGCTGACTGGGATGTGGTGATGATGCCAGGTCTGGAGTTAAATCCTGCCTCTGCCCTTGACACCCTTGTGACCTTGTGCAAGTTATTATCTTAGATGGACTTCTGTTTCCTTATCTGTAAAATGGGGATGATAGCACTTACCCTAAATAATTAATAATTAAAAAAAAAAAAAAACCAGGTATGAGGAACTTTATAGAGCATGCTCCTCAGAGAAACAGCAGCCAAGAAAGTGCAGGGCTCCAGAATCCTCAAGCCCTTGTGCTCCTTCTCGCCACTTTGTAGAGAGCCTTGTTGCTGTTTCTGTTTCTTTTTTTTGGCCACCTGGAAGCATGTAGGATCTTATTTCCCTGACCAGGGTTGAATCTGTGCCCGCCCCCCTGCAGTAGAAGCATGGATTTTTAACCCCTGGACAGCCAGGGAAATTCCTGGCCTCACTCTGTTTTCTTTCTTCCCACCCCACAGCTGAAAGATACACTGAGATCTTCTACCAGGACCTGAGACGGAAAACAGAGTTTAGGAATTACCCAGGCATCCTCTACCGCCTCCTGATAAGTGAGAAGATGCTCTTGGAGGATGTCAAGGCCAATATTACGGAGATGCTGGCAGGGGGCGTGGACACGGTGAGGACACAGTGAGGTGGCCGTAGGGGTACATTCTGTCCCTTCTTGTGCCCCTTTCCCCACAGCCTTCCTCACTGTCTGAAACCCCTGTCCATGAGGGCTCCATCTCCCCCTCCTGACCCTACTTCCTAGATGCTAATCTTCTAGGAGGGCGAGGTCAAGTCAGTCATCCACTGAACGTGCCTTGAGGCTGATCCACCATTTTTTGTTTGCCAATAAAGAGGGGGTGACTAGGTACAGGTGGGTGACACAGCTTACTTGGTATCAGGAAGGCAGCGGGATCTCAGAGAAGCTGGGCGCCAACCGGTGGAATTTGCCCTTGGCTTGCCCTCCAAATCTTTTTGTTGCCTTCCAAGCTCCCTCTTCCAGACCTCAGTCCCCCTTGATGCCCCCAATGTCTGAAGGCATCATGCATGGTGTCTCCCAGAGGTCCACAGGCAGAATAATATCCAAGAAACTTCTTTTTTAGTATTTATTTTATTGTATTAATTTGGCTATGTCAGGACTTCGTTGTGGCACGTGGGATCTTTAGTTGTGGCCTGTAGTATCTAGTTCCCTGTCTTGGGATTGAATCCAGACCCTCTGCACTGAGAACGTGGAGTCTTAATGATTAGACCTTCATGGAAGTCCCAGAAGCTTCTGTTCTTGAATGTCAAAATTTCTCTGTCCTGTATGCCTTCCCTTTTTCCTCAAGCGAATGTGATGGTGAGGGTTAATTCATTAGTGTTTCTTGATTGCTAGTTATGATTCAGGCCCCAAAACTATAAAGATGAATGCAGCAGACCTCAAATATCCTAAATGGCTCAGATGGGAAGCATGTATAAGTTTGTGAGAGGTGCCATGACAAAGTAGTACAGACTGGGTGACTTAAACCACAGAAATGTAGGGTCTCATAGTTCTGGATCAAGGTATCAGCAAGGTTGCTTTCTTCTGAAGCCCCTCTGCCTGGCTTGTTGATGGCTGTCTTCTTCCTACATCTTCACATAATTTTCCTTACTTCCTTCTTTTTCTTTAAAAAAAAAAATTATTTATTTGGTTGAGCCAGGTCTTAGTGGCAGCATGCAGGATCTTTAGTTGCAGCGTTTGAACTCTTGATTCCACGCTCTCAATGTAGGGCGCCTGTCTTCAATCCTTGGTTGGGAAACAAGATCCCATATACCTCAACTAAGAGTTCCTGTGCTGTAACTAACACTCCCTTTTCTTCTTACATGGACACCTATTTGATTAGGGCGCCCCCATATGACCTCATTTTACCTTGTTTAGTAGCTAAGTTGTGTTCGCTTCTTTTGCAACCCCATTGACTGCAGCCTGCCAGGCTCCTCTGTCCATGGGATTTCTCAGGCAAGAATACTGGAGTGGGTTGCCATTTCCTCCTCCAGCGGATCTTCCTTTTTAAAGGCCCTATCTCCAAATACAGTCACACTGTGAGGTGCTGGGGGTTATGACTTCAACATATGAATTTGGGAGGGACACAATTCAGCCCCAGACAAGGAGGCAGCATGGGCCCAGACGACCACATCTTCACCTTATAGGGCTGGATGATGAGGTACTGGGTACTGACAATGCTAAGAAGAGGGGAGAGACCAACATGGCCTTGCAGGACAGCGAGAGCCTCCACAGAATAAAGTCAACTTGTCTTCCCTCTTGTGCCAGGAGGAGAGAGAGGAAATAGCATTTCAGGACTGGGGAGAAGCAGGTGTCAAAGCCCCTGGGTGAATAACTTCATTTCCTAGGTATTCTATTTACATTGTGCTCTAATCTCTAATGCAGGAGTTTCCATTCCTGGGCTGCAGATGGAGACTTTGAGCATATATTAAACAGTTCATTGTCAGTCATGTAAAAGGGATTCCCCTTTAAAAGCTCACCTGCACTAGAGCAGCTGTTATTCTTGGGTAACATTTATTAAGCAAGCACTATACAGCAAGCAGGATCCTAAGCTTTTCACATGAACTCTTTTAACTCATTTAGTATTCACAAACAACACTTTGCAGTATGTTACTGCTCCCCTTTGTTGAGATGAGGAAACTGGGGCATAGAGAGGTTAAGGAACTTCATTAAGGTCACACAACCAGTAATTCGGGTGAAAGTGAAAAGTGAAAGTGTTAGTCGCTCAGTCCTGTCTGACTCTTTTCCACCCCATGGACTATAGCTCACCAGGCTCCTCTGTCCACGGAATTCTCCAGGCAATAATACTGGAGTGGGTAGCCATTCCCTTCTCCAGGGATCGAACATTGCAGGCAGATTCTTTTACCATCTGAGCCACCAGGGAAGCCCTAACTTAGCTGAATACAGCCAGTAGTCTCTCTCATCCTGCAAAAGCCATGTTGGTCTCTCCTCTTTTCTCAGTGCTGTCAGTACCTGATGCCTCGTCATCCAGCCCTCTTACCTATTAAACAAGTATCTCCTGAGTACCCATGCTGTGTCAGGCCTTGGAAGGAGTGAGACAATTACATGCATTTGATCTGAGCCTTGAGGGAGGAGTAGGCTCCCTAGGCTGGGGAAGGGAACTGTAGGAAAAGGGAACAGCATGAGGAAGATTTCTGGGCTTCAGGAGCTGCATGTAGCTCAGGGTGGCTGGACCATGTTGGAGAGAGGTGGCAGTGGGCTGGGAGCAACCAGCAGGTGTTGGAGGGGGTCCATGGGTCTGGTCACAGCCTCTGGACTTGATCTGGGGACTCCAGGGATCCAGGCAAGAATTTCAAGCTGGAAAGTGACTGGTTGGCATTTTTTTTTTTTTCACAATTGCTTCCACTGGGAGGAAGAAGAAGCATGTCCAAAACTCTTGGACCAAAATATGATCCTTGGCAAGTTAATATGCCAACACCATGTGTCTAGCCCTAGGACATATTCCAGTTCCATTACTGAGGAATCTAAACTGTGGGGCCTGAGGAGGATCACTCATACCTCCAGTCAAAGTTAACACTCACTACATTAGCCCTGAGATTAGCTGGTCAGTCTCAGTATAGACCACATGCTAATTGCAACTCTGATATAAAACAGGTCTGGTTGTTCTGGTTTCAGCATTTTTGAGCCTCACTTTATGCTATACTACTATAGGCAGATGCTGCATTTAGGTGGAAGTTCTACTGGGGAGAGGGCTGCTCATTTAACAGGCATTTCAAGAGGAATGGCAGTCATCAGGAGTACAACCATTACAGAAGTAGGATTTGGCCTCTTAAGGCCTCTGGAGTCCTTTGGAAGAAGGCATTAGTTACGTGGATGACCGTCTACTGGCTGGGAAGATGGGACGGCTCTGGTGATGTGAGTGGGGAGGGCAGGGATAAGTAGTGCCCCAAACATTCCTTCTTGGACCACAAGAAAAGCTTCTTGGACATTTGCCTTAAAAAATAATAATAATAATTTAAAAATTTACTTATTTGGCTGCACCAGGTCTTTGTTGCAGCATGCAGGATCTAGTTCCCTGACCAGGGGTTGAACCTGGACCACCCCTGCATTGAGAATGCAGAGTCTTAGCCAGTGGACCACCAGGGAAGTCCTGACATTTGCCTTCTGAATTGTGTTTTGCTTTATGTGGATAGTGGTTTCTGGATCCCTGGACGAGCGTGAGGGGAAGTGTTCGGCAATGAAAATTTAGCATGTTTCTAGATGCACCATGAGTAACCAGCCCTCTGGGTTTTCTGCATCCCCACACTCTCCACCAGACATCCATGACGTTACAATGGCACTTGTACGAGATGGCACGCAGCCTGAATGTGCAGGAGATGCTGCGGGAGGAGGTTCTGAATGCCCGACGCCAGGCAGAGGGAGACATAAGCAAGATGCTGCAAATGGTCCCACTCCTCAAAGCTAGCATCAAGGAGACGCTGAGGCAAGCCCACTCCCACCTATGCCTGCCCCACCCACCCCACCCCCTCAAATCCCTGGGCAGGGACAGGGTGCTGCCTGAGCACAGGTTTACAAGGATGGGCCGGTGGAGAAGATGGGTAGCAGGAAGTGAGGAGTCTGGGGAAGACAGCTGGGAATGGGGAGGAGGGGTCCTGCCTCCAGAGCACCCCCACCAGGGTGCTGCAGCTGGAGCCGAGCTGCCATGCTGGGGGCCAGGCCTTTGTCCAGGCCTTGGGGCATCAGCCTCTGAATGCTTTTCACTGGCAGACTCCACCCTATCTCCGTGACCCTGCAGAGATACCCTGAAAATGACTTGGTTCTTCAAGATTACCTGATTCCTGCCAAGGTAGGTGTGGC
Organism: Odocoileus virginianus; assembly: GCF_023699985.2. Classification (NCBI taxonomy): domain Eukaryota; kingdom Metazoa; phylum Chordata; class Mammalia; order Artiodactyla; family Cervidae; genus Odocoileus; species Odocoileus virginianus. The sequence goes on along the minus strand of NC_069689.1, from coordinate 430,104 downwards.
AAGAAGGCTGCCGGTTCTGTTAATCAGACAGGGGAGGCCAGGGGCAGACTGCAATTGCATAAGGTAGTGGCGAGGGGGCTTCTGTCCTGCCTTTCTTCCTGGGGCTGGCTGGTGGGGTCCTTGGCAGCAGTGGTCCAAGGGTGAATGAAGGGCAGAGGAGACGGTGGTGTTTGGGATGTTGCTGGACTCCTAGGTTAGGAGGGAGATTCCACGGGCTGCCTTGGTTTCTGAGGGTCCTCTGGGACTGAGGAAAGCAGCAGGACAATCCCTTGGGCCATCCCCAGCCTAGTGTTTTGGTGTGCCCATTGGATGGGTGAGGCTCATGGAGAGGTGGGGCCTTATTCAAGATCACAGTGGGTATTATGCTGTGCTGGTATTCTTCCGGGCTGTGAAGAGGTAAGGCCTACTCAGACCTCGGCTCACCTTGTCCTCAGACACTGGTGCAAGTGGCCATCTATGCCATGGGCCGAGACCCTGCCTTCTTCTCCAATCCGGACAAGTTTGACCCAACCAGGTGGCTGGGTAAAGACAAGGACCTCATCCACTTCCGGAACCTGGGCTTCGGCTGGGGAGTGCGGCAGTGCGTGGGCCGGCGGATCGCCGAGCTGGAGATGACCCTCTTCCTCATCCACGTGAGTCTGCCCTGGGGACATCTGTCTCCCGGGACTTGGTCTCCCCTCCCCCACAACCCCCTGAGGTCTCCTTTTGGGGCAAATCCACTCACCATCCATGGGGGCTCCCTGGCCATAAGTTCCCACAGAACTTATGATGGGAGGGGGTGGGGGTGGAAAAGGTTTTGTAGAAACCAAAGTGAAAGCCTGAACCAGGGGGACAGAGTGCTAGTGGTATTTTCAGGCTCTGCACAGGGTTCAGTAGGAGCTGGAAGTAGACCCCCTTGGAGCATCTCACATCACACACAACTGCTCCTAGGTGAATGAGCCTGAGCTGGGGGAGACAGACCAGCCCCGTCTCTCCCCTAAGCCCACTACCCCTCTTTCTCAGATCCTGGAGAACTTTAAGGTTGAAATGCAGCATATCGGTGATGTGAACACCATTTTCAACCTCATCCTGATGCCGGACAAGCCCATCTTCCTTGTCTTCCGGCCCTTCAACCAGGACCCGCCCCAGGTGTGACCGGAGAGGGCGGGCACTGCCCTTTCCACCAATCCAGCTAGCCGGGGTGTGGGAGGACGGCCAGAGGGTGTGGGGCCATGGAGCTACCCGCACCTCCATCGCTGGCTCAGTCCACACCCCTTGCACATTTCTGGCCAGCTCTGACCAGATGGAGCTGGCGCTCAGGGGCCAGCTGCTTCAGCTCAGCTGAGGCACCCCTGTCTCACCCTACCTCTTCCCCCTCTTCACCCACCCCATGAAGGCAATAAACAGGTGAATGCTGCAAAGTGCTTTCATTTTCCATCTGACCCCCTAAGGTAGTCATCACTCCTGGAGCAATGCTCTCTGACCCAGGTCAGCAGATAGATCTGAGCATGAATGGAGAACTGCTACCCTTGCAGCCATTTCTGCTGGGACCCACCCACCAACAGCAGCTCAGGAGGCAACAGGCTCCACCGCTCTGTTGTCCTGTTGCTTATGAGGCAGAGCAGATGGATGGCTATTGCCACTGCACCACTGGAGCAGCTGGCAGAGGGACAAAAACTTGGCTGAGTTCTGCTGAGAGAACAGGGCCGCCTGAGAGGTGTGGGCCAATCCTGGCTCCCCGGGCAGGCCCACCTATCAGGGGTGAGCCTCCTGCAGTGCTCTGCTTGGCTGAGCCTTGGGTGGGAATTCCCTGTGGGGCCACAAGGACTTCCTGCCAAGGGCCAGTGAGAGTCTCGAGCATGATGTCTGGGGATGATGTGGTGAAGAGGCTGTGGGTGAGGGGCTGGTGTGAGGTGACTGACTCTGGGAAGAAGAGGCCGGCATGCTTCCTCTACCCCACCTGCCCACCCTTCTCTGGGCTTCCCCAGGCCTCAACTTCCTGCACCAGTGGGACAGGCCCACAGGTCCAAGCTCTGGGCATTAGGCAGGGAGACTGGGGCAGAGTCTCTGGTGCATTACTTGGACTGCCTGACAATGGTCTCAATTTTAACCCCCTTGACCCCCTCTGAGTTCTGTGACTCCTGACTTGACCAGGTACCTGAGTCTCCCTGGCCCTTGGCTACTCAAGTCCAAGTTAGGCAGACATGGGAGGCTAGTGCTGCTCAGATAGCAGCCTGAATGGCTTGGCCTCTTCTACCAGGATCTGCAGGTTCTGAGTTCACTCTTGGAGCCTTTCTGCTTTTCCTCATCACAGTCTGCTTCCTTATTGTCTTTCTCTCTCCTTCCTGCTTCCTTTCCTTTCTCCAGACTTGAGTCGTTTTTGCTTGGAAATGTTAGAGTTGGAGGGCCTTACGGTCACAGATGTTAGCCCAGAGAGGTTGCTTGAGTCACTCAAGATCACACAGCATGCTTGTAGCTCGAAGCCAGGCCTCCTAACTTTCAGTGGAGGGCTCCTCCTTCTAGCCCCATCTGCTTTTCTGTCCCCGGATGTGTTTAGACACAACACTCCCAGCTCAGCCTATCCCTTGTGAATGGAGTATTTCATACTAACATGTAACTGATTGTCACAGGCAGGCTTCAAGTCTTTTCCTTCCCAAGAAACAGAGAAACCAAACTTGAAACAAAGGATTTCAGATATGATACATGTTGAGGGGCAGGTAGAAAATCCCAGCCTCTCTTACCAGCTGACCTCTGGTGGTCTCAATTCTTTTGGAGGTCTGAATGGGGCTTGTCTTCCTGGTTCCTGCTTTGAAAGGCCTCTTCACTCTCCCTGCCCACTCCTGTCCTGGGTCCACTATGGCATTTGACTCTCTAAAGAGGGTAGCTCCTGGAACAGGCAGGAGGCTATAGGGCTACAGCAGAGGGCCCAGACCCAGAGTGGGGTCTGGAAGGAGGAAGCTTAGGTACCCCAGGCTGCCCTGCTCTGGGAAAGGGGTGAATGCTCACTGACATACAGCATTTAATAAAGTCATTTTAAGGGGGTGGGGCTGAGACTCCAGCACGCAGAAGGGGAGGTCTGCTCTAGGACTCAGGCCTGCTAGGAGTCAGTCTGTTGAGATTTCGAGAGCTTGTTGAGCTTAGTCTCTGAGCTGGGCATCAAGGGGTCCAACTTGGAGGGTTGCGTTTGGTCCTTGGAGGGGTTCTATGGTGGCAAAGTGAGATGAAATGAGTATGCCTCTGCCCCCAGAGGGGTGATCCAATAAAATGCATCTTTCCTGGAAAGTCATGCCTCAGACAATCTGAAATCCAGTGGGTCATGACTTCTCAAAGGTTTGCAAACCCATTTAACCACAGTAGGTCATACCTAATTTCTCCCAGAGTCTCCAGGGCTCAGTGGGTAAGTCTACTAAGGTAGCCTGGTATTCCTCCCATACCCAGTGCCCCCATCCTTTTCGGGTCTGTCCAGGAGCCAGGAAAGAAGCAGAATACTGATGATTCAAGAGCAGGAGCAATCAGGGGGTTTGCTTTGTGGGGCTGGGTGGTCCAGGGCTGAGTTTGAGGGGCCTATTTGTTCTCGGGAAGCTGGCAAGTTTTCTCTCTGGCAGCACGATCCCATCTCTGGCAGTGTGCGGCACTGCACTTGCCCAAGAAGGACATGTTCATGGGAGAATCTTAGGCACTGTGGGGTGGGGTGGGAGCCACAGCTACTCTGCCCATGAGCAAATCCAGTCCTAAGGTATAGCCAGTGCCAGGGCATTTGAGAAATGCCCTCGTGGGCAACCTGTCAACCACAGTCATCTCGTTGGTGATGCTCATCACCACCTGAAGGGGAGGGCATGTCTTGGCAGGATTCACTATTCCCCTTAGACCAGGAGGCATTGCAATGGGGCAAGAGCTTTGGCTGGTAACTGAGCAGAAGCTGAGCCTGGGTCCTCTGACTACCAGCCAGGAAGCAAGACCCCCTGGACAGTTTTTCTCAAGGTCCAGTGACTCTGGAGGTGGGGTGGCTGCCAGATCCACCACCCGAGCCCCAAGGAGCTCCCTCATGGGGATCACTCACGGGCACGTCTGTGGTGGCCATGTTGGAAGGGTGCCGCAAGCCATATTCTTGTTCCTGCAGCCGTGTGGCCAAGTCCTGCTTCTCTCGTCCCCAGCGCCGAGCTGAGTCCTCTAACTGTAGTTATGAAGAGGCACAGATAGAGAACCACTAGGCAGCAGGCCCCCTCCCTGAGAGCTAGGACAGCCTACCTGAGCCTGCTCTTTGGGGTAAAAGCAAAACCCGAGTTCATGTGGGCTAGCTACCCTCCCAAGAGACCTCAGGGTGACAAGAGTGGGTGAAGAGGGACTCAGTGACCGCTTGACTATGACTGATGGATCTTCTGTTAGTTCCACTGCATACTGAGCCCAGACACTATTACAATGAGTCCAACCAACCCTCCACCACGGGGCTCCAGCCCTCCTTATATGTATGGGAAGCCCTGTATCACCTCAACACTTGTCACGAGTTGAGCCCCCAAACTCCTCATGCACTGAGCCCCAAACCTCTGTCACACAGGGAGCCCTGATCCTGATCACAAAATGAAAGTGAAAGTCGCTCAGTTGTGTCCAACTCTTTGCGGCTCCATGGACTGTAGCCCACCAGGCTCCTCTGTCCATGGAATTCTCCAGGCAAGAATACTGGAGTGGGTAGCTGTTCCCTTCTCCAGGGGATCTTCCTGACCCAGGGATCAAACCCAGGTCTCACCATTAAGGAAGCCCCCCTGATCACAAATGGAGCCCCAACTTTCCTGACACACAGATCCCAGACCCTCCTCACAAACTGAGCCACCACCCTGATCACACGTGAAGCATGGACCCAGTCACACACCAAACTCAGACCCTGGTTCAAATGGAGGCCTGACACTGGATGCAGACCGAACCCTGATCCTCCTCACTGAGCCCAGATGTGGTCACACAGGGAGCCCTGACCCTGGACAAACATTGAGTCCTGACCTTGGTCACACATGGAGCCATAACTCACACACTGAGCCCCAACCCTCCAAACACATGGAGACCTGACCCTTCATACAAGGAGCCCCAACCCAGGTCACAAATGGAGCTCTGACCCTGGATGCAGACTGAACCCTGACCTTCCTCACTGAGCCAAGACATGGTCAAACAGGGAGCTCCATCCCTGGACAAACACTGAGCCCAGATCCTGGTCACATATGGAGCCCCGACACTGGTCATATACAGAGACCTGACCCTCCAAACACACAGAGCCCCCACTCTCGAGACTACACAGGGAGTCTCAACCCTCCTCACACCCTGAGCCCCAACCCTCTTCTAACATGCAGGCCTGACCCTGGTCACCAGTGGAGCCCCAATTCTTCTCACAGAGCCCTAACCATCCTGAAACACAAATCCCTGATCCTGGTCACAAAGCAAGCCTTCACCCTCTTCACACTTGGAGTCCTAACCTCCTCATACAGGGAGTCCCGACCATAGCAAACACCCATCACCAGTGCCGGACACACACAGAGCTCTGACCCTGGTCATACAGGGAATTCCCACCCTGGTCATGCATGGAGATTGACCTGAGCCCAACCTACTGTAACATGCAGCCTTGACCCTGGTCACAAAGTGAACCCTGACTTTCTTCACACACTGAGCTCTGACATTCCTCATACAGGAAGTCCAAACCCTAGACCAAAACTGATTACTGAGACTTCCCTGTCATCCAGCAGTTGAGAATCTGCTTTGCAACGCAGGGGACACAGGCAAGCTAAGCTCCCACATGCCTCGGGGCAACAAGGCTCGTGTGCCACAACTACTGAGCCTGCGCTCTCCACAGCTAGAGTCTGTGCACTGCAAGGAAAGATCCCGCATGACACTACGAGGACCCTGTGTGCTGCAACTAAGGCCCGATGCAGCCGAATAATAAATAAATATTAAAAATAAAACCACCATCACCAACCCTCAACACACACAGAGCCCCCACTCTGATCACACACAAAGCCTTGACCCTCCTCCTCTCATACAGAGCACTGACCCAGTCACACAGTGAACCACGACCCTCCTCACAGAGGAAATTCCCACCCTGGTCACCCTCAGAGACCCAATCCCCCTCACACACTGGACCCCAACCCTGGTCACACAGGGAGCCCCGACGCTAGTCACACACCAGGCACTAGTCCCAAAACTGACCCCCCAATCCTGGTCACAAATGGGCCCCTGACCCTGGATGCAGACTGAGTCCTGACCCTACACATACACATTGAGCCCAAATGTATTAAATAGGAAGTCCTGATACTCTAAATTGGGGAGCCCCAATCCTAGTCATGAATTAAATCCTGACCCTCCTCACACATACAGCCCTGATCCTTTTCAAACACAGAGCCCCGATTCTGGTCACAAATGGACCCAAACCCTCCTCAAACTTGGAGCCTTGGTGCTCCTCACACACGGAGCCTCCAACCCTCCTGAAATATAGAGGTGGAGCCAGGTCTCTGAACTGAGTGGAGACTCCCTGGCCTGTGTGATGCCTTCACCTCACCTACCTGGCTTTCCAGGGACAGGATCCGGCTCTGAGCTAGTTCCAGCTTGGCCAGGAGGTTAAACTTGTCTGAATTATTGGCAAGGAGATCCTGTGGGCAAAGCAGAAATTCGTACATGGTCCCCGTAGGGGGCTGGAGCTCGGGAGGCCAGGTGACACTGAGGGAGAAATCAGCCAGGTCCAAGCTCCAAGTTCAGCTCCCAGTGCAGAGCCTCAGCTGGCATTTAGTCGCTCAGTCATGTCTGACTCTTTGCAGAACCTCAGACTCAGGGCCAAAGCCCCTGCCCAGGGTTTCACACTTGGCATGTGCCATTTTCACAGCTGTTCTCTCCACATAGTTTTGAGTGTATGAAATTTTTGTACATCAATTAAAATTTTAAAAATATATGAGGGAGGGCTTCTCTGGTGGCTCAGGGGTGAAGAACCCCCTGCCAGTGCAAGGTACACGACTTTGACCCCTGATCTGGAAAGCCCCCACATGCTGCGGAAGCAACTAGGCCCATGTGCCACAACTCCTGAGCCTCTGCTCTAGAGCTTGGGAGCCGCAACTACTGAGCCCACGTGCCTAGAGCCCGTGCTCTGCAGCTAGAGAAACCACTGCGATGAGAAGCCCATGCACCACAATGAAGAGTAGCCCCTGCTCACTGCAGTTGGAGAAACCCCACACACAGCAACGAAGACCCAGCACAGCCATAAGTAAATGAATATATCTTTAAAAAAAAGTATTAATACTAGGGAGCACTAGGTTAGTGCACAGAAGGGAACCTTGAGCTGGCGAGGGGGGTGGTCTTTCTGTAAAGTAAAGGATCTGCTTGTAAAGTGAGGGTTCCCCATCTTCCGCACTTTACCTGGATGTCCACGCATCGAGGGTGCTTTCAAACAGAACTCACCTCCTGCGAATCCTGGGATGAAGAGAAAAACTCTGCTGTGCCCAGCCCACCTGGCTTTTGTAATTCCAAATGTTCGGTCTCTGGGTTTGCATAAAGCAGGGACACCTGTAACAGCCTCAGAAGGAGAGAGGGGCCAGGGACACCCACCTATGTGGTCAGGGTGCCCCTGGAGTGGCCCGGGGCTTCTGTCTCTTGCAGTCTCTCTGCCAGGTCTCCTCTTGCTCCCAACTCCCCAGGGACCACCTGGGCTCAGGGAAAGGGCTCTCTAAGGCTGTCCCAATCCCAGGAAATGCTCCTGGATGGAGTTCTGAGAGCCCTGTGTGGGGCCCCACTGCAGGCCAGCCAGGTGGCATATGGGGTCAGGGGTCAGCTAGGGGCTTGCTTGCTCTCCCAGGATACTAGATGAGGGTAAAGGTGCAGCTTTCAGACTCGTGTGTGTTCCCCAGGGGAAGAGCCAAGGCCCGAGAGCTAGAGACTCTCCAGAGATTCCAGGCACACTGGAGACCCTGGGAAACCTAGCTCCTGGCCTGGGGCTTCGCCTCGGATTGTGCGGTGGGTGGTTTCTGGGCACCCGGTGACCTGGGTGGGCAGGCCCAGGACCACAGTTGTGCTGGTGGCTCTTACCGGCAGGGCCTCTGGCTGCAGAATGACGGGGGCTGACTGGTGGCAGTTCTTATCCAGCTCTGCCTGCAGTCTCAAGTTTTCCGTGAGCAGCACTGAGTAGACGTCAACAGGCAGATTCTCGCCCGTAGGATCCAGGGGAAGGCCAGAGGCCGAGAGCATGGGGAAGGCTGTGAATGTGGCCATAGACGTGCATGAGATAGGCTTTCCTGCCTCCATGTGCCTGACCCAATCTGCCTCAGTGTTTTCCTTCTTTCTGCTCATCCTCTGCTCCCCAGCCTGCTATGGCTCCCTACTGCCAGTGAGATCAGGTCCACATGCCTCCTGAGGCCATTGTTCTAGGCTCTTTAGAATCTGACCTGGGTGATCTCCCTAATCACTGCCCTGCCCTTTGTCCTGGGTCTGTTTCAGTTCCTCATCTCTATCTTTCCTCCTTTTTCTGCTTCTGTCATCCTTACTCCCTGGGCCAGGGCCTGGCTCTTTCCTCTCCCAAGATTGCCTTCTCATCTCTCATGCTAACCTCAGGGTTCCTGAAAGGTGGGCCCAACTTTCATTGTTTCTTACAGGCCTTCAAAAATGCCCCCTCACTGACACCCCATGCAGTGAAGGCTGTCACAGGGCTGGGCTTACAGGGGTCCCCGGTGAGGTGGCACAGAAATCCTCTGCTTGGGCTGACATGATCCTATGCGACCTGGTTCTTTTCTGCTTATCAGAGCTGCCTTGGATGGGCAGTTCTAGATGGCTTTGGTTTAACATCGATGGAGAAAGCAAATCATAGACTTAACCAAAATTTTTTTTTATGTTTATTTTGTAGAAACAGACTCTTTGAAGATATAGGGAGATGAGTATATAATTTGAAGGGTCCTGGAGTTAAGAAGTTGGGAACTGCTGCCTGGGAAAGCCCCTCTTTGCAGGCAGCCCATCTCTGTTCACTTGAGTCTCAGAGCTGCTTCTGGAAGGTCAGAGCCTCTTTCTAGCATGGTTCACACGCTGTGTCCCCTCCCTTGTGTTCTGAGGGGCTCCCTGGCAGGAGAAGGGAGTTCAGGGGGCCTCTGGAAGTGCTGAGTGTCTGAATGAATGGGGAACTAGCACCCTCTGGGCAGGTTGAAGGTGCTTCTGAAACTGTGAGGCTCCAAGAAGGCAGGGCCTCCAGGGGCGGAACGACAGCCGGGGAGCAGACTCACGCATGCTGGGCTTTCCCTGCGGCTTGTCCTGCAGAGGCTTGCTCCTCTTTCGCAGCTTGTCCTCCAGCACTTGCTCCATCTTCTCGATCACCTGGAGGGCGGAGCACAGGGGCTGGGCTTGCCCAGGGGCACCACACCTTCCCCTCAGTGGCTGGGTCTGGGCAGCCTGGCCCTTCTGCCACCTGCCTTCTCCTGGTGCCTCACGGTCTCCTCCAGCGCCTTTATCTTCTGCAGCTTGTCCTGGTAGCGCTTCAGCAGTGCAGCCTGTGGCTGCTGAGCCTGGTGTAGGAGGAGCAGCTCCTTTTCTCGATCATTCTTCTGATGGTGCGGGGGGGGCGGGGGGGAGAGGGGAGAGGAGGGGGAACAGGGGTGCCCTTGGCCCCGAGGGTCCACCCCAGCCCTCTCTGCTCAGTCCTCCTCTGCCCTGGCCCCTGGGCCCTATGTCCCTCTTCCTTCTACTTTCAGACACTCCCTCCCGAGCGCCCTTCCCCTCTGCCCTCCTAGCCCTGGCTTACTTGAATCAGTTCGTTCTGCAAATGCTTGTCCCTCAGCTCCTTTATGTCCAGCTCGCTCAGCAGCAGTTTCTGCTTCACGGATGCTGGTGGTGGTGGAGGAGCTGGCTCAGGGTGGAGGCCCCTCCCAATTCAAATTGGAATACTTGGTGGGGGGGCAGGTGGGGAGGGCAGGTGTCTCTCAGTCCTGGGGCTTGAGACAGGACTGGACTCTCAATTTCCCACCCCGGAGAGACCCCAGGATCCTATTGATTAGCCTGTGTCCCGCAGCACGCAGCGCCCCTGGGCGAGGCCCCCACCACCCTGTTCCCTCGGTGGCCTGCACACCCTCACCCAGGTTCTGGGCCTTGCCGGGGCTGGCTGACTCCTCTTCTACCTCCTTCTGGGCCAGCTGGCTCCTCAGCAGGCGATTCTCTGCCTCCAGGATGCTGGTCTGTTTCCGCAGTGACAGGATGTCTTCTGCCATCTTCTGCATGGCCCGCCGGTAGTTGTTCATCTCCTGTGGACTCCAGAGCTCAGAGCTGAACCCCCAGCCCCACTGTGGCCGCCACCCAACATCGACATTCACACTTGGAAATCAGCGGGTCACTCCCGAGGCCAAAGAACAGAAAGAATCGCAAGCTGTGCCCTCAAGTCTTAGCAACTCTTTGGAGGGGTGGTCATGACAGGGTCTTCACCCCTCCTGGTCAGTGAGAAGAGCTGTGTAAATGTGCTCTTCTGGGGGCTTATGTCTGTTCCTGAGATGCCTTCTAGCGGGGACCCAGGCGTCAGACACCAGTGAGGAAGCCCCTGCGTGATGGAGATTTGAAAAGCTCTGGGCCAGCTCTCCAGGGCCTGGCCAAATCAGGGCCATTTTCACCTTTTCCCTTCTCCTTTCTTCCTTCTCTAATCCCTCTTCTTCCTCGTGTCACTGAGAACCTAGGGAAGAATCTACTCTGAAATCTCCCTGAATGCCCCTTGGGAGCTGCCCCTGGGCACCAGCCTCCCAACCAGCCCAGGGGTCTTGAAGGGACCCAAGGTAAGCCTGGGGGACCCAGATAAGGACTCAGGGTCAGCGCTAGGATCCAGGTATAGGATCCAGGGTATGAGGTGGGGCCAGGATGCCAGGCTCTGTCATTAGGTTAGGAGTAACAGCAATACTAATATCTGGTGTTCACTGAGCATTTACCATGTTCTAGGTCAGGCCCACCTCCTTCATTTAGCCTGTGAGGATGGGTTCTATTATCATCCTCATTTTACTGACGATGAAGACAAGGGCCAGAGAGGCAAGTAGCCTGCTCAGTCACAAAACTAATGAGTGGCAGGGTCAGGGCCTGAAATCCATGCCTGCTGGCCCTTGAATCCTTGTTCTTAAGCTCTGTGCAATCCTGTCATGATGTCCCCATATAGGGAAACTTCACAATATTTTCAGAAGTGATGAAAACAGGTTACTACAAAGAATTATGATCTCAACTTGGGGAAAAAAATGGATGTTTGCCCTTATGTGTACATAGGAGAATTCATAGGTTATATTTACACTATTTGCTTTATAATCAGAAATTCCCTACTGTTATTTACAAACACTTTTGTGAAGATAGTTTCTTAAATATAAACAGTACAACAAAATAGAAAAGAGAGACTCAAAATGTGAAGCCAGAAAGATCCGCGGAGGGGGAGGAGGTAGGAGCTAGGTTGAGGGTGGAGCAGGAGGAGGGAAGCAAGGCCATGGGGAGCTTGCTAAGCCCTGGTGGCCTGTGGCTTTCCTGAGACTGTGCAGGCCTTGCAGGCAGGGGGTGGGGGCTCCAGCCAGGAAGGGGCTCCCAAGTCCTCAGGAAGCAGAGCTTGGTCCCCAACTCCCACCTGGGCCCCATGCTGAGTGGGGATGTGGCCTGGCTCCCAGTCACTGCCTCCAACCTGTTGCATGGTGGGCTGCTGGCTTCCCGGAGTGGGGTTTCCAGACAGCAGGGGCTCATCAGATACCACTTGTCACCTGCTACTGTCTAGCCTTCTGGCTAGACTGCCTCTGAGTGGTGCCAGTGCTGGGCCCATCTCCCCAGCACTTGCCCCAGTCAAGTTTCAGGTCTTGGCTCCTGTAGATCTGCCCATCTGGTGCCCTCAGACAGCTACATTAATTAGGACACTCAGCCCAGAGACTGCACCCCCACAGGGCTTTGTGGTCAGGCCCCAGGCAGAAGCCCAGCTTGGCTACTGACTCACTGAGTGAGCTTGGACGAGCCCCTTCAGCAAGGGGACGAGCCCCTTACTGAGCCTCAGATTCCTCTGGCAGGAGGAGCGTGGAGTTGCTGCAAGCTCTGAGTTCAGGGGCCCTGCCTCAGGCATGCAGGCCTTAGAGGCAGCAGTTCCCACCCCACCCCATCTCTGTTCTAGTGCCAGCTTTAGTTAACAGGTCAGACCCCTTCCTCTTCATCCTTGCTACCCTCAGCCTGGGTTCCCTTGCTCCCTCCTCTGCTGTGTTCTACATCTTCAATGTATAGCAGGCCCCTGATGGACAGGGGTTTGGGAGGCTCAGTAGACTGTCAAGAGGAACCACATGATATTTTTGAAAAAGGAAATTCATCTCTCCTTTCCCTCCCTAGCCTAGTTCAGGCTCTTCTCATGTCTTCTCTGAACAATTACAGCAGTATCCAAGTGGGTTTCCTTGATTTAGAATTATCTTTTAGAGAAAACCCAACTCATCCAAGAAAACAAGTTCAAGGATGCCCCACACACTGCAATTCGTGATTTTATTCTGGGAAATGCTCAGTCTCTGGATATAGGCAGTACTTACAAGGAATGACCTAGATTCAATTGTTCTAAGGCAGAGATGTCCATACTGTATTTTTAAGTAAAAAAACAAAACAAAACAAAACAAAAAACCAACGTGGCAAATTAATATGATTACATCCACAACTGGTATGTGTATGTGTGAATGCATGTGTGCACTTGTGTGCATGAGTGCATACATACAGATGTATAGTAACAGTAGGAACTGATCAGTTTGGGAAGGAAAAGGAAAACTTGCTTAATCTCTGCATTTTTCTAAGAATTTATTCATGTTATTCATCTAATTAAAAATAATTTAAACCAAAATACATTGAGGGCTATACCATGCTCACAGATTGAAAGATGAAATGTTTAAAGAGTTAGTTCTTCCTTAAACTGATTCATAGATTCAATGTATTTTCAATTAAGATCATAACCCTCTTGTATATGTGGAGAAATAGATGAACTGGTTCTATGAGAAATAAAAAGAACAAGTATAGCCAAAATACTTTTGAAGAGGAACAGGTGGGGAAGACTTGCTCTATCAGCTGTCAAGATTTATGATAAAGCTACAGTAATTAAGACAGGGTAATATAACTGCAAAGTTTGATAAGCAGGCCGAAACATGAGAGAGCCCTAATACAGATCCACACATATACGGACTCAACATATGATGGTGTTACAGGGTGGTAGGGAAAGGATAGTAATTTTAATAAAAGGTGCTGTATCAATTTGACATCTATCTGGAGAAAAGGGAAACTTGACTCCTATTACATACCATAATTAAAAATAAATCCAGATGGACTGTAGATCTAAGTGTAAAAGGTAAATCAATAAAGCCTCCAGGAGACAAGGCTAAGAATATCTTTATGAACTTGGGGTAGGGAAAGGTTTTTCAAAACAGGAAATCTCAAAAAAAGGGGAGACTTCCTTGGTGGTCCAGTGGTTGAGATGCAAGCCTTCACCACTATGGACTCAGGTTCAATCCCTGGTTGGGAAACTAAGATCCTACAAGTCACGCAGAATGGCAAAAAACAAAACCAAACCCAAAACAAAAAATGCCCAAACCAAAATATGCCCCCAAAGCACAAATCAGGATAGAAAAGACTGATAAACTGGTACATTTAAATTAAGAAATTTTATTCGTGTAAAGACATCATTAACAGGGTGAAATGGGCAAGAAAAGTGGGAGAAGATACTTGCAACAAACACAACCAAAGATGAACTGATATTCAGATATAAAAACGATTCCCAGGCTTCTCTGTGGTTCGGTGGTAAAGAATCCACCTGCCAATGCAGGAGACACAGGTTTGATCCCTGGTCCAGGAAGATCCCACATGCTGCAGAGCAACTAAGCCCAAGGGCCTCAACTATTGAGCCTGTGCCATAGATCCTGGGAACCACAACTACTGAAACCCACGCTCCCTGGAGCCTACGCTCCACAACAAGAGAAACCATCACAGTGAGAAACCCACGAACCACAACTAGAGAGTCATCCCTGCTCAAAGCAACTAGAGAAAACTGCACAGCCACGAGGTCCCAGCATAGCCAATGAATACATAAAACATAAATAAATAAAATTATAAAAAACAACTCTCACAAATCCATAAGAGGAAGTCAGACTATGTAATAGAATAATGGACAAGAGATTTGAACTGACCCTCAACAAAATAAGCCAATAAGCATCTGAATTGGTGGCCACTCTCATTAGTCCTTTAAAACCAAAAAGATTCTGCTATACACTGCCACATTGACTAAAACAAAAACAAAACAATCCTGACCATATCACATGTTGGTGATTATGTAGAACAAGTAGAATTCTTAGTCCCTGCTGGGGGAACGTGAAGTGCTACCATCTTTTCACAGATATGTTCGGAAACTGGATCCTATTCATGTTGAACACCTGCATAGCCTATGATCTGGCAATTATACTGCTGAGTATGTACCCACCCCCCCAAAATGCACATGCAAATGCATCAAGAAGCTGGTGTAAGAACATAACTAGCAGTATTATTTGTGATAATCTTAAACCGGAAATAACACAAGTACCCATCACAGTAGAATGGTGGGAGAGTCATATGATAAGATGCTACACAGCAATACAAAGGTATCAGTGATGGTCACGGAAAACCACATGGAGGAATCTCTCAAACTAATTGTGAGCAAAAGAAGTCAGACACAAAGTACCTACTCTACAGTTCCATATAGATTTTCTCTAAAAGCAAGTAAACTTTAACAGGTTAGAAATCCGGGTATTAGATCCCCTCTTGGGAAGGTAGAGAGATGACGAGGGCATGAGGGAGCTTCTGGAGTGCTGGCAGTGCTCTTCTTGACCTGTAGGACCTGTAGGGGGTTACATGTGTGTGTTCAGCTTGCAATGATTCATCCCTTGAATACATTTATGTTTTGCGTGTTTGTTTGAATGGGTGTTGTACTTTACATTAAAAAGTTTAAAACTTTTACTGGGCTGGAGGAAGCACAAGCTGGAATCAAGATTGCTGGGAGAATTATCAATAACCTCAGATATGCAGATGACACCACCCTTATGGCAGAAAATGAAGAACTAAAGAGCCTCTTGATGAAAGTGAAAGAGGAGAGTGAAAAAGTTGGCTTAAAGCTCAACATTCAGAAAACTAAGATCATGGCATCTGGTCCCATCACTTCATGGCAAATGGATGGGGAAAAAGTGGCAACAGTGGCTGACTTTATTTTTCTGGGTTCCAAAATCACTGCACTTGGTGATTGCAGCCATGACATTAAAAGACGCTTACTCCTTGGAAGGAAAGTTATGACCAACCTAGACAGTATATTAAAAAGCAGAGACATTACTTTATCAACAAAGGTCCGTCTAGTCAAGGCTATGGTTTTTCCAGTGGTCATGTATGGATGTGAGAGTTGGACAATAAAGAAAGCCGAGTGCCAAAGAATTGATGCTTTTGAACTGTGATATTGGAGAAGACTCTTGAGAGTCCCTTGGACTGCAAGGAGATCCAACTAGTCCATCCTAAAGGAGATCAGTCCTGGGTGTTCATTGGTAGGACTGATTTTGAAGCTGAAACTCCAATACTTTGGCCACCTGATGTGAAGAACTGACTCATTGGAAAAGACTCTGATGCTGGGAAAGATTGAGAGCAGGAGGGGAAGGGGATGACAGAGGATGAGATGGATGGATGGCATCACTGACTCAATGGACATGGGTTTGGGTGGACTCCAGGAGTTGGTGATGGACAGGGAGGCCTGGCATGCTGTGGTTCATGGGGTTGCAAAGAGTCGGACACGATTGAGCAACTGAACTGAGCTGAATTAATTAAAAAAGAAATGAAATCCTGGTTCAACTTTGCTTAAGTACAGGAAGCCTCCACATTGCCACCCCTTTGGAGATCATCCTGGTTCTCAGCAATAGTGGGTTCCTTTCTAGCCCTGAGCTTTGGATGCTCCCTGTGGGCACTGATTCTGGGCCCTGATTGCAGCCTCTCCACCCTGTGAGGCTTACCCAGTCCTGTCTGGGAGAAATGGCCAGATCTGTTCTACCTCCCTGGCAGGGCCCTCTGAGAGCAAGCAGGCCACACACTGACCCTTGTTGAGGGCCTAAAGGATGCCTCAGAACATCCTATGAGACTCAGATTAGTTCAGGTCTCCCATTGCCTGCAGATGTGAAGCAAGCCTTTGTACCCAGACCCTGCTAAAACCTGTGCTCTTTGCACCTACTGGATTGAGGAAGGTTGGGGCTTCTCCCAGAGGGAAGAAGATTGAGATCCTGCCCTGACAGTAGCTGAATCTGTCTACAGAAATTGAGGGGCACTGATGGGGGAGGTGGCCAGAACAGGCACCAGTGTCCATATGATGTCCCAAGGTCCCAGGGTACCCTCTGTCCCTGATGCCAAGGCTGCCTGGGGTGGAGATGGAAGAAGGGCATCCCCAGCCTGCTTCTCAGGGAGCTGGAAGTGCCCGGGTCTCCCTGTGTTGGGACAGGTGGGCATGCAACCTGCCTAGCACAGTGAGAAAACTGCTGGCCTGAACCCATTGCTGCTTCACCAGCTTTTCCTTCAGTGGGTCCTGCCCAAGGTAGGGGTGGAGGGAGAGAGGCCCTGGGCAGGGAAGAACCCTTCTGGATGCTGGGGTCCGGGCACCTTAGTCTATGTGTGTGTGGGTGGGGAGGGCTGAGAACATCACGGCTGTGCTTCAGAATGAGCTCCTGAGGTTTGCAGCAGCTTTCTTCCTGCCCTGCTTCAACTTAAAGGCAAAGTCTAAGGCTTGGCATTCAAGGCCTCTTACAAGCCACCCTCTTATGCCCATCAACCCCGCCCTTCCCCTCCAGCACTCTTATCTCCCGCTTCACATCTCTACTCAGGCTGAACTATTAATATCTGCAGAGAACCTCTTCCCCATTTCCACTACCCAATCTTTGATCTTTTATCGTCCACTCAGTAATTTGTAGTCTAAAGGACTGCAGAGAGAGCAAACCAGTCAGTCCTAAAGAAAATCAATCCTGCATATTCATTGGAAGGACTGATGCTGAAGCTGAAGCTCTAATACTTTGGCCACCTAATGTGAAGAGCTGACACATTGGAAAAGACCCTGATGCTGGGAAAGATTGACGGCAGGAGAAGGGGACGACAGAGGATGAGATGGTTGGATGGCATCACCGACTCGATGGACATGGGTTTGAGCAAGTCCGGGAGATGGTGAAGGACAGGGAAGCCTGGCATGCTGCAGTCCACGGGGTCGAAAGGAGTTGGACATGAATGAGTAAACGAACAACAACAACAGCAGTAATTTGTAGTTGCATGAGGACTGGTAGTGTGTGTGCTCCTGAGTGTGCATGTGTGTGCACCTGCGCATGTGTGCGTGGAGGGAGTCCTGGGGAAGGGGCTGTGGCCTTGGCCTACCCCACGGTCTAATCAGCTCCTCTTCTTATTCAGGGCTCGCCCTTTCTAATGCCCTATTACTGCTCACTCAGGAGTCCTGGGGGTGAACAAGGCTCTATTCTTAACACCCCTCCTCCTTGACAAAGAAAGAAAGATGAGGTCCAGAGGAAGGGAAAAAAAGAAATGGAGAAGGACAGTGTGGCTCCTGCTGACGTGGTGGGGGGGTCCTTACATCAGCCACATGGCCGATGGGTTCTTGGGGGCTCCATCCCTGGGAGGTTAGCCCTACTGAGCTTCCACAGGCCCCGCCACCACCCCCCAGCTAAATCTCTTCTGGAGGGGTGGAGAGGGACCTGGCCCTGGATCACCCACCCTCAGGCTCTACTCTTGCCGGCTCCCTCTGTCCCAGGGGACCCAGAGGGGAGGCAACCTCCCTTCCTCTCCAACTCCACTCACCCCAGCTGAGCCATGCTTCTAGACGGCAGCCCTGACCTCTCCCCACAGACTGGGCTGGGCTCCCGGCTCAGGGCCACATTCTGCGTCACAGTGCAGCCTTGAGAAAACCCAGGACACCACGACCCAGATTCCTGTGGTGCGCGGCCCCTCCGCTTGCGCCCTCTCCCTCCAGCTCCCAGGCTGCTCTGCTGTGCGGGTTGTGGGCAGGACGTCAGCCTCACTCCAGTCTCTCTGGGTCTGCACACCCTCTAGGGAGAAGGACTCTACCTGTGCGTGACCCCGAGTGCCCACTGTACCCCCCTCACCCACTGGGACCCCGGCTCTCTGAGCAGCGGAGGTGAGAAGCACCAGGTGGCCCTGGGTTCATAACTCCCCTGCTACAGGGTGTTGGTGGCCTTTGCTGCATGACCCTCCTCTCTGGCTCTGGAAGGGTGGTAACTATGCTCTGAGCCTCAGTGTCCTCATCTGTGGAATGGGAAAATAGTCTCATCTCAAGCGGCGGCTGTGGAGGCAGGAAGTGAGATGAGGGCCTGCCTGGCTCTGGTGTATAGGCTGCCTGGAGATGCCACATCCCATCTTTGTTTTTTGGCCACACCTTGGCTTGTGGGATCTGAATTCCCTGACCATGGATTGAACCTGGGCCGCCGCAGTGAAAGCCTGGGATCCTAACCACTAGGCCACTAGGGAACTCTCTCTACCTCCCATCTTTGTACCACTTTTGGTAACCTACAAACTGGATACAAAGTAGAATAACCTTACACATATAAAGAGCAGGTGAGACAATGAGGAATTATTGGACATAGATTTTAAAAAAGTATCTGTGTGATAGCCCTGAGCACCAAGTCCAGAAGGTATGATTATCTGACTGCTCCCCTCTTATAGAAGCCGAGGCCCAGCGTCCACCTCACTCTCTTTAATTAAGGAGGAGGGGCAGTGGTGATCTTTCACAAAAGCCTGAAGAGGGCAATACTTGCCCCTTTGTCCCACAAAGAAGTTTCTTATGGTGGAATCAGAGGCACTTCCGCCACTTGGGGATGTTCAAATATCCTTGTGGCCACAACCAACTATGTTGGCCAAAGTGAAAGTGAAAGTCGCTCAGTTGTGTCTGAATCTTTGTGATCCCATGGACTGTATAGTCCATGGAATTCTCCAGGCCAGGATACTGGAGTGGGTAGCCTTTCCCTTCTGCAGGGGATCTTCCCAACCCAGGGATCAAACCCAGGTCTCCTGCGTTGTAGGCGGATTCTTTACCAGCTGAGCCACAAGGGAAGCCCAAGAATACTGGAGTAGGTAGCCTATCCCTTCTCCAGCGAGTCTTCCTGACCCAGGAATCAAACTGGGGTCTCCTACATTACAGGCAGATTCCTTACCAACTGAGCTATCAGGGAAGCCCAGGTATGCCTTTTTTCAGATGGGGAAACGGAGGCTAGAAGGCGGCAGTGTGCCCAAGGTCACAGAGACTCAGTTATAAAGCCTTGACTGGGAGCAGCTCAGTAAACACCCAGTCAACCAGCACTTGCTGAGTGCCATGTGTGAGCTATGCTGGGGCCTCAGAGCCCAGAGGAGCCCAGACTGTTCCAGGCTGTGGTGGGCTCCCCTCTACACTGAGGAGGTTGGCAGGACTTGCCTGTGACAGAGGGAACCTCAGAGGAGGCTCTTAACCCAGCCTCGGGGCAGGGTGGGGCAGGAAGGCTTCCTGGAGGAAGGGATCATCTGAGTTGACTCTTGGGAATGAGCTCTCTGGAGGTGGAGAGAGGGCTCTCTGGGCAAAGGAGTGTACACTGCTCTGTGGATCAGTCATGCCTGACTCTTTGGAACCCCATGGACTGTAGCCTGCCAGGCTTCTCTGTCCATGGGATTCTCCAGGCAAGAATACTGGAGTGGTTGCCCTTTCCTCTTCCAGGGGATCTTCCCGACCCTGGAGATGCAGAGCCTCCTGCATCTTTTGCATTGGCTGGTGGATTCTTTACCACTGAGCCACCTGGGGAGCCCCTGGGCAGAGGAGATGCTGTGGCAAAGACAAGGAGGTTAGAGAGAGTGAGATTAGGAGCAAAGCAGATGAGAGCAGGGTGCAGGGAGGAGAAATAGGGGTTCAGTTGGAGAGGTAGCCGGGCAGACAGAAGACAGCCTTGAAGGCCAGTCTCAGGGCCTAGGACTCCGTTCTGAAGGCCATGGAAGGGCCTAAGCTGTGGGGCAGGGGGTGCCTGTGATAAGACCTCTCAGGATGCTGAGCCCAGAAGACAAATCAGGAGAATGAAGGCTGAGAACAGTGAGCCAGGTGAACTCGTTGGGACCTGTATTAGGGGGAGGCAGTGGGTCTTCAGGGGAGGAGGTGTGTGCATGGAGTACGGAGGCTGAGGCTGGGGGGGAGGTACCTGTGTGGCCTTCAGGTGAAGGTGGTCAGAAGCAGCTGATGGTGGTAAGCTTCTAAAGAATCTCAGCTGGAGATAAAGGGGTGGGAAGACAGCCTCCAAAGTGTGATGGAAACCTTGAAAGGAGATTTTCCAGAGTCAGAGGAAGTGTCCGGGGGGGAGAGGGGTTCAAGGACAAAGGAAAAGGGTGGTGGTGGGACAGGAGCCTTCAAGTTCAGGGAAATTGCCAGCTGGGTGGGAGGAAAAGGGGTGGGTGCCGGCTGGCTTGGCCAAGGCCACAGAGCTTAAAAAAGGAGGGGAGATAGCCTTCTGCTTTGGATAATGGCAGATGCAGTAACACAGACCAGCTTTCCTGGTAGATAAGCTGCAAAGCTGGATACAAAGTAGAAATCACCTTCTTAAACATATAAAGGACTGCTGTGACAGTGAGGAATTAACGGACATAGGTGAGAGAGGAGGCTGGGGTGGGGTGGAGGAACCCATACAGTAGAATACTATATAGCAATGTAAAAAAGGACCCACAGCACCCAGCAACCATACAGATGACTGTCACACATTAAGCTGAGCAAATGAACCATACCCAAAATAAAACATACATTGCATGATGCTCTTTATAGAAAGTTAAAAACAGGGACTATTAGGCCATAGTGATTAGGGAGGTGTACGGAGGTGTTGATAGTATAAAGAAATAAAGCAAATGGGACTTCTCTGATGGTCCGTGGCTGACTGAGCTCCCAGTGCAGAGGCTTGGGTTTGATCCCTGGTTAGGGAACTAGATCCCATGTGCGGCCAACTAAAAATTCTCATCCTCCAGAAAATCCCCTCTCCATCCCTAGGTTTCTTTTCCACCCTGTATCCTTAGCTAAGGATGCCACATGCCACAACTAAGACCCAGCGCAGCCAAATAAATATTTAAAAAGAAGCAGCAGCAGCAGAATATAAGACATGAGTGGGTCCAGGGGTCACGTCTAGGAGATGAGCAGCACCAGGGGCTTGGGGTGCTCGTGATGTTTCATTTCTAGACTTGAGTGGTGGTTTCATGGATGTTTACTTTAAGATAATTTGGTTGTGTTTAATTTTTCTGTTCAGCACAATTGTCTCCATAGGGGTTGTATTTCACAATTTAAAAGGCTTTTGATGAAAGGTGAGGTTCACTAGCTTCCCAATCTGCAGAGGGAGCCTCTAGGCGTGACCTCAAGGAAATGGCCCCTGGTGACCTTGGCCAGCGCTCTGAGTGCCGGGAGGAGGGTGTGCAGGAGGAGGACAGAGGATGAGAAAGGACAGAGGTAGCTGGGGATACAGGGTGGGAGAGAGACCTGGAGATGGAGAGGGGGTTTTCTGGAGGATGAGGAGACATGCAGGGAGAGGTGTTTGGGGTCATGGATCAGAGCAGAAGGATTGAGGGCATTGGCGGGGGCTTCACGCTCCAAGGGGAAGGAAAAATCCTGGGGTGTCTGGATCAAAGGTGGCATGGGTGACAGGGCTCTGCAGGGGGTGGAGTGGGTGCAGAGGGTGGGTGGGGAGGCCCAGCCAGGGGGGTGGGTTTGCAGGGCTGGGCATGCACCCTTCCAACTTTGCCCTTCCCTGGGGAACCACCCAACATCTGGGTCTCCAGGCCTCAGGGATCCCTGACTGGCTGACTGGCAGGCTACCTGCAGTGTGGTTTGCCTTTGAAGCCAGCAGAGGGCACTCGCCTTCCACAGATGCTTTGGCTTCAGCCTGCAGTGGGAACAAGGATGGCCTGAGTGGGCCCCATGCTCTTGGGGAACATGTCTAGGGGTGCTGTCCTGCTGTCCAGCCCCAGGCACACGTGTTCCTCCTCCAGGTAGTCCAGCCTACCATCTCACACCTCCTGCCCCAGAACTCTTATCTAGGAGATTCTGCTGAGAACTAACCATGAAGGCCAGAGAGGTACAGTAATTTACCTGAAGTCACACGGCAAATCCTGATCCTCCGCTGGGACTTCTGTCCTGAGCCAGCCCCAGGGAAAATGATGGGGTTAAGTAGGGAGAGATGGGACTTGGGACAAGAGCCATTTCCAAGCACTGAACTGGCCCTGACGGAAGTGACACATACACAGCTGACCATCGTGCCAAAGCAAGAGTTGAGAGGGACTTGGATGCAGTTAAAAAGTGTGCGCCACCCCCTCACGCACACACCCCAAAGCCTAAATCTTTACAAGTCCTCTATCCACCCAGGAAGATACACAAAGCCCAGGCTGACCTGTAAGGGTCACGGAGCCTCATGACAGCAATTCCCCTTTGTTGAACATCTGTCACTGGCCAGGCCCCGTAAATACTTTTTCTCTGACCTGAGCAATGAGTCTGTGAGGGAGGCATTTGCAGACCCAATTTGCTGAGCAGGAAGCTGAGGTCCAGAGCAGGAGGAGCTGACTGATGTGTTCACGGTTGCCCCACTCGCAGAGAAGGAGCGGCAGTTCTACCTGGGGCGCTCTGGGCATTGTTGAGGGAGGCTGCTATGGAGCCCAGGAAGCCAAGCCTGGGGTGGGGTTACTGAGCTGCTGTCTCCAAGGGGACAGGATAAGTTGCCACCCTGCCCTTGACCTTCTCCATTCTCCAAAGACTGGGGCTATCTCCTAGGCAATGTGTCTGCCTGGAGGTGGGTGTGTGAACATTCATTTCAAGCAAGGTGTTTTTGGAGCCCTTAGAAGCTGCTTTTTTGAGTCAGAGACAGAAAGATTCCTGCCCACACACCCCCTTACCCTGGTCTGGCCAGGCCTTGGTGTTCCTGGATTCCTACACAAGCAAGGAGGGCCCATTTCTACTCCCTCATAATCCCTCTGCTTTTGTGTGTGTGTGTGTGTGTGTGTTCAGTCATGTCTGACTCTTCATGACCCCATGGACTGTAGCTTGCCAGGTTCCTCTGCCCATGGGATTCTCCAGGTCAGAATACTGGAGTGGGTTGCCATTTCCTCCTCCAGTGGACCTCCCCAACCCAGGGATCAAACCCACGTCTCTTGCAGCTCTTGTATTGGCAGGCAGATTTTTACCAGTAGGCCACTTGGGAAGCCTGTGGCCCCTGAGAAACCAGCTAAGAATGTAGGTATATCCACCTCCCCTCAGGGATTCCATCTGCCCAGAAGGGCACAAGAATGGGGCAGCCTCTTCCACTGCTCCTGGCTGACTGGTCTGATCTCTGGAGCCTCCTGCAGGCAGGCCTCATGGTTCTCCACTTCTCTTACATTTGGTCTTTCTTTGTGCTGCCTCAGTACACAGCCTACCTCTCTGATCAATGAAAGAGGGCTAAAAAGGCTGTGCTCCTCCTCTTATCGAATCTAATCTCCTTCCCCGTGTAACTGGATGAGCCTCACAGACTTTGCAGAATGCCACATTGCAAGGTTCTGGGACTTCTCAGGCCAGGTCATCAGAATCTTCATAGCTTCCACCCTTCCTCCTGGAGGCCTTGCTGTTCCCCCAGAGAAGAATGACCACTACCCTGAGGTGGCCACGCTGTGAGGAAGCCCAAACTAAGTGTGTGGGAGAGAGATGCCTGCCTGGCCCCAGCCTCCCTGGGCTGGGAAGTCATGGCGGCTGGGAACACACATATCATGGATTGAAACCAGGCCTCCCTGTTGTGCCGCGGCCTAGCTCCTGACCCACAAAACTGAGAATGATAAAAGAAGACATTACTGCTTTAAATTTGGGATGCTTATTATGCAGCACCAGGTAACTGGAACCTTCTCTCTGGCCTCTGGAGCTCTCCAATGGCTCCACATGCCTGCATAACAAACTTGCAACTCAATTTCACGGCCGTCTGTCACAGCACAACTATATCACCTGGCCACTAAGCTCACGGGCCAGTCTTCCTGGGCTCCTCCCTATCTCTGAAATCTTACTGCTTCTATCTAGAAGCCATCCTTGACCTCCACCCCCACTCTAGCTTGGCACTCCTTATCCCACCAGTCTCCACTTAGCTCCTTGAAAGTGTTAGTTGTTTGGTTGTGTCCAACTCTTTGTGACCCCACAGTCTGTTCATGGGATTTCCCAGGCAAGAATACTGGAGTGAGTTGCCATTCCCTTCTCCAGGGGATCTTCCCAACCCAGGGATCGAACCTGGGTCTCCTGCACTGTAGGCAGACTCTTTACAGTTTGAGCTACCAAGGAAGCCCTTAGCTTGCGAAAGATCCTGACTTATGGAAGGACCTCTCCTCCTCTCCACAACCTCTGGTTGCCATTCTGAGTTGGGGATGTAGGGTCAGAAAGACCAACCCCCTCCCCCTGCCGACACACACACACCCCAGACTGGTGGCCAAGGACCCTGCCAGATCTGTCCTCATTTGATGGGCAGAGCTCCTATAGGTCCCCTCAGGATGTCTGAGAGGTCACTCTTGGCTAATCTGTAGCTTTAAGGAGAATTAACCACATTTCTTTAAAATGGAAACACTCAGTTTGTACAAATTTCTGTAGATCCTGAGATCAGAAGTCTGAGCAAGAGCTCAGTTCAGGGGAGCTATCTCAGGGAGGCATGGGAGAGGACAGAGGTTGTGTCTGACCACAGCAGTCAACAGCAATTCCAAGATGCTGGACCTGACCTGTGTGATTATTTATAGTGTTTTTGTGGTCTTGAACTTTTGCACATGAATCAAAAGTTTTTTCTACCATAAGCATAAGCCTATGCAGAACTTCAAAATTAATCCAATTGTTGGGTTTATGGTCAATTACATATGACCAGTACTTCTTGGTGGATTTCTCCTCTCTGAGGCTCTAATTGGATAGCCCTTAGGAAATTTATTCTAGAAGAAAGAAGTTGTAGTTCTGTCTGAGTCACTATTGATCTTACTAGATGGAACCCACTTGGCTAATCAATCATACTGACTCTAAGCAAGATCTTTAAATTTACTCAGGCTCAATTAGAGAAATGACCTAAATTTCAATCAAAGAATACAACTTCTCGATTATTAGGAGGGACCCCCCTCAGTTATGGGATGGGTTTATACAGATTATATCAGGCTATTATGGCTTAAATGGAAGGTACCCCTCTCCCCTTATGTCAGGGACAGTTAAGTCATACTAAGGATAATCAGCCTAATAACACTAGGAAATTGGGGCTGGGTGCCTTACAAACAGGGCCAATACATCATTGCCCTTAAAAATAGCGATGGATACTAAACAGATTGGGTCAGCTGACCAGAGATGTACTGGGCAGCATCTAATGGAAGTTCTTGGCTTAAATTCTTACTTATGACCTTATAAAGCCTACTAGTTATATTGGAGGAGGAAATGGCAACCTACTCAAGTATTCTTGCCTGAAGAATTCCATGGACAGAGGAGCCTGGTAGGCTACAGTCCATGAGGTCTCAAAGAGACACAACTGAGCAGCTAAGACTCACTCGCATATTATTATATTCTGCTTATTTTACAAGATTATTATTTCTTGTATTGTCCAATGTGTGACAGCTACTGATAAAAATGATGACTGGGTGACTTGAAATGACCGACCAGATAAATAGTTCTACATAGCATCAATGATTATAATAGTGTAATTGCAGATATGAGAAGAAACAGCAAGAGGGAATCTTCTCGTGGACCATAACAGATTAGTTAGACATGTCCGGAGACTTTTGGCTGCGTTCAACAGGGTCTAGTCCAGTAATAGTCCATTGAGGGACCTAGCAATGGAATCCCTGCCCGACTCAGCAACGAGCATTTCTACTAAAAATTGGTCATGCAACACCTCCCAAACCTTGGTTGAATTTATGAATGTTTTCCCTCATCCAGTTCCGTGTACAGTACACCCTGAAAGAAAGTCAGGGCAAAGATCAGGAATGCCAGAATAAGCCTTCAGATAGTTAGGTATATTTTCAGGAGAAAATTGTATGAATCCAGAATCTTGCATCTTCCCCTACTTAGAAAAGCACTAAAACCATTAACTGAGATATCTGTTCCTCGTAGCTAAGAGCAGCCTTCTGCCGAGAAGTGTGCTTGACGGCATGGACCCCTTTCTCCACCGTCACATATGTGCTTGCTGACCTCCCACTACCTCTCTGAAGGAGTTCCATCAGAGCTACGAGAGAGGCTGTCTCCTGAGCTATCGTCCTAAGACCCCAAATAAAACTGAACTCACAGATCTCAGGTTGTGCGATATTTTTTTCCAGTTGGTGCTTCCACCCAACACCTCCACACCTCAGATGTCAGCCTCTCAAACACAAGCAAATCTGTGCAAATTGCAGTTTAAAACAGGTTCCCTGAGGGGGAGGCAGTTGCCTCTTTGTTCAGCCCAAGATTACAGCAATGAAACAAAAGGAGCAAAATTTCCTTTTCTTCTGTTCTTTCTTTTCCTTCCAGCTGCAGCAGAGCTGGGGCCTGGAAAGCTTTTGTGTTCAGCACACTGGAGCTTGGAGGGGAGGTGGCAAGGCCTTGGCTACTGACCCCAGGCTCTGCCTAAGTGGCCCCTGCCAAGCCAGGCTGGCTAATTGAGCACGGCCTGGACAATGGAGGGGTGGGGCTGGCTTGGGGGAGGGGCTTCCTGGAGGATGCTCTCTCCCATTCCCATTTCCCTTTCCAGGCATCCCTGTGGACCTTCAAGGCTCCACTCTGGACCCTCTTCCTCCAGGAAGGCCTCCTGGGCCACCTCCATCACACCTCCTCAGGTCTGGAGATCAGAGACCTGCCTCTCCTAGACTCAGCTTGGGGTTGGCCTTTGACCTCAGCCCAGGGAAGTCGAGGACCCGGCACTCATGGCATTGGTGAGCAGACAGATCCCTGCCCTGGCTTTACAGGCTCTGCTTACTCTCCCATAAAGGACCCCTTCCCCTGTGCTCACCTCCTGCTGCAAGCCTCCTCCCTGGTTAGAGCTTTGCTGTCCCTGAGTGCTCCATGTGGGGTGTGAGGAGAGCCCTGGTTGGAGTCCAGAATTTTGGGTTTTAATCTAGCCTCTGCTCAAATCAGCTGTGTGACTCTAAGCAAGGTCCTGACCTACTCCAGGTCTCCTGATCTGCAGGCTGGAGATATGCTCCCTCATGGGCCTGCTCTGGGTTCTTGCCACAAAGAAAGAATAAAGGCTTTGGCTCCTGGGGCCTGAAGGAGAAAGGTGTCGCTATCCCAGGCAAGGCAGGCCCCTTGGCCTAAGGCTGATTCCCCTCCTTTTGGATGACTCCATCTGCCTCTGATGCTGGGTAAGATGGAAGGCAAAAGGAGAAGGGGTAAGCAGAGGACAAGAAGGTTGGATGGCATCACTGAGTCAATGGGCTTTAATTTGGGCAAATTGCAGGAGGTAGTGAAGGACAGGGGAGCCTGGCTTGCTGCAGGTGTGGGCTCGGGTAGCCTGGGCTGGGCCTGGGAGCCCCACAGAGGTTCCAGTGACCACGGGCATCTAATGGCCAGTGGCTTTGGGCCTGATCTTCTAGTCCTCCCTCTGCCTTGCTCTGGGAATACCTTTATTGGTTGCCAGGCAACACACCCCAACACACCTGGCTGCTAGGTGAGCCAACCCATCCTCCCAGAACCAGCGGTATGGGGGCAGACTTACAGAGTGGCTGTCCAGGAGGCCTGGGGCAGCCTGGGGGGCTGGAGGGGCTGGAGACTCTGGCTCCCCCATCTTTCCTGCTAGCAGTTCTGTTCCCCAGGATGGGCCCCAGGGGACCGTTGCTACAACAAGTGCCTGCCTGGTGACTGAGCCCTGCCCTGAGCTGGAAGCAGGCAGGCTCAGGGGACCACCCCCTGTTTGTTCCAGGGTGAGGGCATCTGGGTGGGGTGGCTGGAATCAGGCAAGGCTCAT
This sequence comes from Odocoileus virginianus, assembly GCF_023699985.2. Lineage (NCBI taxonomy): Eukaryota > Metazoa > Chordata > Mammalia > Artiodactyla > Cervidae > Odocoileus > Odocoileus virginianus. Next base: position 402,208 of record NC_069689.1, on the reverse strand, counting down.
TCCTTAGCCAGGGAGCTGCAAGGAGATGGCAGGATCTGGAAAGGCTGTGGGGCCAGGAGACCAGGAAACAGGCAAGACCCTGCAGGGCTATGAGCTTCCGTCTCCCCAATCCCAGTCTCAGCACCCTCCCCTGACCTGCCCTCTATGTAGACCTCAGTCTCCCATTAGTCTCGCCCCTCCATCCCCACTGTCTCTGTCTTTTGGTTACCCCATACCCTCAGGCTCCCCTCTCCTCTTCCCTTATCCTCCTCCTATTTCGATCCCTCAGTCTCCCTTCTCTCTGGCCCTTGAACCCTCAGCAGTCCACCTTCTGCAGTGGTCCAGGCTGGGCTCACTTTTCTCCTGCAGCGGCACAGCAAGGCCTAGGGCCCCAAGCCTGCCCCCTGGTCCTTCCCATCTCTGCTGCCCTGATAGTCTGGACAAATTCCTTTCCTGTTAGTTCAGTGGAGACAACATGGGTGGATGTCTTTAAAAGGAACTCCCTGGGAAGCAAAGGGAAAACAAACCCAAACAAGGCAGCCCACCACCTAGAAACGGCCTTGGTCTCCAAGGCAAAGCCATCTGCTACAGCTGCCCTTGGCCTGGGGCTGCAGAGACACCCTCCTAGGGCTTGGAGTTGTCTGTCTGGCTTTGTCCCAGCTGAGCTGGGTCCAGCCTGTCTATCCCAGGCAAGCTTGGTCCCAAAGCCTTCTCTGATAGCCCCACCCCTCCATCTGCCCCTAGCAAGATGCCTACGTGAAGCTGGGACTCCATATATATTTGTTCACCTGTTTAATGAATGAATGGAGGAATGATGGGGGTTTCTGGGGTTTCAGTGGTGGTTCAAGAAGACAGTCCAAGACAGACAGCTTGGCCTGGTTCCAAAGCTCCAGCCCCCAACTGCCGGGTGCTAGCCCAGGGTTCTGCGTGGGTGGGGGCCCCTGTCAGTATTGGGAGTGGGCTCTTACTCTTTTCCTTGGCAGGCCTCATTTCTCATTAAGTTTACTCTGAGACCCTGTAGAATTCACTTGTTCTTCATGGGGTTTCTTCCTCTCTATCATAGGGATATGATATCACAGGAGTAGGGGTGTGGAACAGGATAAGCCCTCACAGCTCTGGGGCTCATACTTGAGCTGGCTGGGAGTCGTGGGAAGGCAGTGGGTTTTGTGTTTGCCCAGCACTGTGTTCGAGTCCTACCCTGGGCCTCAGTTTCTTCCTCTGTCAGATGGAGCGTGTGACCACACCCACCTCCCAGAGCCGCTGGAGGGCAGGGATACTGAGGCTGGGGCAGGGGGCTGGCTAGATCTCTAAGCAGTGTGCCCGGCATGTGAGCAGCTCTGGAAATGTTATCATCTCCTCTGTGGAACCCCTGGGGGTTCTAACCCTTCGCTAAGGAAATGAGGCTTGTGAGGGATTTGGCCACCCTCTCTGGGCAGTGCCAGCCTCTCAGATGGCATCCCAGATACGGGCCTAGACCTTCCTAATCCTGACCCTCAGCCTCCCCGCAGGGGAAACAGGCTGCTGCCTTCTGCTGTGTCTCCCATCTCCACCGACCTCCATCCCAAGATCCCGGGGCAGAAGCCTGGGATACAGGCAAAGCCAGAGTAACACCCCCTCCCAGCCTGGCCTTCAGCCACCCGCCCCCTCACTGAGAGGGGCCCTGGGCTCCCACGCCTGCTGCACTGCCTATCGATTGAATCTGCTCCCATCCTCGGGCGTGCCATGAATTTTTCATCAAAGGCCTGTAGACTTTGGGAAACGCACAATTAGAAGCCCCATCAATAATGCACCATGCAGAGGCATTGCTGAGCTCAGCCAGGTCCCAGACATGGCTGTTTTCCAGTCTGCTCTGGTGGGAGGCGGGAGTGAAGCCCTCGGGGGTCCATCACTGGACCCCATAAATGTGGGATGCTGGGAGGTGGGAAGAAGCTGGACTCAAAGACTTGAGCCTGCTCCCTTGAAACCTCGTCTCAGTCACTTCATCCGTAGAATGGGTGCTGAGGAGCCCCTACTCCTTAAAGCATCGTGAGGCATGGCAGAGAGTTGCTAGGTGAATTCTAGGGTTCTTTGTGGGATTGCGGGATGTCCTTCCTCTGTGGGTTCCAGGAAAGCAGGGTAGGCACCAGGCTGGGGTGGGGAGGCAGCTGAGGGGAGAAGAGAGAAGCCTGGTGGCACTGAGGCAGGGGTTATTCATCCAACTCCGTGGTCAAAGTCCAATGTGATCCTGGTCCTGCCCCCTCCAGCCTCAAAGCCCAGCTCCCTTTCCACGAGCGCTTCTGTGGTCTCAGAATCAAGGCTGGGGGAAGAACAGAGGCTCTGTTCTGTTCTCCTCTGAGCCTTTGCAGTTCCTCCACAGGCAAGATGGAGGCGCCTTCACCCTATCTCTGCAGATCCGTCCTTAAAGAGTCTCCCTCCTGACAAAGCCTTTCCACTCTCCTTGGCGAGAAGGGATGGCAGCTTCCTTTGCTGAGTTTCTAGAGCTTGAACCAGACCCGAAGCACTCACCATAGGCAGGCTCTGTTCTAAGTATGTTGTAGAGATGAATTTGATTTCATCCCTGTAGGAACCTAGTGAGGCAGCTGCCACTACATCTATCCTACCGAAGGGGCAGTGTAGCAGGAAGCGGTCAAGGAACCTGTCCCAGTGCAGGAGGTGGCTCCAGAGTCCACTCTCTTAACCACCTGCCCAGACTCTGGGGATGGCTCTCCTGTCCTTAATTGGCCTTCGGGTCCCCCGAGGCAGGGCTTATGCTCCCCACTTCTTCACTGACTAGGGCTGGGATCTTGTCATTGCAGGGCCTAGGGCTCCCCGCTCCCAGCTCAGGGGAACTCAGAGCAGGGCCTGGAGGTCTTACAATACCCACCCTGCCCTACTCCCCCCATCCTCCAGGCTCCAAGTCTGGCTCCAACATTCTGAGGCTGTCCTGAATGCGGCCCTTCCCTGCAATAAAGCACATCAACACATGGGAGAGGAGGAGACTGGGACTGAGGTGGTTTGTCCCGTTGCTTCTGGCATGCTACCATATTTCTTCGGGCCCTGCCAGGCTATGGGCCTCTGCTTCAGCCTGGGAGGGGGCTTGTGGGCACCCCGCGCTCTGTGTCCCTGCACATGGGCTGTGTGGAGCCTCAGACACCAGCATTTGGAGGCCCGGCATATGCCAAGGGGGTGTGGGTCTCCATTTCTAAAAGCCTCTCCTGGCAGAAATGCCACCAGTGGGTCTGAAATACACATGGAAGCCATGAATCACACGTCCTTCCCCTTCTGCCACCCAGGCAAATCCCCGCTCCAGGAGCCCAGGCAGGACAAGCTTGGAGCTGTGGCAGGGGACTCACTATGACTCTAACACCAGCATCTACACGGGGTTCTTGTGCTGGGCCTGGAGCTGGGTCGGGCCGGGGGAGGTGGGTAGGGAGCTGGGTAGTGCCCACTCCTTTGGTGCCTCCCTCGTGGTGCTCTGCACTGGGCCCTAATGAATCCACAGCCCCCTCTGAGACCTCCAGGGTTCTATCAGCAGGCAGCCCAGGGAGAAGGTGAGGCATAGCCCCCCAGCTGGGGGGGAAGGTTGAGTACTTCTCTTCTCCAACCTGGGATAAGGACACCAGGGTTCATCTTTTCAACACATACCTCCCAGCAGCCCCATTCGACCAGGCCCAGACTGCGCACCAGGGACACAGATGTGACCAAGGCTGGGGGCTTGCACTGTCCCCGGGGAGCCTGTAGTGGGTGTGGCAGCAAGCAGAGTGTGATGTGATACACAGGATGGTCGGCACATAAGTGGGGGAGCCCCTCAGCCAGCCCTTCCTCACCCTAGGATGCATGCGGGCAGAGGAGTAAATGGAGGGTATCCCGGAGCTGGAAGGGGTTTTGAAGGGTGAGTAGGAGTGTGTCAGGTGAGAAAGGAGTGAGGAAGGGGTGGGTTCCTGCAGAGGGAGCCACAGGAGCAAAGGCGGGAAGGCGAGAGGCGCCTGGCACCCTGGGTGAAGGGCAGACAGTCTGGATGCGTGCTGAGGAGGGGTGGCGAGAGATGAGGCTGGTGTGGCTGCAGGGCCCAGTCATGGGGACTTTAATGCCAGGCTGGTGTCTAAGCCTATCATAGTCAAGAGAGGTGGGCTGGGCCGGAGCTAGATGCTGGCATCAAGCCTGAGGATGAATTTCCCAAGACCACGGGTGCTTCCCTGGTGACTCAGGTAGTAAAGAATCTGCAATGCAGGAGACCCCAGTTTGATCCCTGGGTCAGGAAGATCCCCTGGAGGAGGGAATGTCTACCCACTCCAGTATTCTTGCCTAGAGAATCTCATGGACAGGGCTACCGTCCATAGGGTTGCAAAGAGTCGGACGCGACTGAGCGACTAACAGTTTCACACTTTTCCCAGGATAAGACCTGGTTGCCTTGTAACCATGCCCGGCGAGCTGCAGAGGGCACCAGAGCCCAGAGAGGGCAGGGAGTTGCCCTGCCTCCCACAGACCTCAGTGGCAGAGCCAGCTTGGCATTCATAGCTTGTCAGGGTTGGGAAAGCCAGGCTGCCTCAGGATCCATGCGGGGTAGGGGTGGGGTGGTGTTGGAAATCACAGTCTATCAGAGTTGGAAGGACGGAAACCTTCTGGAGGAAAGAGTGGCCCTGATGGGGTAGGGCTGGGACGTTGGCCACTGAGAAACTGGGGATGATGGGGAGCCAGCCTCCGGCAGGTAAACTTAAAATACTGCCCTTTCTCTGGGTGGGCCACCTATCTTGACATCTTGGAGCCACCAGGCCAGCCCGATCTCACCTCACAGGAAGCAGACTTAGCCAGGATTTCTCAGCTCCCTCCCACCCTGTGGCTCTGTAATGTCCTTCTTCTTAGAGCAGGAACCTGGAAACCTCAGTCTGTGCCTCTCAGCTCCCTCGGGGGCAGCCAGCCTTCTGGGGGATGGTTTGATTGGGATGGGAGGACCAAGGCCTTGCCTGGTGGGGGAGGGCTCAGAGGGGGTCTGCAAGGACCTCATGCCAGGCCCGGCTCATCGGCTCACCCTCACTGGGGTGAGGGGCTAGAGGTGGGGAGGGAGGTGAAGGAAGAGGAAGACTTGGCCCCACCTTCAGGGGGGTGGTCCTAGACTGAGGGAGGAGACAGTGCCCTAGCCTGTGGAGCCCCAGTTTGAGGGGGGAGCCGTGGCCCTGCTCGGGAGCACGTCTGGCAGGGAGGCAGGACCCACACACTCCCGATAAGGACACATGAAAAGAACAGATGGTGCCAACAAGTGCAAATTAATTGAGCGAAGCCTGTGTACATAGGTGCCGTGAACAGGCAGGCTGACAGGCCTGGGAGGGATGGGGGTGGGGGGAGGATGGGTGAGAAGCTGTAACGAGCACTTATCGATGTCTCCCTGGGTCTGCAGTCGCTAGCGCGGTTATTGACAAAGCCTGTCTATAAATCTCCTGGCTGTGTCTCCAGAAACCTTAATTACGGGGCCTCATTACCCCTCACACCTCTAGGCACAGGGGACCAACCTGAGCCGTGGCGGCTGCTGACATTCCGGCTGGCCTGTGACAGCGGGTTGAGCCGCTGCAACAAGAGATGCTCAGCTGGGATGCCTAAGGGGATATGACTTAGGGTCCCAGGCCCCTAAGAGTGGGCAGAGGTTCGGCCTCCAGACCAAAGGCAGCGGGGTGGAAGGGACTTTGAGGCCAGGGAGATCAGGGTTCGCCTTCCAGTTTTGCCAGTTACTCCTGGCTCTACCAGGCACTTGGCCACTCTGAGCCTCAGTTTCCTCATCTGTACAATGGGAACAGGACTGGGGTGAAGACTAAGCGGGCAGTGTCTGTAACAGTCAAGCACTGTGCCTGGCACTGTTTGCATGTGCAACACAGCCCTTCCCTCTCCTCTTGGTCACTCTGCTTGAAGTCACCAAGAAAGAAGGCAGTGGTCCCTTGCATGCCAGGAGCTGGCCTGGCACACCCAGCTGGACCTTGGTGTTCTCCTATTGAACGTAATTTCACAGCATCATACAAGGCCACTCTCTGACCAGCAAGACACTCCGTAATCGTGTCTGAACACAGCTGAAATGTGACCATTGCCCAAACCACAAGGGTGACAAGACAGCAGCCTTTCCTGGCTAATACAAGTGCCTGCTGCTTCTTTACCAGGAACAGTTGTAGTTCTCGTTGTTTTCCCACCTTCTGGATGAGAATCACTAAAATCCTCGCTTATAGAACTATCCCCCCTCCTGAGAGCATCTGACTAGAGAAAAGCCCTCTGTCCTTGAAGTCTGCCCTGAATCACCCATCAGGAGCCTGAGTCCTTCCTGTCCTTTGCCAGCACAACTTCCTAAGGTCCCTACCCACCTTCTCGGTCATCTTCGGCTAGAGGAGTTGAGAGTATTTGTAGAACATCATTTGTTTTGATTAGCGTGCTCCACGCCTGAATTCTAGACTCATTTTCAGCACCCTTCCCCTCCACAGTTCATCATTTCTGTAAAGGTGTGTGTGTCCACCACTTCTCATTCAGTATCCCCTCCTTAGGCCAGAAGCAAAGATGCCCTGGAGCAGACTGCAATAGCGAGAGGTCTTTGGGCTAACTGCTAGGTCTCTGGTGCGGAGGAAGGAGCCCCAGGCTAGACGTCTGGACCTCCTGCCTGATTCAAGGGGGCTGAGACAATCTGGAGCTGAGAGAGGGACAGTGAATGGGGAGGGGCTGGGGTGACAGAGGAGTTGGAGGTGGGGTCTCTCTTCCTTCTTTCCGGGGCTCACCTTAGCCTCTGGAAAGCCAGGGTCCTCTACTCCAAAGGCCTGGACCTGATGTACCCAAGGCCAAGACTCCCAGGGCTTTCTGGGGGTGGCTGGCATGCCTAGGCAATGCCCCAGGGTACCTGGGGATGGGCAGGTATATTTCCCCACCCCTGGGAGCTTACCGACCTTGTCTCTGCCTCTCTAGCCCCATTGAGTTTCTTTTTAAGAAATCTTTATGTCATCTGCCCCACACCCTCAGTGGCTGGACCCTTTCTGGCTGGTTGTCCCCTCCTGTCTGCATTCCAGCCCGGCAGTGCTAGAGACTGGGCTCCATTTCTGCCAGGCTCCAGACTCATCCCTTAGCTTCACAGAGTATTTCTGTTTTCAGGCTCCTGGGCGGTGCTTCTGGATAACTATGTTATGCTTTGCCTTCGGAAGCTTGAGCCACAAGGCAAGTGGGTCCCTTCAAAGCTCCTTCTCACCTGACTGGTGACCCAGCCTCTTTTAGGCACTTTGCCCTCATGACTCGACCCCTCCCCATCCTGGGAAGCCCACCCACCCCACACCGGGCCCTGGTCCTCACAGATAGGCAGCAATGAGGGGATGGGCTTCATGGGGTGGTGGAGGGAGGTGGTGCTGCTGCTGCTGAGGGCTCCCTCTCTACCCAGTCTCTCGGGGTGCCCATGCCCCCGGCCAGCTAAGGCCCAGGTTCAAATCCTGACTAGTCAGACTTGCTCCAAGCACAAGTCCTGCCTCAGGGCCAGCTCCCCTCCCACTTTTAATGTCAGGTCCCAAGTCCCTCCTCATGAGACAGCAGTAAGATCACACGCTCCAGAGGATTTGGGAAGGTCTGGGTTGGGTAAGGCAGAGATCCATACACAGTGGGGGACTGGATTCCCCAAGGGAGTGGCTATGTTGTCTGATATGAGCATCTTGGAGGGGCTGAGAGAGGAAATCTGGTCTCCCCTCCTCCCATTCCCCAAACTCTCCCATACTGTCCTCCTCACCTCCTGCTGTGAATATTAAGCCCCTTCACAGCTCACAGAACCCTTTCCAGGCACCATGAAATTTTTAAAGCCAGTCTGTAGCATTAGCATAAGCATTATCATTATTTCCATTTCACAGGTGAAAAGACTGAGGTTCCTATAGGTGCTGGCTGGGTACTGAGTGGGAAGCAAACTTCCTATCTCTGATCCAGACCTGTCTTCTCCCCAGGTCACGTGGTTGCTTAGGAGGGACATTTTACGCATCCGTGGACCCATTTATGGAGCATATATCCAGGCTCCCAAGAATGTGTGCAGAGTAGAGGAGCAAAGGCCTTGAGCTGTGAGCAAGCATGAGTAGGGTTGGGTGTGGGTAGAATATTCTGGGCTGGGGCACAGGCTTCAGAGGTCACAGGGGTCATCAGGCCGAGGGGCTCATGCAGCAGGTAAGGGAACTGTGGAAGGGTTTAGAGCCGGGAGCAACACATCTGATGGCTCTGTGCCAGGGCAGAGGGGGTCAAGTGTACAGGAGAGTCCCATCTGGACTGTCGGCTCCTGGACCCCGAGCTCGCTTCCCGAGGGAGCCCCTCCGGCATACCACAGGAGCCCCCACCCCTGAAAGGAGAAGGTCAGAGGAGGGGCCCTCATCTTGGCCGTCAGGAGACTCTCCCCCAGCTGCGAGCAGGACTCAGGGACCGTGAGATGCCGCCAGTCCTCTGAGGCAGTCCAGCCGCCAGGCCCATGCCTTGGCTGGCCCTTCAAAATCCCTGAGCCGCTATCTGGCCATCCCCAGTGTCCACCGCAGCAAGGTGGATTTGCATATCTGAGGGTGAAAAAAAAAACATTCTGCCGCAAAAGCTTAGCGCCACCAGGGCTTCGAGCCCCCTTTTGTCTGTTTGAGTAAGAGCCGGCTGAAGGATAATTAGTCCCCTGTGGGCAACGCTGCCCCCCTCCTTGAAGATTTAAAGGCACAGCCCTCCTACTCAACCCCTTCTCCTCTCCCACAGTTCCCACCGGCCTCGCAGCCCTCCCCTTGCGCCCCTCCCACCCCGTCAGCCTGGTCCCGGCTGCAGCGCCGAGGAGGGGAGGGCTGCGGCTGGAGGAGCGATGAATGGGCATTTTATCTGATTAAACTGGGAGCGAACTGGCCCTTCTCTATTATCTTTGGACCTGATTGGATATTTAACACCAAGTGTAGTGTGTGTGTGTCTGTGTGTGTGTGCGCACGCACGTGCATGAACTGGGCTTTTCTAGTCCACGTCGGGAGGAAATTGGATTGTACTGAAAAGCATTTAATCTGAGCTCAGAAGCCCACCCTAATAGAGTCACTAAGCTGGAGGAGGAACAGCTCTGCCCTTGGCCCTGGACAAAAAGGGGCCCTGCTCTGGGCCCTGTGTCTTATATGGAGTCCTACCCCAGCTCTCTTAGGGCCGCACCCTCCCCTTGGGGTGGGAGGAGTTGGTGGGGCCGAGGGGCTGTGCACAGGAGGGGTCTGAGTACCGCTCTAGACCACACCCTGGAACAGGGGACCCTGGAGTCCCCTCCTGCTTCTAGTGCTTGTCCTCCTAGAGGGGACGGTGCACCCTTACACAGGTGAAAGGTCTCCCACGGCCACTGGGTCAGTAGGGTGTGGGGCTGAAACCGAGCCGGATGAGAAGGAAAGGGGGTGCCTCCTGTGTGATGTGGGGGCGCTAGGGGTGGGAGCCGGGAGCTGTGCTCCCCATGTCGCCAGGGTCCAGTGTGGAATCAGAATCCTGAGGTTATTTCTAAGATATTCATATGTAAGACATATGTTTTTAACATATATAAGATATATATATAAATATATATATTATATATTTGTCAAGATAGAAGAATAGAATGTATATAAGAGTTAGTGGGGTCTGGCTTGATTTATAACTTATTATTTGGGGTGTAGGTAATGTGATGTATCGATCTCCACATGTATTCTCCAGAGTTTGGGGTGGGCTTTCGGAGGGGACCTGCAGCCACAGAGCTCTGTTTTGGAGTTAAATTGAGACCAAGGCAGTCCTCCCACCCAGACAGGCTGGGAAGACGATGAGTCAGGCCCTCGACTTCTGAGTCACCAGGCTTGGCCACGGCAGCTGCAGGAGCAGACCCTGGGCTGAGACCCCAGACCTGTGCTGGACTAATGAATGCTCTCCTTCAGTCTCACCCTGTGGCCCTGAGACAGTTATTGAGCTTCCAGCAGTTTTTCCAACCGGAAAATGGGGATGATCATTGTACATCCTTGATCAGATTGGTTCAAGGATGAAATAAGATTATGACAAAGATCTGGGAGCAGAGTAAGGACTCAGTAAAAGACTGATGGAATAATTAGTAGTATTAAAAGGAGGGCTAAGCTGGTTGTTTGTGGAAAAGGATGGGTCCCATTTTCCAGCTTAGCAAATCTCTCCCAGTCTCCCCTGGTTCTGTAGTCCCCTCCTACCCTCCGCAATCGATGACTGGAGCCCTCAGCAATTTATGGCCTCATCATCTTGGCTTTATTTACAGAGAGAGCTCCACTCCTGCCCCACCCACCCACTATTTAATCAAGGAACTGAGATGGACAGTGATACAGGGCAGCAAGAGCCGTCTCACTAAGGAGCGAGCCCGAAGGCCATCCTGCCCTCCACATGCCTTGTTTGCTGGGATGAAGGAGAACATCATGAAGACCAGGCTTCTCACTCCACAGAGGAGGGAGGCGGAGGCCCAGAGAAGGAAGGAGTCAGCCAGGTTGTCTCCCCAAGTCAGTAGTAGAACAGAAACTGGGCCCCAGGCCTTCAGATGCCTTTCCCATCCAGTGCTCTCTCAGTTGTTAATTTCCCTTCTTCCTGGTGGCCCCCTCATCCTCTCCCCCTCTGAGCCCAGTCTTTGAGTGCTTGGGGTTAAGCCCTGATTTGGCCAATTTCCATTTCATAGATAAAGAAATTGAAGTCCAGAGAGGGAAGAGACTATCCCAAAGGCTCCACAGTATCTCTTGGTGAGATACTAGGCCAGGGTCCCTCTTGGGGGATATGGACACACACACACACACACACACACACACACACACACGTAATCACTCAACAGACTGCTCTTGCAGGAACAAGTTCACTCACCTACACCTCTCTTCTACTGGCAAATCAATGATCTACCACGGTTTTCATACCAACAACCCCTGGCAGCAGTGCTGTCTGTGGACCCTACTTGGCATTCTTTATGAAATGTGCCCTGCCTGGCAGTGGGGTTAGGGTTACGTATATCCCCTTTGTGCTCCTACAATCAATCCCCTGAGCAGACTGTTCCCCAGCCGTGGACACACTCTCCTCCCGTGAATTCTGATGTGTCTCTTCTGTCTCATCAGAAAAGACCAACTCATTAGAAAAGACACTGATGTTGTGGGGAGAAGAGGACGACAGAAGATGAGATGGTTGGATGGCATCACCAACTCAATGGACATGAGTTTGAGCAAACTCAGGGAAATGGTGAAGGACAGGGAAGCCTTGCATGGGGCAGTCCATGGGGTCGCAAAGGGTCGGACATGACTGAGTGATTGAACAACGACTGTTCTGTTGAATTGGGCTTCCTGAGGACAGGGACCTTTGTAGGGGGTTATCGTAATGTTACTGTCACTGAGCCTGGGGACAAGCTTTTGGAAAGGGATCAAAAGGGAGGGTCTGGGTGAGTTGTGCTACCTCCCTCTTTCTCTCTCCGTCCGAAAGGACCCCATGAATGCAGTGACTATTAATAAGGTTCTTGCAAAGTGGACAGCCCTTTACAGTTTCCCATGTACCACCATCCACTCTCTTATAAATCCTCTCAAAAGCCTCAAAAGCTGGGTAGGGGAAGAGGATTCCCTCCTTTTAACAGATGAGGTGGCCTAGAGAGGTAGAATGACTTTTCCAAGGTCCCACAGCTCCTGAGTGGTGGAGACAGGACTCAAACCTGTTATAGCTGCGCAGATGAGTAGATAGGTCTGCAGGGGGAGATAACAGGGCTTGGAAGAGAGTAGATGCTCAAAAACCTGGTTGAATGAATGAGTGAGTGAATGAATGAACAAGTGAGTTCATATGCCTGACTGCAAAGTCTGCTGGGAAGGGGGACTGTCTCAGGGCATGTGGGGGTGGAGGAGTGTTTGACATTTTTGTTCCCTGTGCCCACATGCCCTTGTCTTAGCTCCTCAAGCCCCTGTCAGACTCAGGGGAGAGCTGTTTCTCCTTTGCAGTCCCTGGGGGAAGCACTGCTTTCTCACTCCCCTCCCCAGGCTGGCCCACTTCCCTTGGCCTCTGCAGACTAACCCCAGTTAGGCAGGGGGCCTTCTCCATGGAATCATGCCTCCCCATCTCTAGATCTGCCCCTGACATCTGTGAGGCCCAGGATAAGGGCACAAACAGAGGCTACCAGCAGGTGCCCACACTCCCCGATGCACAGCTCTCTCCTTGGCTTATGGGTGCAGCCCCAAATGTGTTGGATCTTGGGAGGATAGACTTTGGCAAGAGCCCTGCACAGCCCTCAGAAGCAGGCTCAGGTCTACTCAGGCAGGGAATTCTGGGGTCTCGGATACCAAAAGACTGGTCTAGACTGTGGGGCTTGGGCTCCAGAGTACATTTACCTGGCCCTGTGGACCCCTTGCTTTCTGGGGAGAGATGAGGCTGGGGGGAGCCCAGAAAGGACCCTTATAAATCATCTAAGGATGGTATCCCTCTCCCGTCCTGTCTAATACCCTGGTTCCAAGGGCCCTGGGGACCTTTCCTGTGGCTAAGCCACTTGCCACTCTGGTCAAGTTGGTTAGAAAAACAAACCCACTCCAGTGGCCAGTGGCTTTCCCTGGACTGGTTGCTGGTTGACCCTAGGCTCCCCACCAGCTCCAGGGACCTGGAAGGGGTGTGGGATGGTGTGGGAGGGAGTGAGCCCACAAGTGAGAGAGTATGTGGAGTGGGGGAGGTGGAGCCAGCTTGCAGGGGGCCTCGTTCAGCTACACACACACACACACACAGACACACACAGACACACACACACAGCAAGACAATAAATCGACAAACACTTAATCTTTCTGCAAATTGAAACGAAGCTGTAAATATCTGCCGCATCCCAGCAGCTGAGTTATGAGTCTCGTTTATTAATCTCTTTAGTCCCAGGTGATGGATGGAGGAGGAGAATGGCCCACCGGGGAGATGACGGGGATGGGGGGAAGGAGGGAGAAGTGGGTCAGGAGGCTGGGAACAGCCCTTCTGCAGAAGGGGTCAGGGTGGGGAGGCCTGTGAGATGCATGCTTCCCCCCTTTCATTCTCTGTCTCCAAAAGCCCCACCAACACAGTGACTATATAAGCTTCCTGCAAAACGGACAGGCTCTTACAGTTTCTAATGCACTGTACTGTCATCCACTCTCTGGTTAATCCTCCCTACAGCCTCAAGAGGTTGTGTGTGGGTGGGGAGGGGGTGGATTTCTTGCACTTTAACAACAAGGAGACAGGCCCAGAGAGGTGGAGTGATTTATCCAAGGTCACACAGCTCTTGAGAGGTGGAGACAAGCTCAGACTGGCTAGAGCTGCATGGCTGAGAGGAGGGGGGAGGAGGGGTCTGCAGAGGGAGATAACAGAGGCGGGTAGGATGAGATCCATGTTTCTCTCAAATGCTTGGTAAGCACCTTTTCCTCTCTCGCTCTGTAGGGACTGGAGGAGGAAGAGAAGGACAGAGTAGAAGCCGAGTGGAGCTGGTGACGGCTTTCAGCCAAGCCCGGGAGCTGTGACTGCTGCATCCTCACAAGATTTATTTTTAGACAGCCCCCGAGTGCCAGCATGCAGGGCTTACCACTCGGGCTGCAGGAGTGCAGGGGAGGAGCTGAGGCGGGCTGGAGTCCCGAGAAGACCTTCTATCTGCAGGAGCTGGGCTCGGGATGGGAGTGGATCTGGTGCCTGTGTGCGATGAACACGTATCCTTAAATGAGCCTTAAGCCAGGTGGCCAGAACAGGGGTGCTTGTGGAGTGACAGGGACAGAAGCCTGACCTGGAAAGTCAGACCACGGGCACTGGGCTGCGGAGTCGGGGACTACGGAGACTGGGGTGTTGGAGCAGGAGGGATGGGGTGACAGTGCTGTTCCTGGAACACAGCTGGTGGCCCATAGCGGGCACCGAGTCAGGGCCATCTGACTGGAGGCTGAGGCGGGCACCAGAGGGCTGTGCTTTCACTCTGTCTCCATCTGTCTCTCTTGTATCTTTCCTCCCTCTTGTGGACCAAAGATCTGGGTGGGGCTCAGACTCTCAGGACCCGGGTGATCTTCCTCCCAGGGTGGGCTCCTGGTTTTTTGGGGGCTGACCCCAGGCTCTTGGCCTTGTGATGTTCACAACCTGAGCTGATGTTCCTGCTCCTGGCTGCCACTGATGTGCGTGGCGTCCATGCTTGGGGACCACTGTTGGCAGCTGCCTCCTACCCAAGACCCATCACCTGCTAACTACGTGGTGCTTGGGGAGCCGAGGTTGGTGCTGAAACTCACCTCATCAGTCTGCATACCTCTTCCCAGGCCAGAGTCTGGGGGGCAGGACCAAGGTTCCAGTCACAGCCCAGTGGCCCAGGGGGCTTGGGAACATCTGCTCCAACCTCCTCTGCAGACAGAAGAAGCGACTGGGGCCCAGAGGAGGGAAGGAAGTTCAAGGTCACTTCAAGGAGGCGGTGAGAGTGCTGTGAGTGTGGGGCACAGTGTGGCGCTGGGCTGACAGGGGGAGGGTATATGTCCTATGACTGTGGAGGGCTGAGGGGGGCTGAGGGGGCTACTACCGTGAAAGGAGCAGGGCTGGGGCAGGGGCAGGGGAGCGCCCACACCATGACCTCATCCTGATTTGCCTGGGGCTCAGGTTTAGCACTGCAAGTCCTATGTCCTGGGATCCCTCAATCTTGGGAAAACAGGGGCGGTTGGAGGCCATGAAGACCATGCCAGGCAGACTTGCAGGCCCAGGCTCACAGGTGTCTCTGCCACATGCCAGCCCTTCCTGAAGGCCCCTCACCAGTTCCATTTGACCCTGAGAGGCAGGCAAGGCAGGTAAGTGGTTCTCTTCAATTATAGATGGAGAAATCAAGGCCCAGGGACACAAAGGGCTCCAAGTCACCTTGGGAAGGCACAGCAGAGCCAACCCCTCTCTGCCTGGCTGGGAAGGAAGCTGTCCCTGGGCTGGGAGGTCTGCGCCCGGGTCGCCCGAGCCCCCACCTCCACAGCTGTGTGACCTGGGAGGAGCCACAGCGCCTGCCGCCTTCCTTCCTTACCTCATCCTTGAAATGGGGCCCTTTGTCTTGGGGAAATGACGTCCAGAGGAGCTGAAGTCAACCTACTAGGTTAAATGGGGGTGGGGACAGCTGGCGAAGGGGACACAAAGTAAACAGGGGGTGGGCGGACATCAAGGGATCATTGGGGGTTCAGCAGACTCAAGAGAGGAAGAGAAACAAAAGTGTAATGCTCAGAGCAGGGCAGGTATGTGGGGACCAATAAGGGGAAAGATGAAGGGAGGGGGCTAGACTTTCAAACAGAGAATGAAAGAAATGAGTTATTCCAGTGTGGTGAGGTTGGAAAAACTCCACTGAATCTTTAAACAACCCTCGTCAATTATTCATCTGCTGGTATGAGGGCCCTCTGGTCTGCCACAAATCTCCTCTGAGCAGTGCAGGAAAGGAGGGAGGGAAGGAAACAGAGGGGGCATGGCTGGGGGGGTGGCGCTGGAGGAGCGAGAGAGAAAAGGGCAAATATTTACTGGCTACTGTGTACCTACTCTGCCCCTCCTACCTGCTGGGAACTTCCAGAGCTGGGTGCCTGGGCCTCTTCCCACCCCACACCCCCTACCACCTTCCAGACTCCCGCACAGTTGGGCACATGGCTGGGCATCTGGTGCTGGGGCGACTTCTTTTTTCCTGGCTGGTTGGAGGAATCGCTGATGGAGCTGCTGGGGAACAGAAATCTGGTCAGTGGCAAGGGTTTTCCAGGCCCCAGTGAATGGAGCTGCTCTGTCTGGAGGCTGCCCGGGGCCCCTCATCTACTGCCTGGCTCAGCAGGAGGTGGGCTCAGGGTGTCTAGGGAGCGAGCAGGGAATGCTTACAAGTTGTTTGGAGTTTGAAGAGTTAGCATGTTTGGGATGGCTTTTAAAAAATGTTATTTATTTATTGGGCTGTGCTGGGTCTTAGTTGCAGCATGTGAGATCTAGTTCCCTGACCAGGGATTGAACCTAGTCCCCCTGTATTGGGAACTCAGAGCCTTAGCCACTGGACCAGCAGGGAAGTCCCCTGGGATGACTCTTAATATCTCATTCTTCACCCTCACTCAAAAGCCCACCTCTTCCAAAGAAGGCTCCATGGGCTGCTCAGAAGGGAAGTGAAAGCTTTCCTTAGCTCTGTTCAGGACTAACTCTGGGCCCAAGGTCACACCCACAAGGCCCTGACCCGGGTGAGTCCACTCAGGACTGGAACTTTGCACCCCTTGGACAGAATGGAACTTGAAAAGCCTGTGTCAAAATCAGATGTCTTGAATGAAGGGAGGAAGTATTGACCGCCCTGAAGGCAGATCCAAAGGCATACTAGGGTAAGGGCTGCCAGTAAGGGAAGAGGGTTGTGGGGTTGGGACAGGCAGGCCCAGGGCAGCAGGGAGCATCGGTGAAATCCTCCCGGAAGAGGGGGCACAGACCCTAGTCTCCTCCACTCCCTTCTCTGTTCCCAGGGTGATCCTTCCTCCAGAAAATGTTCAATTTCCTATTAGGCTGTAGAGGAAATCAGTGGCCGAATCGTTTCTGGGCTCTGGGGAGTGTGCTCAAGATCAGACACAGATTAACGACTCCTGGAATCAGGTGGTGCTGAGAGGCTCACGGTCTGGATACAGCAGCTGAGAGCCAAGGGACACAGTCAGTTGTGTGCTCACTGCTAGGTCACAGGGGCCCACTGCTGCCCCCCAGCCTCCGAGACTGCTGCTGGCCACTCTCTGACGGCACATCCAGGAGTCACACGCCTTGGGACAGGGCCACTGCTACCCAGAGGTGTTCTAGTGCAGTCAGGTATCATTCCACATTCCGGGGCTCCGTCCGCAGTGTACACACTGTGGTCTTTGCCCACTGCCGTGTTCCATGACTATGTCTTCTTCTGACGCCGGGCTGTGAGATATCACTGCAAGGCTTGGGTCTATTGCTATGCAACGACACTCCACAGCCCCCTGGCCGTGTCCTATAGCTTGTCATTGTGTCTCTCGGTCACATGAGCTCCCTGATTGCTATGTAATTTTGTTTGGTTGCTATGGAACAGCGACCCATTGCTACATGCTCCCTGTCACGGAGCTGCGCGCGGTTGCTACCCACCCACGGTCTGGGGCTTGTTCCTGGGCCCTACTGGCTCCACGAATGCTTGTCTGGCTCCTGCGCTGGTCCTTCGAGGCTCTGGCTAAAGGCTTGGAACTGGCTGGGGGCTGAGTCTCGGACTCAACCAAGGCATAGGTGGTAATAATCGGCATGTAAATCTGTGCTGATAAGAGACAGAGAGAAACAGAACAATGATGCAGTGGAGGACCGAGACTGGGCTGGAGGGTAAAGGGAATGGAGCCAAAAGTCAGCAGAGAATAGGCTGGAAGCTGGGCTCGGGACAGGATGAATGGGAAAGGGAGACGGGCAGGCCTGTGGCCGGAATACTCTGTGAGTGTGCCAGGGTGGCCACAGGGCCCAGGGCTGGGTGTGTTGGCCTTTGCAGCCATCTGGTGTTCACTCGGCTGTGTGCAAGACACCCTGGGGTAGTGGAGTCAGGAAGTCTCGGGCAAGGGCCATCCCACGGCTGGGCTTCCTCACTGACATCTTGCAAAACTAGGAGATTGTCCTGGATACTCTCTCTCAGGTTCTTTCTGATGCCCTTGTCCAGCTAGGAATTCTCTCACCCAGCCCCCAAAGTGTTTACCTACATCTGTGTAGGACCAGGCCTGCCCTGGGCCCTGGAGCTCAGAGATGAGGAAGCCAAAGGGCTCTTAGTTCATGTCCTGGAAGGTGCTGGCTTGAGGGTACCTAATGCAACAGGAAGCTGGGGAGAGCAGCCAGAGCTTGAGACCTTGCCAAGTACCCGGCAAGGAGGAGGGTCGAGGACTCAATCCATCAACGAGGGTGCCGTGGTGATACCCAGAGAGGGCACGCTTGAATTAGTTCTCCATATAGACCCAGCTCACAGCACCTCTGACAGGGTACAGGGCAGACCTGAGCCCCCTTGTTCATACTCAGAGCCTCCTCACATCCTGCCCTAGTGCCTCAGGCCACTTATTTCTCCTCCTACCCTCTGTCACTCATGATATTTATTCAACCCCTTGCTCAAAAACGGTTCCCCCTGGTGGCTAACTGTGACTTCTCAAGTGTAGTCTGGTCTCATCTCCACAGCCTAATCCTTTAGAGATCAAGACTAGCTGGCCCACTACACAAGTTATTATCCTTTAAGTATTAAAGGATATATATATATATCCTTTAATATATATATATATATATATCCTTTAATATATATATATATAATATATATATAAGTATATATATATCCTTCCATTATATATATATAATATTCAAATTTCTCACCTATTGGATCCATCTTACATGTAAAGGCCCTTTCCCCTCAGCTCTGATTTTTTTCTCTTTTTTACCCCTATCATCACCATTATCACCATTGCATTTTATATGCAGAATGAAAAGTCCAGCTCAGCCCATTCCAATCCTTTCTATTAATATGTCATACCCTCCCCTACCAAACACAAAGACCATACTAAGTCATCTCTATCTTTGTGCACATGCGCTAAGGTGTTTCAATCATCTCCGACTCTTTGCAAGCCTATGAACCGTAGACCACCAGGCTCCTCTGTCCATGGGATTTCCCAGGCAAGAATATGGGATTGGGTTGCCATTTCTTTCTCCAGGGGATTTTCCCCATCTGGGGATTGAATATGTCTCTTATGTCTCCTGCATCACTAGTTCTTTACCACTAGTGTCACCTGGGAAGCCCCCATCTCTATCTAATTTCTCAAATAATCCAGAGCCACTGACTTCAACTCAGACCTCAGGTCCTCTGCCAAGCAGAAATATTCACCAGACTCCAAACCAGAGAGGGCTGCCATGCACGGTACCTGGAGTGGGGCCCATACGGCTCCCTCCTTGGTCCCACTGGCCCAGCATCCAGTGGCTGAGATGAGAGGCTCGTTCTGCTTCCTGGGGATGTGTGAGGTCCACATCCAGCAGTAAGTGGGGCCTCACTGGGTGATGACCGAGGCTTGGCTGGCTCAGCATCCCAGGGGAGACCCCCAGAGCTGAAGAGGTGAGGGGAGGAGAGTGCCCTGGAGGGGTGAGGTCTCTGCAGGGTTGTGACCAAGGAGGGAACGCCTTTGCCTTTCTCCTTCCTCCCGATTTGCCTTTCCCCTCCCACGGCACCTTCCCTTTTCCTTTCTTCCCTGTTTGTTTCCCCTCCTCCTTTCTCCCCTGCACATCCTCTGCTCAGAGGTACAAGAGGGGTGTCACGAGGCCGGGCTGTGGGGGCAGCAGGCATTGGATTATTCACACTACCCAAAGTCTCCAAAGTCAGGCCTGAATCTTTAGTTTCAACCCAACTGATGGGTGGGCAGGCAGGTCAGGCCTGCGAGTAGCTTTCCCAAGGGGCAGAGGTGATAAGAGTGAATGTAGAAGATGACCTGAGTGCTCTGGGTCTTCAGGGAGGGCACTGTTTGGGGTGGGCAGGGGCACTCCACGTGGGGGCATCCTGGCACACCCAGTGGATGGCTCTCTTCCTATTGGTCTGGTGGGACGTGTTCCAGGAAGGTGCAGAAGTGCCAGGGGAAGATGAGGAGGCTGTTGGTGGAGAGGGATAAGTCCTGGGAAGAAGAGGCTCAGGGCTCCCCTAGGGGCCGCTGGCCTTGGCTTGGGGCTTTTCTCAGTGTCTTCCGGAGCAGTGTTCCCCTTGGGATCCGCTGGCAGAGAAGGGAAAAAGCCACGTATGAATTCACCCGTGGTGGCTGGGGCAGGACTTTAGTGGGGGCCCTGGACTGTGCTGTCTTTCCGGCGGCCAGTCTGGAGCTTTCTGCCTCAAGGGCCTGGGACTGGGCCTTGAGCCCTTATCCAAGGAAGGCATCATTTCTTTCAGTCACCTCCACCATCCCTCTCCCAGTGTCTGGTCAACAGGAAGCCAGACCAACTCCCGGGATTAAGGGCAGAGACTCTGTGACCCAAGACCAAGTCTCCTTTTCCCTGAGCCCCGATTTCCTTTTTCAAAAATTCAAACTGATCTCTTGGGGGCTTCCCATTACTCAGAGGGCGAGCTCCCAAGGAAATTCTGAGTTGATGGCAACTTGAGTCAGAGAAAGGAACCCGGTCTTACAAGTGTTGCAGGAGTTTGTTTGGAAAGAAATCCCTGGTGTGTGTGCTCAGTCGTGTCTGACTCTTTGCAACCCCATGGACTGTAGCCCGTCAGTCTCCTCTGTTCATGGAATTTTCCAGGCAAGGATACTGGAGTGGGTTGTCATTTCCTCCTCCAGGGAAATCTCCCTGACCCAGGGATCAAACCCAGGTCTCCTGCATTGTAGGCAGATTCTTTACCACTCTGCCTGGGAAGTGCAAATGGGAGCTCCATTCAGAAGGAAAAGAGACTAGGTAACATGAAGAATTTACCCATTTAGGGTGACTCACATACAGAAGGAGCTTAAAGGGAAGCTACTGGCCACCTGAGGAGTGAACAGCCCACAGGCGGCAGGCAAGCCCCTTCCCCAGGCCCTATCCCCACACTGGTCCTTCTAGCCCTGGTGGGATGGGGAGACATTCACCATTTCTCAGGACACCTTGGGCACCTGAGACTCAGCCTCTGTTT
The DNA here is from genome assembly GCF_023699985.2 of Odocoileus virginianus. NCBI lineage: Eukaryota > Metazoa > Chordata > Mammalia > Artiodactyla > Cervidae > Odocoileus > Odocoileus virginianus. The sequence continues at coordinate 381,726 of NC_069689.1, read as the reverse complement.
CCTGCCAAGTGAATATGATGGGCACAGTCCTGGAGCTCACCATGGCCTTGAACCAGAACCCTCGGATGGCACCCAGCTTCTCATCTGAGATCTTGGGGTCCAGGATGGGCAGGCCTTTGCTGTTGTTTGGTGTCAAGATGTTTTCTTGCCTATGTGGAGAGAAGGTGCAGAGACATGGCTCTGTGACTTTTCTACCATAAACATGCCATTCCACACCCCCAAGCCACTCCTTTTCATGGCTCAGGAGGCCTGCATGCCTGGCCCCTCTCTACCTCCTACCACCTGCCTCCTGCTCACTTCCCCCTAACCACACTGTCCTAGCCTTTCCTCCAACAAGTCAAGCTCTTTCCTGCTTCAGGCCCTTTGCATCTGCTGTTCTTTCTACCTGGAGAGTCCCTTAGGTCTTTACATGGCTATCCACTTCTCATCATTCAGGTCTCAGCCCAGACGGGATCTTCTCAGAGAGGCTCCTGCCTTGGAGATAGAGGCCCATCCCACCTAAAGTAACCCTTCCTCCAAAACATTCTATTCACACTATCCCATTTTACTGTCTTCACAGTATTTACCAGAAAATTCATTTTCAAAAAATGTGTTTACTTGTTGACTGTCTGCCTCCCTCCTCCACTCCCCACACTAGAACGCAAGTTACTAGTGAATAGGGACCCCATTTATCCCTAATGTCTGCCTCATTGTAGGTGATCAAGAAGTATTTGTGGTTTTTTAGTATTTATTTTATTTATTTGGTATGCTGGGTCTTAATTGTAGCACAGTTCACTTCAGTTCAGTTCAGTCGCTCAGTCGTGTCTGACTCTTTGAGACCCCATGAATCGCAGCATGCCAGGCCTCCCTGTCCATCACAAACTCCCAGAGTTTACTCAAACTCATGCCCATCGAGTCGGTGATGCCATCCAGTCATCTCATTCTCTGTTGTCCCCTTCTCCTCCTGCCCTCAATCCTTCCCAGCATCAGGGTCTTTTCCAACGAGTCAACTCTTTGCATGAGCTGGCCAAAGTATTGGAGTTTCAGCTTCAGCATCAGTCCTTCCAATGAACACCCAGAACTTATCTCCTTTAGGATGGGCTAATTGGATCTCCTTGCAGTCCATGGGACTCTCAAGAGTCTTCTCCAACACCATAGGTCAAAAGCATCAATTTTTCGGTGCTCAGCTTTCTTCACAGTCCAACTCTCACATCCATACATGACCACTGGAAAAACCATAGCCTTGACTAGATGGACCTTTGTTGGGAAAGTAATGTCTCTGCTTTTTAATATGCTATCTAGGTTGGTCATAACTTTCCTTCCAAGGAGTAAGCATCTTTTATTTTATTTTTTCTTTTTATTTTTTCTTTATTAGTTGGAGGCTAATTACTTTACAATATTGTAGTGGCTTTTGTAATACATTGAAATGAATCAGCCATGGATATACATGTATTCCCCATCCCGATCCCTCCTCCCACCTCCCTCTCCACCCGATCCCTCTGGGTCTTCCCAGTGCACCAGGTCCAAGCACTTGTCTCATGCATCCAACCTGGGCTCGTGATCTGTTTCACCCTAGATAATATACATGTTTCGATGCTGTTCTCTTGAAACATCCCACCCTCGCCTTCTCCCACAGAGTCCACAAGTCTGTTCTATACATCTGTGTCTCTTTTTCTGTTTTGCATATAGGGTTATCGTTACCATCTTTCTAAATTCCATATATATGTGTTAGCATACTGTAATGGTCTTTATCTTTCTGGCTTACTTCACTCTGTATAATGGGCTCCAGTTTCATCCATCTCATTAGAACTGATTCAAATGAATTCTTTTTAATGGCTGAGTAATATTCCATGGTGTATATGTACCACAGCTTCCTCATCCATTCATCTGCTGATGGGCATCTAGGTTGCTTCCATGTCCTGGCTATGATAAACAGTGCTGCGATGAACATTGGGGTGCATGTGTCTCTTTCAGATCTGGTTTCCTTGGTGTGTATGCCCAGAAGTGGGATTGCTGGGTCATATGGCAGTTCTATTTCCAGTTTTTTAAGAAATCTCCACACTGTTTTCCATAGCAGCTGTACTAGTTTGCATTCCCACCAACAGTGTAAGAGGGTTCTCTTTTCTCCACACCCTCTCCAGCATTTATTGCTTGTAGACTTTTGGATAGCAGCCATCCTGACTGGCGTGTAATGGTACCTCATTGTGGTTTTGATTTGCATTTCCCTGATAATAAGTGATATTGAGCATCTTTTCATGTGTTTTTTAGCCATCTGTATGTCTTCCTTGGAGAAATGTCTGTTGAGTTCTTTGGCCCATTTTTTGATTGGGTCATTTATTTTTCTGGAGTTGAGCTGGAGGAGTTGCTTGTGTATTTTTGAGATTAATCCTTTGTCTGTTGCTTTATTTGCTATTATTTTCTCCCAATCTGAGGGCTGTCTTTTCACCTTGCTTATAGTTTCCTTTGCTGTGCAAAAGCTTTTAAGTTTCATTAGGTCCCATTTGTTTATTTTTGCTTTTATTTCCAATATTCTGGGATGTGGGTCATAGAGGATCCTGCTGTGATTTATGTCAGAGAGTGTTTTGCCTATGTTCTCCTCTAGGAGTTTTATAGTTTCTGGTCTTACATTTAGATCTTTAATCCATTTTGAGTTTATTTTTGTGTATGGTGTTAGAAAGTGTTCTAGTTTCATTCTTTTACAAGTGGTTGACCAGTTTTCCCAGCACCACTTGTTAATGAGGTTGTCTTTTTTCCATTGTATATCCTTGCCTCCTTTGTCGAAGATAAGGTGACCATAGGTTCGTGGATTTATCTCTGGGCTTTCTATTCTGTTCCATTGATCTATATTTCTGTCTTTGTGCCAGTACCATACTGTCTTGATGACTGTGGCTTTGTAGTATAGTCTGAAGTCAGGCAGGTTGATTCCTGCAGTTCCATTCTTCTTTCTCAAGATTACTTTGGCTATTCGAGGTTTTTTGTATTTCCATACAAATTGTGAAATTATTTGTTCTAGTTCTGTGAAAAATATCTTTGGTAGCTTGATAGGGATTGCATTGAATCTATAGATTGCTTTGGGTAGTATAGCCATTTTGACAGTATTGATTCTTCCAATCCATGAACACGGTATATTTCTCCATCTGTTTGTGTCCTCTTTGACTTCTTTCATCAGCGATTTATAGTTTTCTATGTATAGGTCTTTTGTTTCTTTAGGTAGATATACTCCTAAGTATTTTATTCTTTTTGTTGCAATGGTGAATGGTATTGTTTCCTTAATTTCTCTTTCTGTTTTCTCATTGTTAGTGTATAGGAATGCAAGAGATTTCTGTGTGTTAATTTTATATCCTGCAACTTTACTATATTCGTTGATTAGCTCTAGTAATTTTCTGGTAGAGTCTTTAGGGTTTTCTATGTAGAGGATCATGTCATCTGCAAACAGCGAGAGTTTCACTTCTTCTTTTCCTATCTGGATTCCTTTTACTTCCTTTTCTGCCCTGACTGCTGTGGCCAACACTTCCAAAACTATGTTGAATAGGAGTGGTTAGAGTGGGCACCCTTGTCTTATTCCTGATTTTAGGGGAAATGCTTTCATTTTTTCCCCATTGAGGGTAATGCTTGCTGTGGGTTTGTCATATATAGCTTTTATCATGTTGAGGTATGTACCAAGAAGTAAGCATCTTTTAATTTCATGGCTGCAGTCACCATCTGCAGTGATTTTGGAGTCCAGAAAAGTAAACTCTAACACTGTTTCCACTGTCTCTCCATCTATTTCCCATGAGGTGATGGGATCAGATTCCATGATCTTAGTTTTCTGAATGTTAAGCTTTAAGCCAACTTTATCACTCTCCTCTTTCACTTTCATCAAGAGGCTTTTTAGTTCCTCTTCACTTTCTGCCGTAAAGGTGGTGTCATCTGCATATCTGAGGTTATTGATATTTCTCCTGGCAATCTTGATTCCAGCTTGTGCTTCTTCCAGCCCAATGTTTCTAATGATGTACTCTGCATATAAGTTAAATAAGCAGGGTGACAATATACAGCCTTGACGTACTCTTTTTCCTATTTGGAATCAGTCTGTTGTTCCATGTCCAGTTCTAACTGTTGCTTCCTGGCCTGCATACAGGTTTCTCAAGAGGCAGGTCAGGTGGTCTGGCATTCCCATCTCTTTAAGAATTTTCCACAGTTTATTGTAATCCACACAGTTGAAAGCTTTGGCATAGTCAATAAAGCAGAAATAGATGTTTTTCTGGAACTCTCTTGCTTTTTGATGATCCAGCGGATATTGGTAATTTGATCTCTGGTTCCTCTGCCTTTTCTAAAACCAGCTTGAGCATCTGGAAGTTCTCGGTTCATGTATTGCTGAAGCCTGGTTTGGAGAATTTTGAGCATTACCTTACTAGCGTGTGAGATGAGTGCAATTGTGTGGTAGTTTGAGCACAAGGGATCTTCAATCGTAGCACAAGGGATCTTCAATCTTTGCTGCAGAGTCTGGGATCTTTAGCTGTGGCATGTGGGATCTAGTTCTCTGACCAGGGATCACACCCAGCCCCCTGTATTGGGAGCACAGAATCTTAGCCACTGGACCACCAGGGAAGTCTAAGAAATATTTGTTGAAAGAATAAATAAATTGTGCCATCTATGGCTCCAACTCTTGGTGCAATAACAACAGATTTGAAAATCTCTCTGCTCCTTTGACACCCTTTGCTGTGTTGACTTGCTTTCCTTTCCATCTCCTCATCTCATCCTCTCATCTTCTCTACTCTGATGGGCCTCTTTCTCCATCCATGTTGTTTTTCCTGTTTCTCTTCTTCCTCCCTTGGCATGACTACTACTCCCATCTCTGCTTATCCAGAATTTAACCCCACTCAAATACCAACCCCTCCAGGAAGCCTTGAGAGTCCCTTGGACAGCAAGGAGATCAAAGTAGTCAATCCTAAAGGAAATCAAACCTGAATATTCATTGGAAGTGCTGAAACTGAAGCTCCAATACTTTGGCCACCTGAAGCAAAGAGCTGATTCATTGGAAAAGACCCTGATGCTAGGAAAGATTGAGGGCAGGAGGAGAAGGGAGTAACAGAGGATGAGATGGTTGGATGGAATGACTGACTCAATGGACATGAGTCTGGAGCAAACTCAGGGAGACAGTGAAGGACAGGGAAGCCTGGTGTGCTGCAGTCCATGAGGTTGATAAGAGTTGGACATGACTTAGCGACTGAACAACAGCAGCGACCAGCAACAACCCTTGATGGCCTCCACCCACACTTGCTTGAAGCTTTTCTGGATTCTCCCAGTCCAGCAGCTGGCTTTTTCTGCTCTCACAAGCATGTTAAGTTGCTTCAGTTGTGTCCAACTCTTTGCGATGCTATGGACTATAGCCCACCAAGCCCCTCAGTTCATGGGATTCTCTGGGTAAGAATACTGTAGTGGGTTGCCGTGCCCTCCTCAAGGGGATCTTCCCAACCCAGGGGTGGTGGAACCTGCATCTCTTACATCTCCTGCATTGGCAGGTGGGTTCTTTGCCACTGGCGCCACCTGGGAAGCTTTCTGCTCTCACACTTTCCTCCAATTCTAGGTTTATTTGCCACTTTTGTTTTTCTGGCAAAACTTTAAGTTGCTTGGGCTTAGGGGTATGTCTCATACTCTCTTTGGGGAGAGATTACTTGAAAGCTCTGTTGGAAATCCATGTTAGCCTTCAAAATGTGCCCACTGTTCAAAGAATCATGTAGTCAGTCTGAAGTTTGTAGGGACCTCAACAGTGACCCGCTTCCACCCTACTTCAGCTGTTGGAATCCTGTCTTGGCCACACAGTGGGCAAATTATTCCACTGTCTAGAGTGTTGTGCTAGAAGCAAATTGAGCAACGGGCACAGTGCCAACCAGGATAAATGTGCTCAGGGTTAGACATGCCCGAATGTCTGACCCTGAACAAAACAGAATGAATGCAGGTGGTCCTCTCTTTAAGTGGATGCTCTATATGAAAATCCACACATATTGACCAGATGAGTTAGGACAATGACCCTTCCCATTAATTGTGCACGCATACATGCATGCTCAGTCGCTAAGTTGGTTCTGACTCTGCGACCCCATGAACTATGTAGCCCGCCAGGCTCTTCTGTCCATGGGATTTTCCAGGAAAGAATACTGGAGTGTGTTGCCATGTCTTTCTCCAGGGGATCTTCTCAATCCAGGGATAGAACAGCATCTCCTGCACTGGCAGGCAGATTCTTTTACTACTGAGCGACCAGAGAAGCCCATTACCTTTAAAAATAAATTTGGTGGGGATTTCCCTGGTGGTCTAGTGGTGAAGGACCACCTTCCAATACAAGGGACAAGAGTTTGATCCCTGTTCTGGGAACTAAGATCCCACATACTGAGGGGTGACTAAGCCCAAGCATCACGACTACTGAGTCCCTACACTATGGAATCCATGAGTCACAACTAGAGAGAAGCCTGTGCACTACAATGAAGATCTGGTACCCCCAACTAAGACACGATGCAGCCAAATAAATACGCAAATAAATAAATATTAAAAAATAAATTTGGTGTGTATAGCTTCATTAACAAGAAGCATTTTCAGGCTTGCATCAGTAGATTAAGGGACATTCATACAAGTACAGAGGTATTCTGGTTCAGTCTGGGCCTCACCCCCGCTCCCTCCACCATCAAATGGGTACCAGGAAAAAGGTGCTGTATGAAGACTCTGGGGATGGGAAGAGTGAAGCACTGGGTGACCTCGGGGCTGACTTTGGCGCTGACTGCACTTCATAACCAAGATTTCTGGGGCTGTTTTGTCCCTGGATTTGAGGCCTGGCTGTCTCTCTCATGGGCTCCTCTCAGTAACTTTCACTCATTCAGAGACTCCCCACTGAACATGCCCTCTGTATAGCATCTGAGTCAGATGCTTTGGGATTTTCTGGTTGCCTGTGTGTTTTAGATAGGAGAAAGCACCATGTCTGTCTCCTGTTCAGAACAGCTGAACAGCAGACTGGCTGTAGCAGAAAAGCAGCAGAATGTATACTGGTTGGATGGATGGGTGGGTGGATGCAGGAGAGAGGGAAGGGAAGAATAGCTAGCCAGGGCAAAGAGCAACTCCCCATTGACTGAGTGGCCCCTGGGACTGGGGTGAGATGCTGATTCAGGATCTATAACGACATTTCTCCTCATTTCCAGGCAGAAAGCCAATCTGGATGCCCTGGATTTCATAGACTGCCATCTAATCCAGTTAGGGGAGGAAGTAGAAGTAATGAAATCAAGGGTGAGGTCTCCAGAGATGCCTCCGCCAGTTCTGAAAGCAGGGACACATTGCTGAGAGAGCCCCTTCCCCCACAGCCTGTCAGCCTGATATCCACCCTGTGTGGTCCCAGGACCAGGTGGGTCAATCTGGTGACCCAGAGCCAACACTTACTGTACCTCTGATCAAGGCTGGACACTCACCAGGTACTACTTTTATGTGGATTCTGAAATGTATTATGTATAATTCATTTAATTTCATCACAAAGATAAAATAAACATGCAACAGACCCTTCAGTCCAGACCACCCCATCAGTTGCTGGTGGGCAGAGGGGTTGTTCCAAGGAGGAGGAAAGGAAAGGCAGGGTATTTATGGACTTCAGCCTATCTTGCCCATCATAGCCCCTGTGGACTCCCAGCAGCTCCTTCTATAGCGTCTGCCAGACTTGGTTCCTGCTCTGTCCTCTCCGTGGCAGGCCCTGGCCTCTACCTGTTTCCACAGCTGCTTTATGCCAGTACCTCCTCAGCCCCCATTGCTGCAGGTCCACTGCCCACATTTCCAGTCCTTGCCCCCATCAGCTTTGCCAAGATTCCTCCCATCCTGGGGGTTGAGGCAAGGCGGGTGGGAGACTTTTCTAGAAAAATCTTTTTCACTTCCACATAACGCAGGCTCCAAAGGGAAGGTCAGAGGCAGTTGTTCTAGTCATGTTGATGTAAGGGGCCCCAGGACCACCACAGAACCTCCCATGGTGCTTAAATTCTCCCCAGTCATTCCCTGTCTTTAGGGCCAACACTACCTGCCCACATTTTGGGGAGGGGGTCATGCCCTCCTCTCCTTGCTCCTCATGGGATGGAACTTGTCTGAGACTACAGGGAGAAGCCAGGCTGCAGGTAGCAGTGAGTCAGGGTGGAGCAGTGCTAAAATGGGGATGGAAAGAGAGTGGGGCTTTGGGGACTAGCTCTTCCATATTCGGGTCCGGCCTTGCCTTGCTCTCCCCCCTTTTTCCAGGCGGGGGAGGAGGCTGCCGATTCACACCACAAGCCTGCTTATTTGCTTTTCTATTGGTGAGCTCGGCCCTGGTTGCAGAGGAAGCTTGGAGCTGACAAGTGGCCCCTCGCTCTGTGGCTCCATGGCTACCGCATGTCCTGCTTCATTAGGGCTGCAATTGGGAGACTTACTTTGAAAGCTCAAAGTGATGCACAGCCGTGCACTGGCTCAGACTCAGCGCCCAGCCCACTGCTCCTTGTCTTGCTGCAGCTGCCCCACACCACATGAGGCATGGTGGGGAGAACACACCCCTTCTTTATCCTTCTCAGCCCTCACTGTTGCCTGGAGAGGAGGGTCTGTTGAGACAGGCCAGGCCAATAGCATTAACAGGCTCAAGGCTTCTTGGGTCACTTCCCCCACCACTCCTCTACTCCTAGCATCTTTTGCCTCCCTCCTACTCAGTTCATCCCCTAGATCCCTGGTCATGCAAAATGCAACAGTTCCAACCTGCCCTGGCAATTACAGACTAGCCAGGTTGCAGCTGCTGTCCTCGGTTCTGAAAGTGCCCGGCTGGAGGCCTGCCTGCCTCTCGCCCCGCCCAGAACCTTCTTGCTGGAGCGCACAGGCTCTTAATTCAATTAGCTGGCCCTGAACCCTCCCCAGGGAGCCTGAAGCGGAAACTGACAAATTCTGTTTAACAAAGACATTTGTCCCCCGCCCTACTGGCTTTGGGCTCTGCCCGCCTGTATCCTGCTCATTAGGTATCTAACAAAGTGCGTCCCAAGAAATCTGCTTCCAATCGCTAGTAATTCAGGAGGCCTGATGCAATTTTCTCCCTGATAAGGGTGTCTCGCCCGCTGGCAAGCGCTGTAATGAGCCCTGTGCTGTGGATCCCCCATCAGTCGCTGCTTTGTCATTTCCTGTGGCTGCAGTTGTAGGTTCTTATCTCTTCAGCTGAAGGCGAGGCTCAGGCAATGGGTTGCTCCAAGAGGGCTTGCCACATCCCCTGAATATCGAAAGCCTCATTTACGACAGACCATGTGGTCTGGCAGCTGCAGTGGGGTTTGAAGTTCTGAGTCTGTCCACCAGCCAAGAAGGGCCCAAGTGTTAATCCTCATTGGGGCCATGATTCATTTTCCAGAAAATGGTATCAGAGGGTTAATCTAAAAGCAAGTTGTGGGGTCAGAGGAGGGGAGCCAGTGATAAAGGTTTAAAAAAAATTCTGGCAGGGATTTTAGTGTTAAATAGAGCCCTGCCTATGGTTCAGTGGATAAGCTGTGGGCTTTCTCTTGTTAGCCTGAAACCTTGTCTTTCTACACTGAATCTTTCCCCTTGGGTTCCCTCTATTCGTATCTAGATAGATCCTTCCAATGTATTAATGAAATCACATCTTACTGCTGATCAAACATCTTCCTCAGCTTCCCATTGTGTGTGTATGTGTGTTAGTCGCTCAGTCATGTCCGACTCTGTGGACTGTAGCCAGCCAAGCTCCTCTGTCCATGCAATTCTCCAGTCAAGAATATTGGAACGGGTTGTCATTCCTTTTTCCAGGGGATCTTCCTGAACCAGGTATCAAACCTGGGTCTCCGGCATTGCAGGCAGATACTCTCCTGTCTGTGCCACCGGGGAAGTCTGGCTTCCTACTACTCTATGACAAAGTCTAAACCTTATATCCTGGCATCCAGACACTCCGCAATCTAGGCCTCATCTAACTCTACAGTCTTGCTGCCCACAACAGTTTCCTCATGTCCCATGCACTCCAGACATGCTTCTGGGGCTTTGCACTTGTGGTTCCCCTCTTTGAGGCAGAGTGTAAACCATGCTTCTCTATGACTCTTCCCCTGTGCTCCATGCATCTACCTTAACTAGAACCCTTAGCAAGATGGATGCTGATGATCTTTTGGAGCACTTTACTGCTTGTTGCGGGTTAGGGATCTAATAAATGGTTGATGAATTCATGTTTGAATGACCTTGGCTGGACCCAGGGTGCACATGATTTGGCTGAAAGGAGGTCTAGGCTGTCGTAGTCCAACTTTGAGATAGGGAAAAACCCAAGAGCAGCCTCCACTTTCTAAGAAGTTTGGTCTGAAAGTTTCTGCCCAGTCTTACTTCCCCACCTCCCCTTCTTCAATCCATCAGCTATGCATTGGGCTCATGGGAAGAGCAGAGCAGGCCAGGGGAAGGCCCAAATGGCCAGTTCCCAAGTCTGTATCCTGACTCAATCCATTCCATCTGTGGCTGGGAGTTGTAGGCTCACACTCAAGGCAGCACAGAGTGATCAGGGAGGCATTCAGGATGAGCCTGCAGTGTGGCTGTGGGTTCAGCCCTGGCTTCCCTCACCTGGGAGCTCACGGGTCTTCATTCTCTCTATCTTCTCTCCAGCCCCCAGCTCAGGGCTCTGGCCTCCGGAGACGTGGTTGTCTGTCTGTTCTGCGTTTCTTCATTCCCTGAAAAATTGCTGTGAGACCAAATGTGGTGCTGGTGACGTTTATCTTCAGCACTCGACAAGGCCTCCTGATGTCCTTATGGATGGGAATCTGGTGGAGCAGCTGTCATGAGGGGCGGGCGCCGAGTGATGGATTAGCAGGGCTCTGTGGTTCCCTTCCCCCAGGAGCCCTGTCCTCATCTCTGATGAGTTCAGCGTGTTTGTCAGCGACTTGGGTGAACAATAGGAAGTACTCGCTTTACTGAGTGTCTGCAAGACCCTGTGCTGGGCACTTACACACGCTCCCTCATTCAATGCTCACTACATTCCTGGCCGGTAGGGATCGCAGCCCCTTTCTATAGATGAGAAAAGTAAAGCTCAAGGTGGCTAAGATTGAGTGGAAGGTTCAGAACTCAAACCCAGTTCTAAGGATGTACCTTTTGTTACTGCACATTGCAGCAAAGTGTCCTAACCATGTCGACGGATGACCCGGAGCTTGGGGTGGGGTGGAGGTGGGGCTGTGAATGTGTGACCCATGATGAAATCAGAGTCTAGGATGATCTCAAGTCCAGACAATATGTCGAGACAAAGAAGGTGAAATACCGCAGGGAAAAGAAGCCCTGCGTAAGTTTGAAATGGAGCAGCAGAGGGTCAAGGTGAAGATGTGCTGCCTGAAAATGGCTCACATACCAAACTGGACTTCTTGGCTCTAAATGGACCCCCATGGCCTTGGTTAGTAATCAAATAAAGCAAATGATAGGCTTTGGTTGCACCAAAGGTGAAAAAGTATTTGCAGAAAAAGGGTGCTGGTCTTATTCTACCCACCAATACGGATCCAATTCCACAGTTTGCAGGGGACACTTTAAGAGGAGTGTTGGCAAGATGAGGTGACCAGGAGGATGAGAAGCAAAACACTCTGTGACAATGGACAGTCAGAGGAAGGAGAGTTGGTCCGGCTGGAGATGACACAAGTTTGCAAACAACAACAGGGCTGACATGGGCATGGGAGCTGACTTCTCCGGAGCCAGTCTCAGAAGGGAAAAGGCAGGACTGGGAGAGGCAACTGGAGAGAGATAGGGAGAAAGAGGTCTATAAGGGAGCTGATGGAGACTGCAGAGGGCTTCCTGAGAGGCAATGAGCTCCCTGTCATGAGAAGTGAGCAAGTAGAGTCTGTCAAACCTTGTGTGTTGGAGGGAGTGTCAAACGTCCTCTCTGAGGCTGGGACCAGGGTGGGAAGGGTGCATCATAACCAAGATACTGTGAGGGAGCATGGAGCACTGCTGGGAGGGGTTCAGACATTGTGAAAAGCAAGCAGGAGCCTCTTGCGGTGGGATGGTGAGCCCTGCCCCAACGCTGAGCACCTGTGAGCCAAGGGCCAGGCGGGTCCTGGAAAAGCACAGGCTCTCCCCTCTCGTGTATCTGTCCCCAGCTCCGTTTGGTTGTATGGGAAGATCTCTGAATTGGGCCTCGAGTCTGAGCAAGTGGGAAAAGGGTACCTGGGAACAGGAGACAGATGGACGATTCCTCTGTCTCCTGCTATGTGGCCTGGGAGAATGGGAGGACAGGGAGGGAGGGGGCTCAGGGTGAGCTCGGGGCCAGGGAGAGGGCAGGGAAGACAGTTAGGGATGTTGTGAGGTTGGAAGAGGGGAAAGGGTATTTTTTTTCTCTGGGTTTGCCATTGTCCTTTCAGTAACATTTTCAGAGCTGAAGTCGTTGGGGTGGAACTGAAGCTCCCAGAGGATAGAAGCGGCTGAGGAGGCTGCTGTGCTACCCTGGACACTGGGTCTTCCGGGCCGCTGGGCTTGGTGAGGAAATGGAGATGAGCTTGTGTTGGGGCTTCTCTGAGAACCAGCCCCAGGGTTGTCATGTGTGGTTTCCAAAAATCCATAAAAATTCATCAGAAGTCCGCCTGTCGCCCGCCCTCTGCTCCACATTTGCAAAACAGCCACTTGTCCACGCTCTGGGCTGGTCTCCAGAGAGAGCTTTGTAAGTGGGTTGAATAAAAGTACCAGGGCAGCGTTTTGCATGGCATCAAAGCCCTGCCCCCCACCTTGAGGAGAACAAGGAGGGGGAAGGTCAGATCAGATGGGACTGTGGGAGCCACCCTCAGTGGGGAGAGCAGGGGCCAGCTCCTCCTCTCCTTCAATGCACCCCATCTGTGACAAACCCAAAGAAGCAGTGGGTTTTGAATCCTCCAGAGACTCTCAGGGCTGTGGGCTAATGAGGGGTGGCTACCCACCCAGAGTCCCTAACTTGCCTGGTAACCTGGCACCCTGTTTGGACAAGAGTCAAGGTCTCAAATCTCAGCCCCAAGAGAATACCCAGATGACAGCAAGGGCTTGTCCCACCTCGTGGGGAGACGTAGTTCCAGGCTAGGAGTCAGGAGCTAACACAGTGAGCACCTACTGTGTGCAGGCCAGGCTCCCATCCACATAGTTAGCCTAGGAAACCCAGTCAGTGATCTCACTTCAAAGAGGCTGTCTGCAAGCTGGAGGGCACCCAGGATGCTATGGGATCTAGAAACCAGTTCGTTAAAAGAGGCAGACTGCTTAACCCAGAGAAGCCCAGACTCCTGGGGGACCAGATCGCACTCTTCAAAGAGAAGAAGCCAAGATCAGAGAGGGAATGGAGGAGGCTATGGGTTTACTCATGTATGTATATGTGGAATGGCCATTGGTTCCTGGATTCTCAGAGTCGAATAGACCTCCAAGGTGAACTTCCACTGAATAGGCCATGAAAAGAAGTTTTCCATGTATATGCAGGCGTCCATGTTTTCCTAGTTTTTTGTATCTATGTGTAGTTATACATGTATGTACTCATACACACACACACACACACACACACACACACACACACACACACTCCAGCTTAAGGCAAATCACTCTAAGCATCAGATGTCCATTGAGAAGTTTCATCAGAGGGAAAAAGTTTAACTTGTCACCAGCAGAACCAGCTTCAAGCACAGTACCCCAGACCAGGAAACTGCTCCCTCTTGCCATTGACTGCGATGGCAGGCTTTGTTGGCTAGTCTGCCCACCAGTGTGCTGGAGGACTCGGAAGGAGGCTTGCTGGGGTTGCGCTCTGGCTCCAGAGGGCAGAGTCAACAGCCTTCGGCAGAGGGAGAGCCCCTGGAGGCAGGGTGGGCTCAGTGTGGAGTGAACACTTCTATCAGCTGTAGCCACTGAACCATGGGACTGGCTGCTTCTGGAGGTAGTGAGCTCCCAGAGTTGGCAGAGAAAGAGAAGAGACTGGGATGACCACCATGGTGGACAGCATCACAGAGATTCCTGTCCAGGTGAGCTGCTGAGAGATACTTCTGTGGTCTCTGCCTGGTTGGAAGTTCCACAATGTCCTTGTTCCTGGAGCTCTTAAAATGGATGATATGAAAGCTGTGACTATGAGGAAACTGTTTACCAGAAGGTCAAGTAACCAGGATGGCCTGTGCCCAAACCTTCAGGACATGTAGGTTCTCAGGAAAGAGGCTGGAATGCAGAGATGAAGACTGCGTGACTCCCACCACACATTGGTGGACAGCACCTTACGTGGACCAATAAGATGGAAGGAACCCAGTCTTCTTTGATATAGCAGCTAGGCTGGTAGCCCTACTTGGAGAACCCATCAGATCCAAAGAGCCTATCCAAACCCTTCCTATCATGTCACCTCATTTGGGTTCATCAGGCCTCATATCCTGAGCTGATATCTGCTCATGAATTGATTTGCTCATTTGTCTGGTCCACACTCCCTGCTCTCTAAGAATACAAGCTTTGTGAAGACAGGGCCTTTTCTCATCTTTTCAGTGTAAGACTCATAAACCCAGGACAATATCGGTTACACAGCAGGTGCTCAGCAAAGACTTGCAGTTGGATGGAAAGCGGTAGTGGTGTTACAGCAAAGACAATGGTGAAGAGCGGAGCCAGGGACGCATCCTTTAGGTGCAGCTGCTATACCCTCTGATCTCTTCATCAACATTCTCCACCACCCTTAGGGAGGAGGACACCAAAGGGCTCAGACACTAGCAAAGAGCCATGTCCACGCCTGAGGAGGGTGAATTCAAGGCAGGCGGGCTCCATGTCTGCTGGCTCCTCCTCTCCTCATTGCAGTCCACAAAGGCCTCTGAAATTCTAGTCCTCATCAAATATATGTGGGATAAAAGAATGAATGATCAGGTTACCAAGCCTGCAGGAAACTTATGCCAAAACCATCCATGTTAGCTCTTCATATTCAGGCCCCCACATTGGACTTCAAGATTCTAGAATCAAAGCGAATCAGTTATTGGCCAATTCTCAGATAGTTTCGCCAAGAAACAGTTTAACCACAAAAAGATTGCACTTCTGTGTGTGCCAGTTCAGTGCTGGTGTGAAAACATCTGTGTGTGTCAGTTTGCATGTGTGTGTGGGGGGCATGTATCTGTATGCATTAAATGTGTATACCCTTGCAGAGAGGTGTGTAAGTTTGTGTGTGCGTGTTTCTGCAAATGTGGTAGTCTGTGTGTGGGTTTTCAAATGCGATCGTGTGAGAGCGTGTGTAGAACTGTGTGTGTATGAACACTTGGCTGCAGAATCTGAATTTCCTTCAGTGCTGTTTTTCTGGTCCACACCCAATCTTGATCCCCTTTCTTTTCCTTTCTTCTCGGAAATCCATTACTGAAAGGTTTTTTTTCAACCCGCCTCCAGGGGGAGGGGGCTGGGAGAAGGGGAAGCTAAAATCACAAGGCCCAGATCAAAACACTCAGCAGCTAAATGAATTCGGCAGCATTTTCCCGCATGACTTGGAGGGATAATTTAGTGAGGCCGCCAGCTGGAAGGAAAGGGATTAATTCTGCACTTAGCACAGCTCCAGTGAATAATTCATCACTGAGACCTTTGTGCCCAGCCCCTGGGCGATGAAGGAGACATCCTGCCCACCTGCCTGTTGCCTGCCTGGGTCCCCCAGTGCCCTGACCAGCAGCACGTGATGCTCCTTTCGGTCCTCAGGACACTTGTGCTCCAGTAAATGGGTAGCAGGTGGGGCGGGGCGGGGGCCGGTGAGGAAGGGGCTGGCGGTGGCCTGGAGCTGACTCCAGACCCTGAGAAGAGCCCTGGAGGGTTGAGCTCCATCTGGGACATTTTTCTCCAAGGACTCTGCTTCCCCTTCCTTGGGGTCTTTTGTTGCTTCTGTGTCCTCCCCTCTCGGTAACTTCTCCATCTATCCCTGGTTTGGTGGTGATGGTGGTGGTGGTGATGGGGTGGACGTCAGGTGGTATCTAACGCACCCTCTGTGACCAAGAACCGGAGGAGTCTCAGAGGGCGATGCGGAACATTCCGCAGTGGGGAGTGCTATGGGAGGTTTCCAGCACTCACCAGAGGGCTTGCGGGAGACACTTTGGGGCTGGTACCTTCCCAGATACCCCCTCAGACGCTCCCACAAGGAAGTCCCTGGGTTCTTCACAGATAAAGTCACAGGTGGCTATTTCTCCTGGCCCAGAAAGCCAGCAGGAGTGGGCTGATCAGCCCCCTGCAAGCATTTCTGGGGTTCATGGTCCTAAACTGCCCACATGGCAACCTCCTGCCTCTCTCAGCACCTCAGAGGGAAAAGTGGGAAGAGTCCAGCCCATCAGGTGCCCTGGAGCCAAGTGACCCAGGTCCAAGCTGGACTCAGAGCTCAGGTACAGCTACTGGAGGAAGAGAACCTGTCCATCAGACAGGGTTCAGCCCCTGGGGGTTTTCTACTCAGGCCGACTCAGCTGCAGTGGTCAGGGTTCCAAAAATGAGCCTCCAAGATTCCACACCCTAAGCCCTGAAACCTGTGAATACGGTGAGCTATCACACCTAATATTATGTCATGTGGCACCATGGACCTCAATATGGGACATCAGCAGGAGCCTGATTGAATCACAGGAGCCCCTTTACAAGCAGAGCATTTTCCCTGGCTGATGACAGAGGAGAAAGTCAGAGCGCTTTGCTGTGGGAGGGGGTTTTGACGTGCCGACTGGCTGGCGTAAAGACGGAGGAGGCATTGTGAGAAGGAATGTGGGTGGCCTTCAGGAACTGAGAGGCCCCCGGCTGACAGCCCAGCCGGGAGGGAACAGGTACCTTAGTCCTGCAGCTGCAGGGAACTGGATTCTGATGACAACCTCAGTGAGCCTGGAAGTGTTCTCTTCCTCAGATCCTCCAGATGGGAACAGAACTCTGCCTGTATCCTGTATCCTGATTTCAGCCTTGCTGTACTGGACTGCCTACCTACAGAAGTGTGAGCTCATACATGAGTGTTGCTTTAAGCCACTAAGTTTGTGGTAGTTTTTAACACAGCGACAGAAGCAAATATCCTAGTTCATTCACTCTTGTAGCATCTCGATCCCAGGGAGCCAGGCTTGGCATGGGAGGAGTTAGAGGCTGACACCCAGGTCTGAGTGGCCCTCTGTTCTCAACTCTTTCTTCCTAATCTGTTTTTTTCAAGCCTTAACTCACCCTCAGGAATAGCAGCCCCCTCCTTCCAAAAGCTCCAGAACAAGGTCAGCAATTGAGAAGGAGGCGGCAACCCACTGAGAGGCTACAGGAGCTGGCACATGGGCTGCCAGGCCCTGAGCTTTCCCTGACCATGGTCTTATGTTGGAGGAAAGCAGCTGGAAGGAGAGATCCACCGTGGGGGCCTCACTATTTCTGGTTTTCAGCTTGGTGTCCTGGGGGAGGTGAAGGGAACCGTCGGCCTCACCGGCCAGGGCAAGCAGCTGCTGCCACCGTTGCCCACTGTCCCAGGTTCCCTAGGACGGTGCCTGGGGAGGCTGTGCCCAGGCGGTGGAAGGGAGGCGGGAGCTGGTCTCCCACCTCTGAGCTCCCACCTCTGCTCACTCTAACTACTTCCATACCCCCACTGAGCCCAAGCCTGCAGGAGAGCTGACTGGCTCCTTCAGGCTTGCCTCCTGGCAAAGTGGGGAAGCTCTAACTTGTTGAGGTCTGTTCGTGACTACCCACTCCAGTATTCTTGCCTGGAGGATTCCACGGACAGGGAGCCTGGTTGACTACAGTCCATGGGGTTGCAGAGTCAGACATGACTGAGCACCTAACACTAACTATCTGTTATGTCAGGGTGGCCAAGATGTCTTTTTAAAATTACTTTTGGTTGCCAAATTGTGCCTTTTTGTTTTTTATGAGTTTAATTTTTTGGCCATGCCACATATGGGATTTTCTGACCGGGGATTGAACCCAGGCCCCCTGCACTGGAAGCTCAGAGTCTTAACCACTGGACTAACAAGGGAAGTCCCTTGACCATAGTCTTTTAGGGAAAAACATGGCATAGAAATAGGCAGTGATGATGATAACTCATTGTTATTGAGTATTTATTCTATTCTATGTGTTATACAGGTGTTTCCTCAAAAACAAAACAAAACTCATAGCAACCACATGAGAAAAGTACTATTATTATGAACCCATTTTATAGACAGGGAAACTAAGGCTCTGAGACCAAGTAATTTTTCCATGGTCATGTAAGCTGGTAAATACTAGAACCAGACAGTCTGGCTCTAGACTTTCATGGTATACAGAGAAATCATATCCAGCATGTTGTTTCCATTTCAGAGATGCGTGCTCTATAGATTCAGAGAGGTTAAGTAAATTGTCCCAGGTTCTGCTGTGAGGACTAGGGCAAGTCAAGATTTGAACCCAGGTCTGGCTGGTTAAAAGTCTGCTATCCCCCAGGGCCTCCTGTGCTTCTCCCAAGTTGCCCAGGGGCAAGGCTGAGTTTTGGTGTTGGAGGTACTCCTCACATCTGACAGTAGTCAGATGCCCTGGTGGAGGCCCTGCCGGAAGTTGCTGGAGAAGGCAGATTTGCTCTGTTGGTGGGGCGAGGTGGAGCAGGTTGGGGAGGGGTGGGGCCAGGGGGACCAGCCATGGACTGTCCAGGGGGCCACTCACAGTGATGGGGAGCTTCTCTATGCTCAGTCCATTCAGGCCTTTCCCTACCAGCATCTTGGGGTACAAACGGCTCTTTAGGGGCAACACGGAGATGCCCAGAAGTATGTTAAGGGTCCATGGTTCACTGCCTTTCACTGTAGGGGAAGATCAACTGGGCTCCCACCAAAGCCCCCAGCCCAGGCTTCTTGGATCTCAGCATCTGAGACCCCACTGGGGCCCCTCTTTTGGTCAGTGCTGTGTGCTAAGTCACTTCAGTCGTGTCCGACTCTTTGTGATCCTATGGACTGTAGCCTGCCCAGCTTGCTTCCATGGGATTCTCCAGGCAAGAATACTGGAGTGGGTTGCCATTTCCTTCTCCAGGGCATCTTCCTGACCCAGGGATCCAACCCGAGTCGCCTGTGTCTCCTGTACTGCAGGCAGATTCTTTACCACTGAGCCACCAGGGAAGCCTCCTTTGGCACCTGACATCTAATTCTCCCATCCCTCACCACCCTCCAGTTTCCTGCCTCCTGAACTTTCCCTGCACAAATCTCCTCTGCCCTTCAGGGCTTCCTGAGTTCAGGGCCAATGCTAAGCATATTCCATGTCTCTGGGAGTTTATATAGCTCTCCTTTGGCTCTGCGCTTTGGGGTCTTTGCTCTGGTGGTGTGGAACTGACTGTGGATCAGCTGGTCTCTGAATCCGGTCTCCCTGCCTCCAAGGCTGTGAGCTCTAAGGGTTCCTCTCCTCTCCCGTCACTGATAGACTCAAGTGGAGGCAGGTGGTGGTGCAATAAACACATGGATCTACTATGGGAATAGGGCCCGTGTGTCCTGCCCCAGGCCCCAGTGTGCTCCCCAATCTGTCTGCATACACCGGAGGCTCTCTTGGGACCCCTTCACTCATCCCCACGGGAGGCAGGGGCAGGATGGTCTGAACACCCTTTCAGACATGTGTCCCGGTGTGCGGCTTCCCTGAGGTGGCGATGGCAGTCACTCACTTGAAGACGAGAAACTGCACTCCAGACCAGGGTTGTGTCCTCTGAGAAGCTGCTGGCCCCATCCTGGTTTTGAAAGAGGAAGGACTGATGCCACAGGGGCAGCTCTGGGGGTCCCCCAGGCTTGGACAGCTGCAAGGAGAAGGTGGGAGTAGGTGGTGGGGTCACAGCTTCTCCCAAATCAAGGAATGTTCAGGCATCATGTTGTGTGCTTGTCTGTATCCATCACAGAGTTTGTCCCGATTATGAAAGCAACACACAGTTTTGGAAAAATACAGAAAAGCAGAAAGATGAAATAAAACCTGAATTCCTACATTAGAGACAACTGTTCATAATATTGCATGTTTCTTTCTAGGGTTTTTTTTTTTTTTTTTTTTGGATGCACTGTGAATCTTGCAGGATCTTGGTTCCCCAACCAGGGATCAAACTCATGCCCCCTGTGGTCCTAACTACTGGATTGCCAGGGAATTCCCTCTTTCTATTGATAGATTTTTTTTTCCCCCTATGCCTATTTTGTATATAATTGCCATGTAATTGTCATCCTAACATCTTGCCTTTTTTTTTACATTTACCATTAAGACCTGAGCATATCCAGAGTCCTAAGTAACATTAATTACCCATTTGTAGTAGCTGCAGGACATTCTGTTATGTCCAAGCATCCTGGTTTCTCCCTTCTGATTTGTCCAATAAACTGCATCGAATAATCTTTGATACATAGCTCTGTATCTTAAATTATTTCCTTAGAACAAGTACCCAAAATAGAACTGTTGAATTAAAGGACATGCATATTTTAAGACACTTGATTCATCATGGGGAAACTATTCCTCAACAGTTATACCAGTGTTCCCACCCATGGCTGGTGGTGTTCTAGATGCCGAATTAGATGTGACCTCTGTCCTTGTCACCAGCCCCTCTCTGCCCTGCATGGGTGTCCCAGCCCATCGCAGTAGCCACAGCAGGTCTTCAACAGGGCATCTGGGGGACTAAGCCAGCATCCGGGGCACACATATGGCTAGTATTTAAACAACAAAATGAGACAGCATTAATGGTAGCCCCCAAACAAGGGATTATTTGAGACGCTCCCACAGATGATCAGAAAAGCCTGCTTGAAGGAAGCAGGACTAGAGGAAGCCTCTGAGAGAAAGGTCTAGAGGGCTGAAGGGAGGGAGGATGTTATTCTGAGTGGGAAAACCTCCTGAGCCAAAGTGTGGAGGTGGCATCAAGCCTGACATGTGTGGACCCCCTAGAATGAGGACGGACTCCAAGGAGAGAAGGTCAAGCATCTGCAAAGGCCAGAAGGTGATGAGTGAGTGATGGGATTGGGTTATGTGTGTTGGGGGCAGGGGGAGGATGCGTCATCCTGTAACATCTAGCAGGCAGCCCTGTGTGGTGCCTGGGGGTCATTGGCACAGACTCTCCAAGTAGCTGCCATGCCTCTGCCCCCAGCCCGGGGCTTTTAGCAACAGTGGCGGCTCTCCCACCTCTGGCTCCTCTGCGGGAATCAGTCATCACTCGGAAAGGTCAGCACAAATGCACTGCCGGCTCCAGGAGTTATTGACAGCAGGATTGCGAAATACAGTGTGGGTCCCCTCCCCCGCCATGGCAGGGCCTTGATGCCTGTCACACTAAAGTGTCTCTCCCATCCTCCCAGACCCGGCTGGAGGCTCAGCTGTGTCTGCCTCTGCCTCTGGGGAGATGAGCTGCAGTCATTTTGGGGCCTGAATACAGGGGTGATGGGTGTGTTCCTGAGAGCAGGCGCTGGTGGCAGCTCAGGGACAGTGCCTTGGCCACCAGGTCAGGTCAGAGAAGCTGCTCTGGGTTCTGTGGTGCCCGGGAATGGCCTTTCAGGATTTATCCCCAAACCATGCCCGTCCCAGAGCGACCATTCTCCCGAATCCCGGCGGGGCATCCACACAGCCTGGACCATCTGCCAAATACCAAGGCACTCAAGGAGGACCTGTGACAGACCCCTCTGCCCCACCCAGGAAGAGGGGTGTTTAATGGATGCTGGCTGTCCTCTCTAGGGGCTATTAATGTGTCTAAATGGAGTCTACACAGCAAGAAACAGTGTCTGCCTGGCCAGGAAGGACAGCTCCCTCCTTGAATGGTTTCCCAGATGATTCCCCCAGGAAAGATCCTTTCAGACCTAGAACTGGGGAGGAAGGGTCAGCCTCTCTCCTGTGTGTATGGGGTGGGGGCAAGGAATCAAGGTTAAACTACCTCCCGAAGCTGATGCCAGGGACCTGGTGAATATGCTGGTGGCATGGAGTGGGGGCACCATAAGTGGGGAAGCCATTCGCCACAGATGCTAATGGCAAAGGCTCTGGCAGGCTGTGGAATAAGGAATGTGATTAACCTTCAGCTGTGATCTTCAGCAAAGCCATTAACTCCCAGCCACTGAGGCAGACCTGCCTTCCCTGGGGACAGAGCCTTCATTACATGGGCCTATGGTCTCTCCTGGCATTTCCCCAGGGCCCACCACACCCACATCCACACCCACACATGCTGCTGCCTACTCTGCCCAGACGCAGAGGTGGCCACCAGGGCAAGAGCAGCCGTGGGGGCAGCTAATGCTGGGTGGCTGGGACACCTAGGCTCTGGGCCCAGGTCTGCCTCAACTTTGTGTGTGACCTTCAGCAAGTCCCTTCCCCTCTCTAGGACCTGGTTTTCATGCTCCAGTGAGAAAACATCTTGGGTGCCACACTCTGACAGGCTGCTGTGAAGGCTGAAGGAGACAGCAGATGTTTTGCTGTGAAGGTGAAAGCTCAGGTCAGTTGAACTCAGCAAATACTAATTGGAAGCTTCTCCATACTCATAGATACTGAGGTGCAGTAGGGCCTGTGGGAGAACTAGAGCCTGACTGTGCTCCCCCCAGGAGCTCATCGCCTGCCACGGGGATAGGGTGCTCACACACACACTCACACACACACACACACACACACACACACACACACACACTTATGATCCATGCAAAGGCCTAAGCAAGTTGTGGGTCATGGAAGCCACATGTCTAAGAGAAAAGCTATGACTTCCAACCTGGAGTGGGGAGGGCCTTAGGAATTGTGCAGTGGGTATAAGAAGGTGGAAGACCACTCCAGGCTGAGAGTACAGAGAAGCTAAGACTGGGAGGTGACAGAGGTCAGCATGGGTATGAACAGCCGGTCATCCAGTGTAGCTAGAGAATGCCTGGGTGAACAGGGACAGAGACCCAGCAGGCTTGGGGGGACAAGGCCTTGTGTATCTGGCTGACAGTGAGGGCTTTGCCCTGTCCATGGTAGGGACAAGGAGTCCAGGGGGAAGGCCTAACCCTGGGCAGGGAGCCACTGTGGCCACTGGTGGCAGGATGGATGGGAGGGGCCCTGCTGGAGGCTGCCGCAATGGTCCAGCTAAGAGGAGATGCCAGCAAAGGAAAGGGGCCTCATGAGAGCTCGAGTGCAGACTGGCTGTGGGAACTCAGGGAAGAGATGCGAGTGATGCGAGACTCCACTGCTTGCATTCCATCAGCCAGGAGCTCTATCAGTTCTGTAGGAGGCCAGGGTAGGAGTGACTCCTAAGTTCCACCCTATGTTGGGTCCCACAGGCTGTGCCAGGTCAACTTATCAGAGTTCAGGTTTCACTGTCATCACCAGGCTCTGAGAGGGGTGGAGCAGACACGGAGGGCTGCCTACCCCTCAGCCACTCCCCTTCTTTCCTCCTAGCCGAGAACCGGCTTGGGTCCAGGTGCCCCTTCTCTACACCTGTCTGCACTTGCTGCTGGCAGGGTGATATGCCATGTCTTTCTTCCAGAATTGGCTGAGAGAAGTGCATGTGATCCAATTCTGGCCAAAAAGATGAGAGGGGGGAGTCTTCTGAAGGGCAGCTGGAGGAGGTTGCCAAGTCCTCACAAAAACCACTTGTGGGTGTTGGCAGGAATGTAAATTGGTGCAGCCACTATGGAAAACAGTATGGAGGTTCCTCAGGAAGCTAAAAAAAAAAGAAAAAAAAGAGCTGTCGTATCATCCAACAATCCCACTCCTGGGTATACACCCAGACAAAACTGTGATTCAAAGATATACGGGCACTTCTGTGTTCACAGCGGCACTATTCACAATAGCCAAGTCAAGGAAGCAACCGAAATGTCCATCAACAGATGAATGGATAAAGAAAACGTGGTACATATACACAATGGAACACGACTCAGCCATAAAAAGGAACGAAATAATGCCAGTTACAACACTGTGGATGCAACTAGAGATTGGCCTACTAAGTGCAGTAAGTCAGAAAGAGAAAGACAGATGCCGCATGACATCACTTGTATGTAGAATCTAAAATATGACACAAATGAACCTTTTTACGAAATAGAAAGAGACTCACAGACACAGAGAGCAGACTTGTGGCTGCCAAGGGGGAGGGGGTTGGAGGAGGGAGGAAAGGGGAGTTTGGGATTAGCAAGTGTAAGCTATTATATGTAGGACAATGGGTAACAATAAGGTCCCACTGTACGGCATGGGGGTTTATATTCAATATCCTGTAATAAACCATAATGGAAAAGAATATATATAAAAAGTATGTCTATATGTGTAAAACTGAGTCTTTGCTTTTTAGCAGAGAATCAACTATACTTCAATAAATTAAAAAAAAAAAAAACACTTGTGGGGAGGAGAGACTCTCTCGTCCTCCTGGTCTTGGCACTTCTTCCTCTGGATGGGTTGCGAGAACGTTCTATATCCATGAGCTGTTAACCGGCTGAAGATGGCAATCCAGGGCTCTTGAAAAGATCCTGAGTCCCTGAGGATGCTGCTGAACCCACGCATCAACCAATTCTGGCTGCATCTTCGTGGGGATCTCTTCCAAGGTGCCATAAGAGTTTAAGTCGGTGGGAATTAGTGTTCATGCCACTTGTAGCCAAATGTAACAAGAGCATTGGCGAGGCTGGCTTCAGAGCGGGCACTGCACTAGGAAGAGCAGATCTGAAAGGGTCTGAATCCATTTCACTGCCACCCAGGACATTTTGCACTGGTTAGTCCAGTAAGTTTTCCTAACAGTGCAGTAAGGTAGAAATTAGGAATTGGAGAAATCAAGAAGCTTGCCAAGTGGACTTCCCTGGTGGTCCAGCAGCTAAGACTCCACATTCCCAATGCAGGGGGCCCAGGTTCAACTCTTGGTCAGGTAACTAGAACCTGCATGCTGCAACTAAAAAAAAAAAAAAAATCCTGCTTGTCACAACGAACACAGAAGGCTCTATGTGCTACAACCAAGACTCCGTACAGCCCAACAGATTAAAAAAAAAATAAGAAGCTTGCCAAAGTTCACACAGCCAGCAAGTCACAGAAAAGGGGTCACACCCCAGTATTCTAGACCCTTGCGTCCGCACCCATAGTGCTGCGTCACGGTGCGTGACTGGTGGGACATCACTACACCCCAAGATGTCCGAGGGGCAGGTCCCAGAAGTGACCTAGTCCAACCCCCACCCCTGAACTAAGATGAGGGGACTGGCACTCCGAGAGAGGACGGGACAGGGATCTGTGTGAGCTGCTGGTGGTGCCCCTTCCAGGCTGGGCTCTGCTCATCCCCCTCATCTCCCCCACTGTGCCACAGAAGCCTGCCCACGTCCTCTCACTGCTGGGACCTGGGCACCGCTGTGCCAGCTGCCAGTGAGCTCCCAATCTGGCCTGACTGCCATGGCCACGTGACCTTCAGCAAGGGTCCCACCATCGCTGGGCCTCTGGCCCCCACCCCCACACATGCAAGAGGCGCTGGGAACAATGCCCCCACCCAGACTAGTTAGGCAGCCAAGGCAGCCAGAGCCCCCCAGGGTGGGGAGGGGGCTCACTCATTAAAGCAGTCAGCGCTTCCTGTCCCTCGGGATTGCCTGCTGATTGGTTCATAATTTTCTGGGCAAATGCAGGGCCATGAGTGAGATGACTCCGGGGAAATCAGGCCGAGGATTGGTTTGGGTTTGAAGCCTCTGTCCCCAGAGTCCCCCTCTGTCCCACCCCTCCTTACCACCATCACTCTTGTTCGTGTCTAAGCCTTCTTCCAGTGTCTTTGCCTTTAAATGGAGACTGGAGCTCCAAGCGGGTGCCTCATTCTATATTCGCCATGCCAGACATGAACTCTGGTTGGCAGACAACAAGAAGGACTTCCCAAGCACTCCTATCTTCTTCAAGACCCCAGGAACATTGGGACCATGGTGTGGGGCAAAGGGAAGACTATGAGAAGAGATCAGTGAGGCCGTTGCCCTGGACCCAGCCAGAATGTGCCCACCCCTCCCCGATGTACTCACACCCACCACACTCCTCTCCAACCCAGATGTGTATCATACCTGTGCTCTTGTTCTCAACCATTCTGCACCAACCCTTCTCTATTAAAAACTCAACAGTCCAATGTCTGGGCACCTGTCCAGCCTTCACACCCCTCTCACCTTTGGTTAGAAATTTTTATTTATTGTAGTAAAACAGGCATAATATAAAATTTATTGTTTTAACCATTTTAAGTGTATAGTTCAGTGGCATTAAGTACATTCACAATGTGGCATAACCATCACCACCACTGATTTCCAGAACTTTCTCATCATCCAAAACAGAAACTCTGTACCCATTAAATAATAATAACTCCCCATTCTCTCCTCTCCCAGTTCCTGGAAACCACCATTCTACTGTCTGTCTCTATGATTTGTCTACTCTAGGAACTGCATGTAAGTGGAATCATATAATATTTATCTCCTCTCTGGTTTTTATAGCTCTGCCAGTCCCTCCTGGTTTGTGGCTATTATACATTATCTTGTGTATTTAACCTTTTCACATGTGTGACTCCTGTCTCCACCAAACCAAAAACACCCTGAGGGCAGCTTCTCCACAGCACAGACAGGCCTGGCTTGGGGTACAGGCCAGGATTCAGTGAACTGAGTGAGTGAACAAATACATGAGTGGGTGAGCTACTAGAGATATGAGCCAGAGACAGGATGAATGAGGGAAAGCGCCGAAGCTGAGGGCACCCATTCTGGCCGACCCGAGGAACGTCAAAGTTCATTCCGGACGGGGAAAGAGAGTGGGGCGGTGGGAAGCCCCAGGGAGGCCGGGTCCTGGGTCACCTGTCCCTGGGGAGGAAAAGAGACCCTCCTCAGTACAAGAGTGCGATGGGTGTCCAGCACTGCTGGCTCTGTGCCCAACCTGGTGGCCGAAGACTCCCACGTGGGCTCTGGATTGATGTGAGAGAGGAAAAGAGTGAGGCAGCCCGCGTTGTTCAGGTCCAGACCCCCAGACAGATGATAGACCCTGATCCTTCAGATCACTGATCTTAGCTTTGAGAAAGCCCTGCTCAGGATACGGGCTGCAGTGCCCAGCTTCCTTTCCCCAGGACTCACGGCAGCCTCACTGAGTCCCCTCCTGAGGACTGGGAACCCACCAAACCCAAATAGGGGCCTGGGGAGGAGGAGGATGGGCCAGGGATGCGGCCAAGGAGGATGCCAGGAGGAGGAGGAAGGAGATGGTCCTGCCAGGCTGGACCACACTCTCTCTGGCCCT
Source organism: Odocoileus virginianus (assembly GCF_023699985.2). Taxonomy (NCBI): domain Eukaryota; kingdom Metazoa; phylum Chordata; class Mammalia; order Artiodactyla; family Cervidae; genus Odocoileus; species Odocoileus virginianus. The sequence continues at coordinate 354,741 of NC_069689.1, read as the reverse complement.
TCTAGCATTGCTTTCAGTGGGAAGAGAGTGCCTGGGAGTAGGGGCTTGTTCTGGATCTCTCTCTCTTTTTTCTCCTCCCTTTGTCTCTCCAGCACTCTCTCCTAAGCCTCCCAGCTGAGAAGACTCCTCTCAGCGGTTGCCTGCTCACTCCACAGAGGTATGAGCTGACAAGGGCTTAAAACAGTGATGAGGACCATTCAGCTCTCACAAGAGACAGAATCCCGTTACTAAAATCAAAGGACTGAATCTCTGATGGTGGGAATTTAAATTCTGGATGGAAGTGGGGTCAGGGTCTGAGGGACTTCACCGGGACCTGTTAGACTTTTACTCATGGGGACTCCAACGGGTGTAAGGGCTGAGACGGGGGTCTGAGCAGTGTGTGTGTGTGGTGGGGGAGGTGTTAATTTCCAACTGTTCTGTTCTGAATGGTTGAGTGTGAACGAGCACCTACCTGCTCATGCCAACCTGAAGCAATTTCTCCCACTGTGCTCTCTGCTCTGCCATCAGGAGCAGACAAGAAGGACATCTGTGCTGGGGCAGGGGAGTGGGCAGGGTGCTGGAGGGCAAAGGGGCCCAGACGCTACAGGACAAGTCAGAGGCCTGGGATGGGGGTGGGGCAGATCCACAGTGGGGGGCACCCGGCAGGCCAAGGTTCAGCCTGGGTATTACAGGTGTAGCCCCCTCACTGTGGGGTGTGATCTGGGGACAGCAAGGCCAAACTGTTTTCACTCTTCATTGTGTGTGTGTGTGTGTGTGAGCTGCTTTCTGTCTTCAGGAAAGACAGGATCAAAGGGGGAGAGCGGTAGATGGGAGCAGAGGGTGTCTGCAGGTCTGACACCCTTAGCATTCGAGGGGAAGCAGAGATATAGGTCAGGAGCTCTGGGCTCCCGTACCAGACTCCCCTTGGGTCTCAGTGTTCCCAGCTGTGAAATGGGGCTGAAGAACACATCTTGCCTTACCGGGCTTACAGTGCTATGGGGTAGATCAGACCAGCCCTGTTGGGGCCGGGGAAGCCCAGAGCTTAGGCCACCTGTCTCGCACCCTGATCATACTCTGGCCATGACTGGAGTTGAATCTGTTATCCTGGGCTGTTTGAAGGCTGAGGGCAAGGGAGAAGGGCTAGGTCCCGAGACCATATCTTCTTGGAGCATTGCTAGTCCTCCTGGGGATACTGAAAGTTCTGAAGATAGACAGTAATGGGGGGAGGGGAGCATGTATGGAAGCTAGGCCCAAGCTGGGCCTGACCCTGACCTGGCTAATGGAAGAGGCTCCAAAAATAGTCGTTGAATGAATGAATGAATGAATGATGACCTAAGTGGAAGACCAGCCAAACCTCTTCAGAAACAAGGAAGGGTAAGGAGGTCCCTAAAAATTTCCCTTAGGATATGTAAGCCCTAGTTCAGGGATCACTACTCTTGAAGGGACAGAAAAAGAGAGAGAACACCAGAGAATGTGGGCCAAGGTAGGGGCACTCTGCCCCACCACATGACGGTCAGGGAGACGTAGGCCTTGGGAAACTTCTGTCCTCCCTACAGCATGCCTACATGGTGTGTGAGGAGCAGAGCAAGGTTAGGGCAGGGTCGCATGCCTGGAAAGTGTTGGAAAAGATCAAGGATCACCATTATCTTCTTTATTCCCATCATTCCTGCCATCCCAGGGCAGGTTCTATACAAATTACTTCAGCTATTTTTGAAAGACCCAGTTGCTGTTTTCTTTCTCAATTTCTTCCCCAGACACCCCTGCCTCACACCATCAGGCCAGCCAGAGTGGCCAAGGGCAGAGAGCCCAGGGCCTGCTTAAAGTTTGGCCCCACCCTATGCCTGAGGGTCCTGGTGCCAACACCTCCAGAGCTGTGTGGTTGTGGTCGATGTAGCAGGGGATGAAGCTGCCCTTCTGAATATCTGTTCCATACAGTTGGGTCTTGGCAGTGGCTTCATCGAGTTTCCCAGACTCAGTGGGTCAGGGACAGGGTGGTGGAAGAAGACACACAAGAAGAAGCGTGACTAAGGGGCCGACCCTGGCCATAAATCCAGCCCTCCGCAATCACTTGGCATTGCTCCACTGGGGCTCCCAGCTGATAATTAAAGCTCATGGTCCCTGTGAGCCCTTCCAAGGAGATCAATATAATAAATCTTCCCTGTTCTATTTGAATATTTCATCGCCCTAGCAAGGACCACTGCCTGCCTGCTCTCTTTGTAAAGATGTGATAACAAGGGTTGTAAGTGGACAGAGAGCCAGAAGGTCTGGGTGATGTTCCCAGAATTATGGCTGAAGTGCTGAGTCTCCCAGGTGAGTCACTAATCTCTCTGGGTCTTTGCTTCCTCATCCTGAGGCCCTGGGCATGCGGTTCTTCTTAGAACCCAGGGAAGGTATTGACTCCTGGAGCCGTGGTTGAGGAGTTGCTTAGAAAGAAGCCAGTGCCAGGGCCTGAGGGAGGGAGGGAGGAGGAGAACTAATCTGAACTGAGCACCTACTATGTGCCAGGTCCCTTGCTATGTGCTTTATGCCCATCATGGCACTTGAGCTTCCTAATGTTCACACTAGGAGTGACAGTATCTAAGTTTTGCTGAGGAGGAATGGAGACCTAGGGGGTTATAGATATACTGTTGGTAAGCAGCAAACTTGAGTTAGGAACCCAGGCTAACTTCACTTTGTTCTTTAAACAATCATACGGGTCTGTGATGCATACTGAGAGGGAAAAGTGATGCTTCTGTCCATCTCTTGCCAGTGCTTGGCACACAGTAGGTGCTTAATAAAGTACTTGAATAATGAAAGAATGAATTCTCCTTTCTATCAGTGAGCAATGGGGAGAAGGGTTGGGCAGGGGACACTGGGCAGGGAGGTTTGGGTCTTGGACTGAGGGGTTATTGCCTTGGAATGCACCCCTCTAGGCTCTTGCCCTGTTGTCCACTAGAGGGGTGCATTCCAAGGAACACTATCTCCCACACACCCCAATTCTCCTGAGCCTTCCTCCTGCCAAGGCAGCGTGGAGACAGCACAGAATGAACTAGGAGACAGGGTGTCCTAGGCTCACCCTTGACTCTGCTCCTCACTTACTCTGTCACCAAAGACGAGAGGATTCTCCCCTCTGGGTCTCAGTTCTATGTATGCAAAACATGATTCACCTTGAGAATTGGAGATGGTGTGTGTGGTGTCTAGCTCAGGACCTGGAATATAGTAGGTGCTCTGTAAATACTGTATTTCTTTGATTTTTAGGTACCTTCCCTGTTTTTAATGGTGTATTCATTTAATGTGGTAGATATTCTGTGCTCATTGGGCTGTTTTATGGAGATGAACTTGAAGAATTCCAAGTTCTTACGGAAATCCTTCCTGTCTATCTGCTGGGAGCTATGTTTCTTGAGTCCCACATGGCCCCAGATTTGTCATACTTCTGGGTGGGCCTGGGATGCCCAGAGTTGCTCTGAAGGAATATCTGGGGTCATCTATGTGGAGCCCACCTGCTCTCTACTTGTCCCAGGCCCATATGAGCCCAGAGCCCAGGGCTCTGCCTCACTTTCACCAACTCAAAGTGGTAGGGGTGGAAGACACGCAAGTACTTGATGGGGATTTGGAAGGACAACAGCTCCTCTTTCTCTTTATTGCCCACCACCTTGAGAATAACTTCTGGAGAGAGAGAAAAAATGAACACAGGCTCATGGCAGGGCTCAAAGCATCACTGTCCCTCAGAGTGAGGTGAGACAGTGAGAGGTGAGCAGGGACTCAAGAATCAACATGCATGCACATGTGTGGAACACATTGATGCACACAACTTCTGAGTGCATCTGCTGAGTCCCTTCACAGGGTAAGGATCTGTGCTAGGTGCTGTTGGGAACAAAAGATGCAATTCTCTCCTGCTCCAGAAATTCCCAGCCCAGAGATGAACACACAGAACTGAGCCCAGTCCCCTTAGCAAGAGACACATGGACAGACACAGAGGCATACATGTAAATAGGGGTAGTACCCCTTTGCAGGAATAAGACCCCTTCCTGTGGTCATGGACATTCTCACTAGTTCCTTAGGCAGGAGGGGGGAGGGCTTATCTCCCATATTTTGTAGAGGGGGGGAAAATGAGGCTCAGTAAGAAAAAGATGTTCTAATCAAGAACTCTTTTAATGCAAATATCAATAAAAGTCTATTCCAAATAAAGGAAAACTGGTCTAAACACTAAGAATGATGCACTATTTAGGAAGCTCCTTCCAAAGAGACTAGGTATTTTCATCAAATGCATGAACTTTGGGATGAACTCTGAGGAGAACACCACTGACCTGGAAATAATCATGGTGATCCTACTTAGTGAACACCTACAGATTGCCAGGCAGGGGGATGGGCACTCCTGATTCACTATTCCAACAAATTTCCACCACAGACCCTCAAGGAGGAATCACCACTTCAGTTTTTTAAGTGCAGACACTGGAGTTTAGAGAGGCGATATAACTTGATCAACATCACACAGCTGGTAAATAGCTGATGTGAAAGGCTAGATTTAGTGACCCTGGAGTCATCTTCCCAGTCTGGAGAACTATGATTTGAGGAAGAAGAGAAGGGGGGAAGGAGGAAATAAAGAAGTAGATGGAGGGAGGGAGGGAGATAAAAGAGAGATCTAGAGGAGAATGGGAAAGGGAGAATCGGGGTGGATGGATGAGGGAGATTTCTGGATAGCCCCTTGCCCTCTGCCTCTCTTCTTGAGACAAGGACGTTTCAGCACCAGGGACAGCTGCCGGCCCTGCAGGCTCACTGGGAGCACAGCGCTGCTGGGTCACTTGAGCTGAGCTGGTCATTTGGATGAGGGGGTGGAGGAGGAGCTGAGAGCTTTGCTGATTACTCTTCCTTATTTCCTCCTCCCCACAGCTACCGTGGATGCACAGAAAAAGAAAGACACTTGCCAAAGTCCCTCAAGAGCCAGCCATCTGGGATTCATGCTCAAAGGAAAGGGGGGAAATAGGCACTGAAAGGACCTGAAGCTGCCTCGAAGAAAGGAGAGTAGGGGACTTCTCTGGTGGCATAGTGGTTAAGATTCTGCACTTCCACTGCAGGGGGTGCAGGTTCCATCTCTGGTTGGAGAACTAAGATTCCATATGTTGCACAGCCGAAAAATAACAATGCAATAAAACAGAAATATAGGGCTTCATTGGTGGCCCAGACAGTAAAGAATCCACCTGCAATCCAGGAGAACAAGGTTCAATTCCTGGGTCAGGAAGATCCCCTAGAGAAAGGAATGGCCACCCACTCCAGTATTCTTGCCTGGAGAATTCCACGGACAGAAGATCCTGGTGGGCTACTGACCAGGGAGTTGCAGAGTCAGACATGATCGACCAAGGAATATTTTCACTTTTTAAGTGATTTATTAAAAAAAAGGAAGAAAGTAGAGTAAGGGAAGGGATGAAGTCAGTAGACCTAGTTTCTAGTACCAACATACTAACTTGCTTTGTGACCTGTAACCAGTTACTTAACCTGTCTGAGCTTCATGTTCCTGCTCTGCAAAATGTTAATGCTTTAAAGAAGAAAAGCTCTGTCCCTCTCCTAATAACTGCTGTAGGGAGGGGGTATATGTTTTTCAACCTATAAAATTCTTAGCAAATAAATGTTCCTTGTAGCAGTCACCCTTTTCTTGCTCATTAACCATCTGTAGTGCTCCATATGCTCACCCAGCCCTGAGCAGACTCAAAACACTCAGCTGGGGGATTCCAATGCTCCCAGTCAAAGTTACAAGAGTAGCTGTGAAGCCTGCAGCCCCTCATGGCCATTACCCGTGGGCCCTGAGTTCTCAAATCCAGTTGGAATTTGCTGAGGCCAAACAAGGGGTGAGTGCCTGCATTTCTCACCACCCCCCTCCCCAATCTCTGGAGCTCTGTGTGGGCAGCCAGCAGATGAGCTGTAATTGGGGGAAATGGACAGCCATCCTCCCTGTTCCTGTCTCCTTGCTACAAACACGCCTCATCAGCTTCTTTTCTGGGCGTTGTGCCCCTCCGGCCTCCTACCGCTCCCTTTGTGTGGCCGACAAGCCATTTCTGCCGCCAGCCTGCTCTGGCCCTGACACGGGGTCTGCAACTCCCCTTTGCTTTTCATTAACACATCCTTGAGCTACCTCCCACCCTTCTCCCACCTCTTGGCCTGGCCCCCATCTCCCCCACCTCCCACTGCAGATATCACCACAGCAACCGGTTCCAACCGGGTTCCAACAAGCATCCAGCTCCTTCAGGCTGCAAAGAGGCTCCTGCGAATACTCCCTGCCTGCCCACAAGGTCTCCCACCCTCTTGTCCCTCCTGCATGGAGCCCTGCTTCCCCCTCTGCTACACAGATGGGCCCCAAGGTCACTGACTCACCATGCCCTTTCCTGTAATCGCCCCAGATGTGGAGAGCCCAGGGCAGGATCACAGCCCAGGTCTACTCATCCAAACCTGTCAGCCTGTCAGCCACACAGATGTACACACACACACACACACACACACACACACACACAAACTATATACATTATGTACCAACAGGCATACACCAGCTCCTAGATAAATCTAGCTGCACACATAACACACTGTTGCAGCCAGACGTGTGAATGCACACACACATACAAGACACACAGATGTGTATGTCAATAGGCACAAGCACGTATTCACACATGCATGTGAACCAGCATGTAGGTGTTCATGCACAGGCATACGAGTGTACGTGCGTGAGATCCTTGGTCAATTTCTCCTCCTTTTCCACATTTTCTCAGCAGCTCCATGTATCCCTCTATAGGCAGAAAAAAAAATCCTGGGGCTTCTTTCTCCTGTTACTGATGCTCCTCTTCATCCCTTCCCTCTCTCCCTTTCCCCCATCTTTAGCAGCTGGGGGCCCATCTTTGTGAGGTAGACAAGGAGCTCTGTCTAAGTCCCTGGCAAGGTTTTCAAGGGGAGGAGTGAGGCCTGTCATCTGAGGTAGGTCACCTGCAAGATGGGAACCTGAGACTGACCAGATACGGCAGGCACCTGAAAGTCTGCGCTAACAGAGCCTGAGGCCGGCACCCACAGTTGTCCTGGCATCAGCCAGTCCATACTCTTGTGTGCCCAGAATGGAAATCAGATGGGTCCCCAGTATGGAAAACACAAGTGTGCATACATATGTGTATACATGCGCGTGTGCATACTAAGTTGCTTCATTCATGTCTGATTCTTTGGGACCATATGGACTATAGCCCCCCAGGCTCCTCTCTCCATGGGATTCTCCAGGCAAGAATACTGGAGTGGGTTGCCATGCCCTTCTCCAGGGGATCTTCCCGACCCAGGGATTGAACCCATGTCTCTTCTGTCTCCTGCATTAGCAGGTGGGTTCTTTACTACTAGCGCCACCCGGGAAGCCCATATGTGTGTACCTTAGATTGCCTGCAGTGTCAGAATCTGCCAAAACACAGGGCCTAGAAAGGCTTCCAGGGGTGAAGGAGTGAGAACTATTAGGTAGCTTCTATGAACACAACTCCCAACCTCAGGAGCACAGACATACTACTGTCTGACAACGGGCAGTGCCTGGGGAGGATGAGGCAGGACAACACAGCCATTCCAGGGAAGCAGGGGACCTCAGGAGCTACGCTGAGAGCATGGAGTCCTGGGCCGAGGTTCCCCCCTTACCGACCACTTGAGCTTGAGTCTGTGACATAAGTTCCCTCAACCTCAATGTTCTCATCTCAGCAACAGGAGCAGCACTCCTCCTCTGGGGAGGGGTGAGCCAATGAGCAATGCGCGGGGACGTGCCAGGAAGCAGTTATGTGCCATTTCAGTGGGAGACGGTGGTAATAACAACCATGAAAATAATAACAACGGTCGTAAAAAAGATAAGCTTTCATTGTCTGGAAAATTCATTTATGTGGAACAACTCATTTTTCGAGCAGGCTGGGGAGATGAGGCATGACAGCATTATGATTTTTTTTCCTCTAAAGTGCTTTTAACTGAGCCCAAGGAGATGTTCAGGTGGTTTCCAGCTGTGTTGAGAGGGAGCCTGGTTCTGCCTCACACTCCACCCCAGCACGCCAGCCCCACCTGCCCCGTCTCACCTTCATGCCCACATCCTCTGCTTGGATCTCCACTTTGACTGTGTCCCCCCAGATGGGGGCTTTTGTGGGCTCTGAGGGCATAGATGTGACTGCCTTGGAACTCCAGTTCTTTTCCCCCTCAGATGTGGTTTTCCTGGGGAGAGGAGGAGCAGGCTGAGTCAGAGGGAGGGGGTCCTGCCTATTGTTCCCCATCTCGGACTCCACTGTCCATAAATCTGAGCAAAGGGTGGACAGAGCATGAAGCACTCCCTCCCAGGTAGAGACACTCATGTCATCCCAGGCCTAGGGAATGCCAGGCCTTGCTCCTTTGCTGCCCTGCCTACCCGGGTGACCAAGGCACTAAAGGCTGTGGGTGGGGATAGAAGTGGAGGGAAACACCTTTTCTGACTTCCTGTCCCTTGCCAGGTCAGGGCGGCCCAGCAGGTAGCTGAGTGCATAGACTCCTGTCTCCTGACCCTCTTCTGAGGTTCTGGTGGGAGGGGGGCTTTGGCAGGGCAGCTGTGCAGTGCACCCCTGGCTGGTCTCTCCTTTAACCCTCATCCTCCCAGCTCCCCTGGCTCTGAACCTTTTCTTTTTGTGTGTGTGTGGCTCTGAACCTTTACAATGGGGCACACACACCCCACTGCCTTCTGCAGAAGCCACTGTGTGCAGGGCCCTGGGGCTGGGCACTTGGAGCTGGGCATGGGGCAGGGGTAGTGAAGAGTTTCAGGCCTGTGAGCCCTCAAGGTCCTGCAAGGTCAAGCTGTCCAAAGTGAGGCGGGAGTGTGGGCCTTCTGCATCCCAGAGCACCCCACAGGTATCTGGGATAAGCGGCCCTGAGATCCTGAGCCATCAAACAATTCAGTGAGGGAGTTAATGCTTCTTCTATTGAGGAGGTTATTATATCAGGGCTGGAACAGGTGCTGCTACATTAACTGCAGCAGTCACGGGTGAGGAACCATCTCAGCGAGCCTTGGCAGGGGGATTGCACTCGGGAGGGAGAAGCATCAAAAGGCATCTCAGCGTGGGAAGCAGAGATGGCATCCTCACCAACCCTAGGCCCCCACAAGGAGTGTGGGGCAGGCGAGTCAGCTCAGAAGCTCAGAGCCAATGTGTCCCCTGTGTTAGCAGCCCCAGCCCGAGATCCTTCCCAGCCCAGCCTGCTCCGCTCCTCCAGGAAGCCCTCTGGGATGCCCTGGCCCTCTCTGCTCCCTCTGTCCTCTCAACTTGAGGGACAGAGTCGCCTGGAACTTTCCTTCTAACCTTTACAGCTCTACTACTATGGACACCCATTCATATGGGAGTCCTGTGTTCAAGCTCCAGGCGTCCACTGAGGACTCCTCCCTCTGCTTCAACTGGAGGTAGTATGGCGTGGTGATGACAACAGGGTCCCCAGAGTCAGACCACTTGGGCTCCAAATCCCAGCACTAGCCCTTAAGTATGGGGCTTCCCAGGTGGCTCAGTGGTCAAGAATCTGCCTGTCAATGAAGGAGACACAGGAAACACAGGTTTGCTCCCTGAGTCGGGAAGATCCTCTGGAGGAGGAAATGGCAAACTGCTCCAGTATTCTTGCCTGGAGAATTCCGCGGACAGAGGAGCCTGATGGGCTGCAGCCCATGGGGTCACGAAGAGTCCAACATGACTGAACACACAATCCTTAAGTAGCTGTGTGACCTTGAGCAAGGTTCATGGCCTTGCTGGGCTTTACTTCCTTCATCTGTGAAGTGGGGGTGGTAATGCAGGGTTGTTTTGGACAAAAATTCATACATGTAAAGTACCTGACATTGTTAAATGCCACTAGAGTGTTAATAATAATGACAGTAGCAATAATTATAATAATATTAGTTGCTCCTGGCCTGGAGTCTCTCCATTTTGACTCTCAACTCTGGGTCTGCAACAGGAGGTCCCTGGTTGCTGTGACCAAGGGATGCAAAGAGCACAGGCTCTGGAGCCACGCTGAAGTGGTTTCAAGCCCACAGTTCTCTCCTGACTGAGCACCTCCCCTCTCTGAGCCCCAGTTTCCTCTTCTCTAAGCAGCAACTCCCTCCAAGGATGGTTATAAGGACAGGGAAGACAGTATAATAAGCGTTGGCACTGATATGCCCCCCACAATGAGGTATGAAGGGGAGCCCATAGAGCCAGACCCTGGAGCCCCCCAGACTCAGTGCCCACCCACATCCAGCCATCACCTCCCCACGCCTGAAAAGCAGGTCCTTCAGGTCCAGGGATATGCAGGTGAGAGGCTGCCAGGCTGGAGAGGAGAAGGCAGAAATTCCGGTGGGGTGGTAGAGCCCAGCCTGCCGTGCTCCTCAGTCCCTTCCTCCCAGCTCTGCGACCTCTGCTAACTGAAGGTGACACCCGGACCTCTCCTCCTGCCGCTCTGCTCTGGTCCTCCCTCCGACAGCCACCCCCAAGGTGGGAGGCCTCAGAGCTCTCAGCAGCCTCCCACCAACTCCCACTCTGTTCCCCACACCTCCCTTCCCCTGGGAACTGGGAACCGGGCTCCACGGAAGACAGAAAGCAGAGTGGAGCAGAGAGGCAGAAGCACTCAGCCGGGAGTGATGTAAGGACATGAGTCAGGAGGAAGTCAGACCTTCTGCACCCAAACAGCAAGCCTGCTTCTGCAGGGCACATGGCATTGCACCCATGGGGCTTCCCTGAGCCAAGAGAGGACAGAACCACGGGGTGGGTGATGAACTTAAGTTGCAGCAATGCAGTGACACGATGCAGGTTTTAACCCATGATCCCAACTTTCCAGCCTGTTTTCCACCCTCCTGATGTCTTCAGCCTCTTGTCCCCTCCCCTCCTCTACATAAGCTCCTGGGCATCTGGTAGGAGGAATTCCAGGTGGAAAGACACAGGGAAGGGCAATAGAAAAGGCCAAGGGAGCCTGCTGGTGCTGACTCTGCTCAGGCATACAAGGGGTTAAGCAAGCATCTCCCTCAGTGGGAGTACTGAGGTTGGGCAGAGCTAGGTGAGCTGAGAAGAAATAGCTCTGGAGGGGTGAGGCCCCAGGGGAAGGATGGAGGCTTTTAGCAGGTGGAGGGAGGCTGTCAGGGTAATGGCTTTTCCTGGCATAACTGACTCCTCCTGGTCTTGATGCTATTCTAGAAATGAGAGCTAGAGGGGCCTCTGATCCTTCCTACAGTTGCAGAAGGAAACCAGTTCACTCCTGGCTTTCAGTCCCCACTCTGGGCCCCCAGCTGGCACAAGAGAAGCTGAGTTCTAATATCCCCCAGGCCTCTGATGGAGTTCAGGTCTCCCAGAGCAGTCTCAGCACCCAGGGGACCTCTCAGGGACTTGCCTCAACACAGGCTGCCTGGAAGCCTGAGACCCTCCCTCCCTGTCCCTAAAGCCCTGGCCTGGCTCTAGCAGGGGCCTGTGGGGAGCTGCCAGCTGCTGCCCACTGTCCCAGGGCTCAGACTTCATCCAGCCATGGGAGCAGGGCAGCCACACCAGGATGGAACTGGGGTTGGATTCAAAGGCCCAACACAGTAGTCCTGGGTCCCAAGCTGCAGGAAATGTGAACCCGCCTCCATCTGGTCTACCCCTCAGGGCGAAGGAGCGGGTGCGGGTATGTCTGACAAAGTCCAGCCAGCTGCGAGTGGGAGGAGAAAAGGACTCTGCTTTGCTTCATGAGGCCAGAACTAAGGGGACCGTGTTGTCTGGTTCCAGGGGCCTCAGCTCCGAGAAGGCACAGGGTGCTGATGGAGAAAGAGGCAAGCTCCTGAGGTCCTCCTCAGCCTCCACTGTCTGCTGAATGGCCTCCGGGGCACATACCTCAGGGGGAAACCTGTGCACCACTGTCCCTGTATCCAGGAAGCCTCCCCTAACTCCTCTCCCATTACAATGGGTTTCCCCTCTCCCATTACAAGCACATGTGTGCATGTGCGGGTATGTGTACATGAGCGCGCATACACACACACCCGCGTGTACACACACCCACAGGCACAGGCTGCCCCAGAGGTTTGTGTGACATGCTGTACCTGATCTTTATACCCAGCCTCCAGTCTTCTAGCCCTCAAGGTGCCTCCCGTGTATCTCAGCCCACCTCTTGCCCCGGCTGTCCTTTCAGTCTTCCACATTCCTCAAAATGGACAACTGCCAAGGTCTGGCCTCCTCCTAGGCGGGGTTTTGGAAGGATGTTGGCCACCTGACTTGACCTGAGTGCCAATCCTTGGGCAGCCCTTGGGGGATCAGGGGAAAGGGACGCAGCCCATTGTGGGTCTGTTCTGGCTGCTGGGGTCCCAGATGGGCAGGCTCCCGAATCCTGAAAGACCAGAGGGATATTCCCAGAAATCCTGGGGAGGGAGGTGCTTGGGTAGATAGAGAAGGATGTGGTGGAGGGCAGAACTGTAGGTGGATGGGTGGCAGAGGAGGTCTTGTGACATTTTGACCTGTCCTCCACAGCTCTGCTGCTCTCTCACAGGGAACCTTAGAGAGAGGTGAGGAAACAGGTTCAGGTTAAGACTGCTGCAGGCCAGATGCTGGCGCACCATGACTGGGCCTCATTCTGTTCTGAGAAGACAAGGCAATTATCTTCTACCTGGACCCTCCATGTTGGCCTCTGAGCCAGGAAGGCCAGCTTCTCCCATCCTCCAGAAGCCCAAGGGGCAGTCGGATTCCCAGGTCACAGGGCTACCCCCCACCCCTGGAAGGCACAGACAAACCCCATGACCACTTCCTGCCTCAGAGGCCCAGCCTTACACAATGTGGACAGGATGGAAGAGCTGGCCTCTGCAGAGATGGCCATCTGATCAGGGTGGTCAGAGGCTGAATTCCTGTGTTTCTGACCCTGCCTCAGATGGACCAGGGAGGGAATGTTTCCTGGAGGAGGCAGGTCTTGAACAGGTGGAAAGGAGGGCCTTCCCAGTTGGAGGATAGAACCTGGGGCTCAAAGGGGCCGTGAGCCAATGGGCAGGTTTGGAGAGGCGCTGGCTGTCCTCTCTAAGGTCGGTGGGTTAGGGAGCATGAGTGGGAGCAGTCAGAGAGGAAAACGAGGCTGTGGTCCTCCCTGACCTCATTCCTTCTCTGGCCTGCTCTCCACACCCAGATGTGGTCATCCTCTGAGGCCAGGCAGGTAGGAGGGAAAAGCCCTGTTCTTCACGCCTCTGGTCTTGGCCAAGGGATAGCTGGGCAAGAAGATGCTTCCAGAGGCTCCATGGAGGAGGAGCTGAGATCCGAGTCAGGGAGTGTCTGGTCTGAAGCTCCTTCTCTCACCTCTCACACGTCATCAGATAACAGCCCATCCATTATGTACCCCCCCCCCCGCCACACTTCATGCTTGCCTCCCCCTGCCCAGCCCCCAGTGTATCTGATCCTTGTGGGTTCTGAGCTCCTGGAAGACTGCCACTTAAGGCATGAGTGGGGCTGTTATTCTCAGCGACGTGATGGGCTCTCATCCTGGGTTTCATTTCTTAATTGGATGCTAATGAACCATCACTAATTGTTGATGGTGCTACACCACATGGTGGGGGGGCTCGATTTAGAGGATCGAAGGTGTAAGGGGGGTGTAAACTGGAGGCCAGTCATCTCGGCATCCACACGGGCGTGGTTCCTTCCTTGCACTCTCCTGTGGGCAGCAGGGACTGCTCTGGAAATCAGAAATGGCACACTCCAAGAAACTCTGAGATGAGCGCTCTGGCAAAGGAAGAAGTCTTTCTGTAAAACAAGAATGCTGATCCCCACACCCCCACCCACACTTCATCTGAAATAGCCCTGCTGTTCTCAGGGGAGCCCCTTATGGTCAACAGGCAGCCCTCCCCCTGGCAGCTCCGGGAGGCAGCCGGGCAGGGATAGTCTTTCCATATGGCCCACAGGAAAGCCAGGGCCCGCGAGCTCTGGGGCTGGCCCAAAGCCAGACTCGAGCCCCAGCCTACCAGGCACTGTCACATCCTTCATCCTCTCCTGGGGAGAATCTCCTCGTTTTCCAGGGACCCCTTTAGTCTCTGTTGAGGCAGGGGATGGTAGGAGGCAAAGAAGGGCCTCTGCCTGTGCCATCTGCCAGCCTTTGGAATGTCTGAAGTGAAAGTTGCTCAGTCGTATTTGACTCCTGGTGACCCTATGGACTGTAGCCCGCCAAGCTTCTCTGTCCATGGAAATCTCCAGGCAAGAATATTGGAGTGGGTTGCCATTTCCTTCTCCAGGGAATCTTCCTGACCCAGGGGTCAAACCCAGGTCTCCCTCATTGCAGGCAGATTCTTTTCCATCTGAGCCACCAGAGAAGCCCTTTGGCATGTCCAGCTGTGGCCAATCCTGTGGCCTACCTTGGGGAGGGACCCGTTTCTCAGGCAGAGGAGAGAGGGCCCAGCTGTCTTCAACACCCTGTCCTAGAGGATGTTGTGACAGTCTCCTTGGGAAAGCACAGCCTTGGGAGAGGCAACCTTGGAAGATCCACCAGGACTTGGAATCCTTCTCGATGGGTCTCTCTGAACACCCCCTCAGAGTATTCCCTTTCTCACAGATGCTGTTTTAGAGCAGAAAAAATGTGGGCAGACATTTAAGTGAACTTCCCAGCTTCAGAAAAATGACTTGAGACACAGAGTCTGCCTCCTGCCCCCTTAAGAGACAGCCTCCCTCAGAAGTTCTGGTTCCCATGTGCTGGGGCCTGGAGCCTGCTCAGCTGCCTTCTGCCTTGGGAGATTGTGGGCACAGGGCAAGTGAGGGGTATCTATCACTCACTACTCCATCTCCCCCTGCTGTGAGCTCCTGGAGGACAGTATTGTAGTTGTTCCCAGCTCCCAGTCTGGACACAGTGGGTCCCAGCAAGTGTTTGTGGCATGAAGAAAGGGGCGCCGGACCCTTGGAAAAGCACGTGGAGACAGAGGCAGCCCCTCCTCTCCAGCTCTGCTTTGCCAGCCCTCAGCCTGGACTGCTGGGACCCTGCTTTAACTCGGGGAAGCTCATAATGACCACCCTGGAAGCAGCTCCAGCCTAGGAGGAGAGTTCAGACCCCAAGTTCTAACCCAGAAGCCATGTTCTCACAAGCAGGCAAGCAGAAACCAGCTGTGGGGGCTGGGACCTCTCGAGATTCTGGGGCCTTGGGGCTTTGAGATCCTTGGTGCAGCCTGGACCCCGGCATCTCTGTCCCAGATTGGCGCCCTGGGGCTGGATCCTGGATCTTGGTTCTCCTGGCCGCACTGACCATTCTGATCACCCCCCACCATAGCCATGGTCTGGTTCCCCAGGTCCAGCTTTTCCAACACCCACAGGACATCTCGGCATGTACACGGCACTCCCCACAGGCCGCAGAACTAATTGGGAAGTCAGCAAATGAGAGATGGGGCAAGAGAAGGTCAGGACCACAAGCCCTCCCCCTCACTCAGGGCCAGCCGCACCTCTGTCTCTAACTTTGTAGGAGCAGGAAAGAGGCAGGCCACAGCCCACCTCCCCAGAGACAAAACCCCTCAGCCTTCTGAGCATTCCCAGGCCAGAGAGACTGGGTTAGTGCTCAGTCTCACGGGTTGTGGGTCTCATGTGTCCTGGCCTCACTGCCTACTGGGGCTTCCCAGGTGGCACTGGTGGTAAAGAACCCACCTGCCAATGCAGGAGACACAAGAAATGCAGGTTCGATCCTTGGGCTGGGAAGATCCCCTGGAGGAGGACGTGGCAATCCACTCCAGTATTCTTGTCTGGAGAATTCCATGGACAGAGGAGCCTGGCGGGCTACACTCCACAGGGTCACAAAGAGTCAGGCACAACTGAAGTGACTTAGCACGCATGCACACACGCACGACTGGCCACTGACTGTGCGGGCTCATCCTTTAAACATCTCTGAGCTCAGCTCCTCCCAACAATGTAACTTACAGTGTCTCTGTAACTCACAGGTTTCTGGATGGATGGTGAACCCCAGAGGAGGAGGGGATGAGAAGGCCAGTTTGGGGAAGACTGACTCTGGTGTAGAGTGTACACTGAATGGTGGGTCCAGGGGATGGAAAGGTCTGAACTGGACCCATACATTCTGGAGCCTCCAGAATTGGGGTGGAGGTGGGAAGTCTGGGGTGGGGGAGACATCTCAGGAGTGTAGAGATGCAGGGGCGGGTCTAGGACTGATCAGGGAGCATGAGCATTCATAGGGTACAAGGAGAAAGGACCCCACAGAGGAGTGGGCAGAGGGAGAGAGGGGAATCAGGACACTAGGTGTCCTGGGAGCAAAGAAAGAAGGGACTTCAAGAAGTGGGGATTGGGGCTTCCCTGTGGTCCAGTGGCTAAGACTCCACACTCCCAATGCAGGGAGCCCAGGATTGATCCCTAGTCAGGGAACTAGATCCCACACTGTAACTAAGACCCTGCACAGCCAAATAAATAAATATTTTTTAAAAAGAAGGGGGGATGCCTTTCAGACTTGTTCAAAAGACGAGCTGTCCAGGGGAAGTCTGTGGCCCCTGGGAGAGCAGGGCGGTCAGTGATGTTGAATGTAGAGGTTGAGTCTAAGTGGGCTGAGGGTTCAGAAAGGGAAGATGAGGAGGTGAGACTCAGATCCAATTGAGCAGATGCGTTCATTCTGCCTGTAAAAACAGGCCAATTTCACATAACAATCTGGATTCCCAGCTTCTCTTGAAAAATTGAGAGCTTTAACCACTCCAGAATTGGGGTAGAGGTGGGTAGCCTGGGGTGAGGGAGATGTCGTACGCCTGGCTGACTTCTGCATCTGTTAACTGGCATGGGCCTTGAAGGGGCTGTGACCATGCCACCCCTGGTGCCACTCCTGGTAGAACCTCACTGTGTGTGCAAGGATGGGGGAGGACAGAGACGGGACAGCACAACAGCAGAAGGAGCTGAATCAGAACCCGAGGCCTGGCTCCCTGCCCAGTGGCCTCCCATCTTCTTCGATAGATGCTAGACTACAGGGCATGTGACCCTGAAACCTGGGGGGCCAGGCAAGGGCAGAGCGAAGCCCAACCAAGCCTGGATGGGGCACCAAACCTCCGGGCTTCTCATGGTGTCCTGGGAGGAAGGAGGAGCCCTGTCAGCAGTTTTGGTCATGCTCAGAAATAAGCAGACCAGACAGTCTGTACCTAATGCAATGAGGACAACAGGAAGGCCCCCACTGGCCTGCCTCATGGCCTGAAATCATTCCACTAATACATGCTTCTATTGGTGAGCTCTGTCCTTTCGGGCTGCCCCTCCGGGATTCCAGCACCCCTGGGGGAGAGCTCAGGCTTTGGGGGTTTGAATAAAAGTTTCAAGTGTGAGAAGACCTCAGGAGGCCTTGGCAGCAGTGATGGGGGAACATCGGGAAAGAACCCTGTGGCTTCAGTCTGGCTGGGGGGGATCTCCGGCCAACCTCCTTTTAAACACTAACTATGTTTATAGCTCTGGGCCACAGGGATGTTCTCATTGAACAAAAATTCTGAGCCTCTGAGCATCAGAGGACTGACGTCACTTGGAGCAGGTGCAGGTAGGTCAGGCTGTGGCATAGGCAGGAGGCCCTGCAGGGAAGATAAAACCCAGGATTCCAGGGCCTTCTCCTCCATTACACGCCTTCTCCCATGGGCATCCTGCTGGGAAGGAAGGAGGCTTAGCCTCTGCCAGAGCAAATGGCCAGTGGCCAGATGGGGATAGTGTTCTTCATCCACTCTACTCCCACTGGCCAGCCATGCGCTCTTAGTTAAGTTGCTTCACTGCCTGAAGTCTTGGCCTCCTTGGCTATTAAATTGGCCAATGAGACCAGCCTCCCTGGGCTGCTGCATTAGAGCCAGAGTGCATGGAGAACCAAGTGCTGAGTGAGCTCAGTGTGGGACCTTACCAGCAAACGTGGGCTGCTTTTTTACTTCACATGACCACTGTCACTGTATTATTTTTGTTATTATAGTGTTATTTTTTAAGTCCAACGCTTTGACTGCTGAGACAAGCTCCCAGGGCACCTATGAGTCATATAGGGCCTCCACCCACTTCACTCTCTGGGGCCCTTGGCCAAGGCCTACAACTGGACATGGCAGGTGTGAGCAGTCAAGTCCCAGGAGGGTCTTCAGACTAGTCACTGGATCTTCTCTGCAATTCTGGGACGCTGATATCAACATCACCTTCCAAGGGCAGCAGCTACATGAAGATCAAGGCAGAGAGTAAGTGGAAAGAGGTTTTGGATTTTGGAATCCTGGCTTGGATACCCACTAGTTCTGTGACGTTGGGCAGTCATGAAAGTACTCTGAGCCTTAGTGACCTAAGGACAATGTTACCTACTTAACAAGACCAAGTGATGATTAAATATCACACACACACACACACAAACACATGCATACTCCTAGCCCATTTGACAGGTATATGGTGGTGATGGTTTAGTTGCTAAGTCACGTCCAACTCTTGTGATCCCATGGACTGTAGCCTGCCAGGCGCCTCTGTCCAGGGGATTCTCTAGGCGAGAATACAGGAGTGGGTTGCCGTTTCTTTCTCCAGAGGATCTTCCCAGGAATTGAACCCAGGTCTCCTGCACTGCAGGCAGATTCTTTACTGACTGAGTTATGAGGGAAGCCCCAGGTATATGGTAGACACTTGAAAAATATAACCATCTTCAACTTACCTTTCTTACTAGGACCTTAGACAAAAGTGCCCTACTTTTAATAGCTTCTTCAATTAGTCACCAGGGTCAGGCTCAGTCTGGGACCAGGGTCATAGCTCTCAGGCTTGTCCAAAAACCCCCAAAGATCCTATGAGTATGACTAACTGGGCTGATCCGTGCCCTGTCTCCCTTACCCTGGCCTGGACAAAGCCTGTCCCATGTGCACAGATGAAGCAGCCGTCCCCCTCCCAATACTGGCTTTGTCCCTGCTCTTTAGCTCTGGGCAGCAGGCAGTCACAGAAGCAGCTGCCAACAGGCAGCCCAGCCATCCAGCCCTTGGCCAAGGGTCAGAACCCTGCAGGCCATCTTCTGGCTGGTCCCCTCCCCACACTCTGCATGCTGGGATCCTCCCCACCTGTCGGGCCACTGTCTTCCTGGTCCCTGCTGTGCTCTGTCAGGCAGGTCTCTCTGTGCCCAGCTGAGAGGCAGGTGCTGGGCACTGCTCAGACCCCAGAGCCTTGAATCAGGCCTCTCAGGAAAGCCCCTGGGCCTGGCCACTGGCCCAGCAGACCTCAGGGTATATAATCTGTTGGGTGGTACAACTGCAGCTCTTGTTGCCTCTAAGGAACGGAGACTGTTTACCAGGCCAGAGCACAAACCAGACCAGCAAGCCTGGAACTAGCATGGTGCCAAGTCTTATATCCTGACATGGGAAGACCAGGACTCAGAGAGGGGCAGGGACCAGCCTGGGATCACACAGGGATTCAGGGGCCATGGGCTAGACCCTGGGTTTTCCTGATTCCATTTTGCCTTCTCTCCACTGCTCTGTGGCTGGTTCTGCTAGGTCTCAGGTGCCCACCGTGACCCCTACTAAGGCTATCCCCTCACCCTGTGTAAGGCTTTATCTCTGCCAGCATCTCCCAGATGGTGGTCTGACTCCCCCATTTCTTCAGCCCTTTGGGGCATGTTCTCAGGTGAGGTATTCAGCTTCAAGAGGTAAAGTAACTTTCCCAATGTCACGGAGCATGCTCAAAATACAGCCAGATTCATTCATTCATCTGTTTACTCATTCATTCAACAATTATTAATTGAGAGCTTCCTAAGCTCCAGAGACTGTGTTAAAAGTAGGGTTAAGATGCTGAGGGAAATAGACCTGGGGGTTGCTCATGGAACTAGTGGGGCATGATGGGAGGAGGCACTGATGAAGAATCAGTCAATAATCACATCAAAGCACATAAAACACATGAAACTGAAGTGGCAACACTGGAGAAGTACATAGTCCAATGGAAGCATGTAATACGGAGGATCTGGCCTGGTCTGGGAAGTGGGGAGGGCTTCCTTGAGGAAGTGATGACTTAGTTGAGATCCAAAGAGGGGGGATAGAATGTTCTAGGGAAGGGAGAGTGCAAAGGTCTGATGTGAGAGGGAAGAGGGACTGCTCAGAGAACTGAGAGATGGTTGTCCATCAGGTATGACTGGAACAGACAGGAGGAGGTGAGGGGTATCATGCTGCTGGGGAGCTGGAAGGACTGACAAAGACCTAACCATGTTGGGTCTAGAATTCTCTTTACCCTGGGAGCAATGTGAAAGCATCAGAGAGTTCCACTGGTACTATGGCACCACTGTATCAAATGATAACATGCCTTTGAAGGGGGTTTGGAGAAGGATCATATTAGATGTACCAAGAGGTGAACAGTGCAGTAACCTAAGGTGGTGGAGCTGGTGGAGAGGAGTGGCCAAAATCAAGATCACAGGAGAATTGACACGACCTGGCAGTGGATTGAATGGGGGGAAAAAGAATGTGATTACTGGTGCCAAGATGGGGAGGAGCTCACATGAAGAGAGAGTATACAGAAATGAGAGAGACCTTGAGATGAAACCTGGAACAGGTAACATTTAATTCCAGGTAGACGAGATAAAGAGTTACACTTTAAAGAAAATAAGAGTAGGGCATAGTGGAAGCCAAAACAAGGAAGGGTTTCCAACAGAATGAGTGGTCATGAGGGGCTAATGCCACTGAGAGATCACAGACGATGAGACCCATTGGATGGAGAGCTAGACATGATGATTACTGGTGATTTTAAACAAAGCTATGGTTGGATGGCATCATTGAGTCAATGGATGTGAACTTGGGCAAACTCCAGATATGGTGAGGGACAGGAAAGCCTGGTGTGCTACAGTCCATGGGGTTGCAAAGAGTCAGACACAACTTGGTGACTGAACAACATTTCAGTGAAGAAGCGGGGTCAGATTGGAAGCAGGTCAATGGCTCAGCTGGAAAGAGGCTGAACCAGCCACAAGATGAGCCACATGGACCTGTTGGCCTGGCATAGTCACCACTGGGGGACACACTCTATTATTAGATCGGCTCAAGGCTAGAGCCTTCATGATGGAGGGAAGTGTCTACAGCCCAGACTAGCAAGGCCCCATCTTTGGACCTGAACCCTATCTATTCTGCTCCTCACTAATGAGTTGAGTGAGTGAATGGCTTTGGGGTGCTCTCACCCCCACCCTCCTCCCCCTCCCCCTCCCCCTCCCCCACCTCTGCTGGCCCCAGAATGGGCCTGCCTGCTGGGATTGCAACCACTCAGAGAGGAGGAGGGAACCAGACAGAGGTAGGAACCCCAAGGACCATATTCCCTGTCTGAGGTGAGACCAATGGGATGGCAGAAAGTAGGAAACTAAGCCAGGAATCTGAAGACAGGGCATTAAAACACAGGCAACAAAAAGCTGAGGGGAAAAAAATTAAAAAGAACTTTGAAAGAACATAAAATTTCATATATATTCAATATATATTATATAATATGATTTAATATATATTAAATATACAGTATATATTTAAAACATTGAAATATTCATTGTGAGAAAAATGAAAGCTTTTAGTGGACATGCTCTGTTGCTGTGTATTTGAAATCAGGCGTGGACGGGCGATGGCAGATACGGTATTCTTTCCAGAGTTTAGGGCTTCTGAGGGTCCCAGTCCTCCCTCTGGGGCTCCTGCCTGGTGCTGGGGGCTCGCACTGAAAGCCCCTTTCAGGTTCTGACAGCTGGGCCTTCTTTCTCAGAAGCCCTCCCTTCTGCTTGTATTTGCATCTCATTAGCACCTCCGCGGCTGGTGGCAGCTCCGCCGCCTGGAGCCCTGGAACGCAGGCTGCAGGCTCGCCCAGGCCCTGCTCCCTGCCCCCTCTCTGGGTGGAGACGGGTGCAGCGATGCGCTCCCCGCTACCCCCTTACACCCCTCCACACCCTTCACCCGGGCTCCGCCGCTTGGCTCCCACTGCGCGTTCCCATGGCAACCGGGTACCGGCACGGGTCGAGGAGCCCTGGGCCGCCCAGCTCCCCGCCCCGCCGCCCAAGCTGGATCGGTGATAGGCAGGGCCTCAATCTCCCGAGATGATCGGCGATAATTGGTTTATGGAAATAGCGGAGGGGAAAAGGGAGCTCCCCGCCAAGCCTGCTCTCAGCCACCTGTCCTTCCTCACCACGGATATGGAGGGGAGTGGGGCGGGGATGGCCGAGGAGCGGGGCAGTGGAAACGGGGCTTTTGAGACAAGCAAGTGTTTCACCTGTTGTGCTCATCCTCTGTCCCACTTGCTGTGTGGGTGCCTGTGGCCGGCTTGTTGTCATAGTAACTAAGAAGTTTGCCTCAGTATTCCTTGACCCATAAGTCTGCTCAGATCTCTACTGGGCATATTGTTAGGGAAATGGAGAGGGGGAGAAGGGGGGTCTGTCCTTGGAAACCCAAGTGTGGGGGACAGAGGAGCAACACCTAACTTTGTTTATATAAAGTATGTCAGACCAGTGTTGCCACTGCTGTTGGTCCCAAAGCAGGGACAGCTCAGCTGAGGCGGGTGCCCGGAGGGGAGGCTCACAAACCAGCCTCTGAAGGTGGGTTTCAGCTGGGGTAGGCACTCCCCCAAAGGAAATGTGGGCAAAGCCTGTAGGCAGGTACTGATAGAGGAGGGGAGGGGTAGGTAGCCTGGTGGGGAGGCCTAAGGGCTCCCATTGTCTAGAGAGGGGCTAAGGGATAGCAAGCTCATGGAGGGGTTACTGCACATGCTTTATAATCAAGACTGAGCAGGTGGTTCCACCCCCCCATCCATATAGAAGTTCAGTTGGATGGAGACTCTGTCATCCCTTGATGCCCTTCCAGCAGAAGTGAGGTCCAGGAAGCAGGCAGTGGACATGGCATGGCAGGTCTCGTTCGGATACCAGGCTGCGGAAGTGTGCTTCCTGACTTCAGCTGGTTGGAGGGGAGCATGCATTAAGGGATCAGAAGGAACCGGGGAAGCCCCATAATAGAAATGACCAAAGAAGGTGGCACCGATGGTAAAAAATCTGCCTGCCAATTCAGGAATCACAAGAGACACAGGTTCAATCCCTGAGTCAGGAAGATCCCCTGGAGTAGGAAATGGCAACCCACTCCAGTATTCTTGCTTGGAGAATCCCATGGACAGAGGAACCTGGCGGGCTATAGTCCATGGGGTCGAGAGGTTGCAAAGAGTCAGACATGATGAGTACCACACAGGTACACAAAGAAGTGATGGGACCAAGGAGGAGGATGGTCACGGGGCCCATGCCCCAGGATTGGGCGTGGTTAAGACGGAGCACTCAGAGGCTGGGAGAGGTAGGCCTTAGGCATTCTCTTTCCTTTGACCATCACCTCCCACTGAGTCCAGCCCAGGTCTCTGCATCTGGGGGCCCTGCCTTGCTGAGGTCGATTTGTGGTCAAACCCTGATGGTTGTGAGATCAAGGAGTGGCTCTCCCCTCCTCCCCAGCCCTGGTGAGCAGCTTCCCACATAGCAGGGAAGATGTGAGACCTCACCTCTGCAGAGCCCACAGCCCCTGGGTAATTCACACTTGGCCTTCTTTCCCCTCTGGGTGTCACAGTCCCAGCCCTGAACCTTTGAGTGCTCATATCCCAAATATCCACATGCTGGTTTCTGCTCCAGCCTGCACACCATCCCTGCCCCTGCTCTCAACCAGCTATTTATACTACCACGTAGGGCCATGGTGCAGAGCCATCCTTGCAGGCAGGAAGGTTGGTGACCCCATGGGGAGTGACCGCGATGGCCTCCTTATGAGGGGGAGCCAGGTGGCTGATGACAGAGGCCACCTTCTGGGAGGTATTCACGGGGTTTTTTGGGCCCTCAGCGACCTGTGGAGAAAGCCGGGGCTGAGTGGCCTCTTCCAGGGTGGTTCCCTCCATTTACTGCCTCTTGTCTGAGTAGCCGCTTCCTTCTGTCATCCCCAAGCCCAGTCTGCAACTACAGGGGCAGTCAACTTTTACCCCTTTTTCTCCGTACCTCTGTCCCACCCTCCACATCTTTACCTACCTCTTGCCTCCCCCAGTCCTGCCTGATCCATTACTTCCTATAGAATGAGACAAGCCACTTCACCTTTCAAGTCCAGCCAGTCCCACCTCTAAGTCTTTGCTTTTACTGGTACCCTCGTACCCTTGTCTGTAATTTTGAAACCCTGACTGCTTTTGAGGTTCTAGCTATTGGCCCTCTTTGCTCTCTCCTGTAACCTCACTGTAGTCCATCCTGTCACCCCAGGTCCCACCTGTTCATAGCGCTTTATATTTTTTTAGAATACTTATTTATTTGGCTGTTCTGGGTCTCAGCTGCAGCATGCGAGATCTAGTTCCCTGACCAGGATTGAACCTGTGCCCCCTGCATTGGGAGCTCAGAGTCTCAACCACTAGACCACCAGGGAAGTCCAGCACTTTCTAGGTTACAAAGGCTTATCCACATCCATGAAGTCAACCAAAGCACTAAATGGAGATGAACAAATGTGCCTTTCCCAGATGCCTCATCCATCCTCTACCCAGAAAACCCCGTGGACCAGGGAGAAGTGCCTGCCCACGCATGGGGTCTCTAGGCTGGTTGCCCCAAGCAGGGGCTCACACATGCAGGGGCACAATGGCTTAGCACTTTGTGGATTCCCAAGCAGAAAGCAGAATCCCTGAGCTGAGGGGGCAAAGTGGGAAGGGGAGAGAGCTTCCCAAGACCCAGGGCAAGCTCAATTTGACTCTGGAGGCAGTGCGGAATCCAGGGAGGGTGGCAGAGTCGGGGTACAGGTATGAGGTTGCTGTGGTTGGGATGTTCATCCCTCAGGCTGCTGTGGTTGGGGTGTCCAGTCCTTGTCAGTTCCTGGCACTGACAGCCTGGCCTTCTTTCCCAGGGCCTGGGGTTGACACAGTTGACCCAGATTAAACCTCATCTGGCGAGAGGTGCCCCCCACCACCACCTTATGTCCCTCCTGCTAATTCATCATCACCAACTGATGTGAGAGGCCCTCCTGGTCCTGGGGGAGAGACAGTGAACCTCCTAAGGTTGGAGATGGGGCCCTAGGGGGATACAGAGAGAACTGGGGGCTGACTGTCTTATGGGAAACTTGAACTATCAATCTGCATTCCAGGGTAGGCCATGGCAGGGGAGGAGGAGTCCTCAAAGGGGGAAATGTCCACAGAGACCATCAAGAATGATGTGAGTCACTGACTCACAGAAAAGCAA
The DNA here is from genome assembly GCF_023699985.2 of Odocoileus virginianus. Classification (NCBI taxonomy): domain Eukaryota; kingdom Metazoa; phylum Chordata; class Mammalia; order Artiodactyla; family Cervidae; genus Odocoileus; species Odocoileus virginianus. Next base: position 329,721 of record NC_069689.1, on the reverse strand, counting down.
GGAGCTGTCCTAGGCAGGCTTTGTGCTGATGGCAGCCTAGGCAGGCTGGGTCCCCTGGCTCCCTCTGTCCTGATGATCACTGAGTGCTGGAAGGTCTGGGTTTAAGCCAACTCTGCCTCTCATCACGGCGGGAAACAAAGCCACATGTGCTCTGAGAATTGGTTTCCCCAGTGCAACAATGAGTGCTTAGACCAGCCTGTCTGACACTTACCTGCTTCCTCTGTGAGGGTCCAGGTTCCCCAGACACTGCTCCCCCTTTGAGCCTGGGGGTCTTGGGCACATTTGCTCCTGGCTACGGGAAGCCTCCGGGCAGAGAGAAAGGGAAGGGCTTTTATGGCTGTGATTTCATGCAGCTCCAGGTGCCACGCCAATCCATCAGCATGTCCCACCAGCTCTACCTTCAAACCACGTCTAGAATCGGATCCCTTTGCACCATCTCCACTTGGTTCCAAGACATGGGATTCCTGCACTCGCCTCCTCATCGCTTTCTTGTTCCTTCTGGTCTCCCTCCACCCTGCCCCCTCTCACGATCAGCCAGAGCGATCCTCTGCCAGTTTCAACCAGACACCACTTCTCTGCTCAAACTGCTGCAGTAGCTCCTTGTTTCCCACACAGCCTCACTGTGGCCTGTAAGGACTGCACACTCTGGTCCAGAAAACTGACCTTGTCTCATCCCCAAACCTCTTGCCCACTCGCTCCAGCCATGCTGGCCTTCTAGCGATCACTCATGCCCTCCAAGCTGGCTTTTGCCTCCCAGGCTTGGCTCTGGCTGTCCCTTTTGTCTGGACTGCTCTTCCCTGCAAATCCATTTCTGTGGCTTGTTCCCTTACTTCCTGCGAATCTGATTCTTTATCAGAGAGGCCTTCCTGGTACAGACTGTGGTCGTTGCCTAACAAGATGACTAACTGGGAGGTGAGAGCATCACTCCCACTCACCTCCCCCAGCTCAGAAGGGCCAGCCCTACAGAGACTCTCCTTCCTTTCCTCTGAGGAGCCCCTCCCCCCAACCCAGGACCCAGCAGGAGCTATCACCATCTGCAGAGGTGACCCCCCTTCCTCCCCTATTCCTCTGCCAGGCCAGGGCTGGAGGAGGAGGAGGAGGGAGGTTGTACTCAGAAGGAACTCCTGCAGGTGGAGGGGGAAAGGAAAAACAGCTGCAGTGTTCCACCCTCACTGCACTCCCCATAACCCACACACTCCCCAGCAGGTTTTACCTTGTGGTGATCCAGGAGCAAGACAAGCAGCCCAGGGATCGAGAGAACCTAGGTCTCAACCCATCCATGTCCCCAACTCTTTAGGAAACCCCTCTGCGCCTTAATTTTCCCACAGTCAGTGGGGATGTCCGGAACCGTTGGTAATTCAGTTCTCCCAATGATTTGGCCTAAGGTTCCTGCAGTGAGGTCAGGAGAGGTGACTAAAGTCTCTCTCACTCCCAGATTCCCAAGAACTGCCTAGGAAGGTAGCTCTAGCACCCTCGTCGCTGTCATGAGCTCCCGAGGTCCCCAGAAGTGAGTGTCCAGCAGCATGGCACTTGCCCAGAGGCTCTCACTGACTTCCTGGCAACCTCAAGTCCTGCCAGGCATTTTGTAGACCAGGCCATGCGTGATGCCTCTCTATGTCCTCTGCATCCTTGGTGCCTCTCTTCTGGATAGACATCTGGGAAATAAAGCTTGCAGGGGTATTGGCAAGAACTGCTCATGCCTCACTTTAGGGCATGTGCCCACTGGGTGGGCTGGCCCAAGGCCAGGAAGGTCTGGAGTCAAGCAGGACCTGGAGGGGGCACAGTGGGCCAACCTTTCTGCCTTCCCCTCTTCCCTCAGATGTGTGCCTGTATCGGGATCAAGGCCTTCCCCACCTCCCACCCTTCCTAGGCCTATATTGGAGACTTTATCAGGGAATAGGAAATGTCCACATGCTGGGTTCCACATGGGGAAGTGAACTGATGACAAAACTAAGTCTCAGGTCCTACAAACCCATCTGTGGGGGTGAGCTGAGCCCTGGGGAGGGAATTCACGTCCCCTGAAGACACTTCCTATAGGCCAGGGGGCAGAGCTGGATACACACTCACCATTGGCTTGCTCCCTGTTAACTCACCCAACACTGCCAGGGTACAGAAATCAGTAGGCAGGATTTCTAGGCAGAGGTTTGGCTGGTTTGCATGCATGCTAAATTGCTTCGGTGTGTCTGACTCTTTGCAACCCTATGGACTATAGCCTGCGAGGCTCCTCTGTCCATGGCATTCTCTAGGCAAGAATACTGGAGTGGATTGCCATGCCCTCCTCCAGGGGATCTTCCCGACCCAGGGAACGAACCTCCATCTCTTACGCCTCCTGCAGGTGGGTTCTTTACCACTAGCACCCAAGGCCACTCAGCCTGTACTGGCAGGGCTGGGTTATGAGAACCCAAACCTGCCTGATGCCAAAGCACAGCTCTCTCTGCTTCACCGCTGGGGTCCGGAATGTGGGCAGGCTCAGAAGTTGCTAATTCCAGTGTCTCACCCTCCAGACAGTCTGTCATGCCCTCAGTAAGCCAGGATTAGCCAGCAGATGTCCTGAGGGACCTGTGATTGCCCATCACTCAGGGCATTTGGGGGTGTGTGTGGTGGAGGGAGAGGACAAGGTAGGGGTCGGAAGATTGCACTAGCAATGAAGCAGTTAATGGTCTATGTGGCTGGGAATTAAATTGGTTCTGGTGGGGAGAGAGGTGGAAAGAGACAGATTTCCAACATTCCCTGGCCACTCCCCTGCCCCAGCAATCTGGGAGGCCATGGGAAGCCAAGAAGGCAAGTTCTACCCTCCAGAATATCCCTGGATCTGAAAGCCATGCCACTGGAGAGGCTCTGACTGGGGCAAGAGGAGGGGGTGCTGGGCTGGGAGGGATGGAAGGAATGCCCCTGATCAGTCACTTTGGCTGATTCATTCCAGGGACCCCTGTTTCTCCAGCTACATCACAAGGGCTTGGAGTTAAAAATGCCCCTTGTGTTCCTTCTCGTTTCAGCATCTAAACTTGCCTGGGAGTTATGACAGTCATGGTGAGGCCCTTTTAATAGGTGAGGAGGCAGGCTCAGGGACAAAAAGGCCTTTCACCAAAGCGCACAGCTTAGCTCATAGGCAACAGAGCCGGAAATGGAACCAGGATCCGTCCACCTCCACATCCTCTGTCCCTACTCTGCTCTCACCAGCTGTTCTCTGGAGGTGACCTGATTTCTGTGAACCACAAGGTGTATATGCATGCAGGCTCGTAACTGAGTAGCCAGTACCAGCAAACAGTACTAACAGGAGGAGTTGTGGTGTTTGGAGCAGGAGAGGTTTTTCAAAAGGACACAGAAGCCCCCAGTCATAAAGAAAAGGACTGATAGATTGATTATATTAAAAATCCATACCAGGGGACTTCCCTGGTCATCCAGTGGTTAAGAATCTGCCTGTGGAAAAAAAAAAAAAGAATCTGCCTGTGAACGCAGGGGACACAGGTTCGATCCCTGGTCCCAGAAGATCACACACATGCCTAAGCCCCTGTTCTACAACTAAGAAACCTGTGGTCCTAGAGCCCTTGCTTGCTCTGCAACAAAAGAAGCCACAGCAGTGAGAAGCCAGCTCACCCCAACTAGAGGGGAGTCCCTGCTCCCTGAAACTGGAGAAAGCCGTGCTCAACCGCGAAGACCCAGGACAGCCAAACAATAAAATTAATTTTAAAAATCCATATAATCTTCTATAATGGTACAGAATTCACCACAATACAAAAAAGAAAAAAGACAAACTGGAGGTAATATCTGCAGTATATATAAAAGGATGATATCCCTAGTGCCCAAAGAACACTGAAACCTATAAATATTACTATATCAGAAAAAACATGAATGGAGGATTCACAAAGAAATACTAATACGTATTATTAATATGTGACATGTGATTATGTATATTACCGACCTCCTTATAGGGGGTTCTACCCAACTATCAAAAATGTTTCCCAAAGCTGTGAACCAAATAAAACACATCTGGCTCCTTCTCAGGGTTCCTGACATCCCCAAATCCAGTTGAGGGGGCAGGTGGGAATAAGCTTCCGGAAGCAGCTGGCAGTTCAGGGCCCCCAGGTCAGTCCAGTTGGGTTCCTGGCCCTAAGTTGTGGTGACATTCCAGAGGGAGGCTTAAAGGGGGAGGGTGGAGCCAAGAGGAGGAACTAGCTGGGGGTAGAGAACATCAGGAACCAGAGACACCAAAGTCAAGGGTAAAGTAGAAACCACATTGGCTGTCTGGTTTATTTGACCTAAGAGTGTAACTACAAAAAGAGTGCTCCCAAGTTAGCAAGTACCTGTATGCTTTGGTAAGTGACACAGTGAAGGGCATGGGCTTTCAGTGAGTACATGGTAAGGGTCATGCTCCTCTGTCAGAGTTACTACGCACCTACTATGTATCAGTCACTGTTCCGCAGTGACTGAAGCAGACAAAAGACCCTTCTCTCCAGTCACTGGGGCATTTGGGGCTGAGGGAGAGGGCTGGGTCAGGGCTGGGAGACTGTGGAGCAGTGGGGCATGTGCACTGCCAGGGCAGCAGCCTGGAAATCTCCTGGAAGATCTTGGAGGATGATGAGGAACCATCGCAGCAGGCTCTCTGGGCCTCTGTGACCCCCCAGCAACAAGAAAGCAGAAACTCCTTTTTAGACTGTGTGTGTGTGGAGGGGAGGTGATATACCCATTTCAAGCTGTGTTTCTCTCTGGGTCACAAGGAGGCAGGCAAAAATCACCAGATTGAGTTGGGAACACCTGCAGGTGCACCTCGTTTCAGATCCCACGTGTTCGAGGAGTCTAGGAACCTCACCTGGAAAAGTCACCAAACCCACTTCCATCCCCATTTCACAGTTATGAAAACCGAGGTCCAGAGAAAGGAAGCTTCTGTTATGATTCAGGAGCAAATGAAACAAAGGACTCCCTAGGAGAGATGAGTTCATGGCCGTCACAGCCCATACCCTCAGGTCTCACCTTTCTCTTTTTCCATACCATCCTCTTGGGACAGGAATGTTTGGCCTTGTTTAACAATCTTGGGGACCAGTACCTGGTATCATTGGGTGATCAATCCTGCCCAGACAGCTGGCCTGGGTGCCTTGGAGTCTTTGGGGTTGGCGAACATTATGGAACATGAAGGTGGTCTCAGGGGTGCCAGACACGGGCTCTGGGACCTGGGCAGAAGGGGGAGGGCAGGGGTCTGGGGCTTTCTCAGCAGGGAGACATGCTGTAAGCAGAGGTGCCGTGGGGGCTCTGGGTCATGGCCAGCTGGGCAGGGTCAGCAGCTGGGCAACTGGCTCTTGGCACCCCAGAAGGTAAAAACAGGAGTGGCCCTCTCTCTGTCCAGACCTGGAAAAGCAGTGGGCTTTCCCACCCAGCTGGGCCACCTGGGCAACACTGTGAGCTCACAGGGCAGGCAGAAGTCACACAGACACCTGGCTGGGGCAGTGCAGGGCAATCAGAAGCCCTTCCCCCTATTCCTGGAGCTGCTCTCCGGCATTCAGTCCTCATCCTTCCTGCCCTTGGGACCCCAAACAGCCCACCAACCAAGATTCACCGATGGTCCTGTGTACCCAGCCACATGCTGACCGCTCTGCAGGAAAGGAGGAAACCCTGCCGCTGCCGGCAAGGAAGTTGCAACTCAATTGGGAAAACAGCTATTTCTGTTAGTGAATCTGCAGCCATCCTGCCTCTGTGGATGCCTGTGGTCTTTTGTTTGTTTAATAATAATAAACACAAAGTTCAGGAGAATGGTTTCCTCTTGGAGGGTGGGTGGGAAGACAGGGGAGAGAATGGGAAATAGGTGGATGTGTTATTGTAACCTTGTCTCTTAGAATGGGTGGCCAGTTCATGAGTGTTCATTATAGTCTTGAAAACAAATGACTAAAGAGGGCATGTACAGGTCAACAATGGTTCTAGAGTATGAAGCAAAGATTATGACTAACCCAACACTAGCTCCACAAGAAATGGTTACAAAAATAATAATTCTTTTTATCGGGTACTTACCACATGTCAGGCATGGTTCTGCCACTGTGAGATTGTAGAATGAGGTGTGACTGGCCCTTGGCCTGAGGTGGGGTCTGCTCCATGGGGAGACAAGGTCTGAACTGGCCTCAAAGAATGACCAGGAATCCTGGGCTAGCAAAGGTGAAATACGGACACTGAGTGGGGTTGAACAATGTCTGGAAGACTCCTGTGGCCGGCCTCATTCTTCCGCCAGCTGCTTTAGACACTGTACGGAGGGTTCTTCCCCATTTTCCTTGGTTTGAGGACCAAAAGCAAGCCCACCCTGGCATCAAGAGGCAGGAGCCTATTGTTTTACGGAGGCCTCCTAGCCTACCTCCCACTCCTTACTCCAAAGCAAGAGATAGAGAGAAGCTGGGAGGATGTTGTTGTTGTTCAGTTACTAAGTTGTGTCTGACTCTTTGCGACCCCAAGGACTGCAGTAAGCCAGGCTCCTCTGTCCTCTATTATCCCCTGGAGTTTGCACAAATTCACGTCCACTGAATCAGTGATGTCATTACCTAACCATCTCATCCTCTGCTGCCCCCTTCTCCTTTTGCCTTCAGCCTTTCTCAGGATTAGTGTTAGTCGCTCAGTCATGCCTGACTCTTTGTGACCCCATAGACTGCAGCCCACCAGGCTCCTCTGTTCATGGATACTGGAGTGGGTCACCATTTCCTTCTCTAGGGGATCATCCCAACCCAGGGATCGAACCTCGGTCTCCTGCAATGCAGGCAGATTCTTTACCGACTGAGCTACAAGGGAAGCCCCTTCCCAGGATTAGAGTCTTTTCCATTGAGTCAGCTCTTCTCATCAGATGGCCAAAATACTGGTGTTTCAGCTTCGGCAACAGTCCTTCCAATGGATATTCAGGGCTGGTTTCCTTTAGGATTGATTGGGTTCATCTCCTAGTCCAAGGGACTCTCAAGAGTCTTCTCCAGCACCACAGTTCAAAAGCATCAATTCTTGGCACTTAAACTTCTTTGTGGTCCAACTCTCACATCTGTACGTGACTATTGGAAAAACCATAGCTTTGACTATATGGACCATTGTCAGTGGTGTCTCTGCTTTTTAATATGCTTTCTTGGTTTGTCAAAACTTTCCTTCCAAGAAGCAAGCATCTTTTAATTTCATGACTGCAGTCAGCATCTGCAGTGAATTTTGGAGCCCAAGAAAATAAAATCTGTCACTGCTTCCACTTTTTCCCTTTCTCTTTGCCATAAAGTGATGGAACCCAATTCCATGATCTTAGTTTTTTTCATGTTGAGTTTCAAGCCAACTTTTTCACTCTCCTCTTTCACCCTCATCAAGAGGCTCTTTAGTTCCTCTTCACTTTCTGCCATTAGAGTGGTATCATCTGCATATCTGAGGTTGTTGATATTTCTCCCAGAAATCTTGATTCCAGCTTGTGCCTCCTCCAGCCCAGCATTTCACGTGATGTACTCTGCATATAAGTTAAACAAGCAGGGTGACAATAAACAGCCTTATTGTTCTCTTTCCCCAATTTTGAACTAGTCAGTTGTTGCATGTCCAGTATCTGTTTCTTCTTGACCTGCATACAGGTTTCTCAGGAGACAGGTAAAGTGGACAGGTATTCTCAATTCTCTAAGAATTTTCTACAGTTTGTTGTGATCCACAGAGTCAAAAGCTTTCACATAGTCAATGAAGCAGAAGTAGATGTTTTTCTGGGACTCCTTTGCTTTCTTCATGACACAATTAATGTTGGCAATTTGATCTCTGGTTCCTGGGCCTTTTCTAAACCAGCTTGTACATCTGGAAGTTCTTGGTTCACATACTGCTGAAGCCTACTTAGCCTGAAGGATTTTGAGCATCAACTTGCTAGCATGTGAAATGGGGGCAATTGTACAGTAGTTTGGACATTCTTTGGCATGTCCTTCTTTGAGATTAGAATGAAAACTGAGCTTTTCTAGTCCTGTGGCCATGGCTGAGTTTTCCAAATTTGCTGATATATTGACTGCAGCATTTTAACATTATCATCTTTTAGGATTTTAAATAGCTCAACTGGAATTCTGTCACCTCCACTAGCTCTAGCTTTGTTCATAGTAGTGCTTCCTAAGACCACTCTCCAGGGTGTCCAGCTCAAGGTGAGTGACCACACCATCATGGTTATCAGGGTCATTAAGACCTTTTTTGTATAGTTCTTCTGTGTATTCTTGCCACCTCTTCTTAATCTCTTCTGCTTCTGTTAGGTCCTTACAATTTCTGCCCTTTACTGTGTTCATCCTTGCATGAAGTGTTCTCTTGATATCTCCAATTTTCTTGAAGAGCTCTCTAGTCTTTACCATTCTATTGTTTTCCTCTATTTCTTTGCATTGTTCATTTAAGAAGGCATTCTTATCTCTTCCTGCTCTTCTCTAGAACTCTGCACTCAGTTGGGTGTATCTTTCCTTTCCTCCCTTGCCTTTCACTTCTCTTCTTTCTTCAGTTATTTGCAAGCTCTCCTCAGACAGTCAGTTTGCCTTCCTTTTTCTTTGGAATGGTTTTGATCACCTCCTCCTGTACAGTGTTATGAATCTCCATCCATAGTCCTTCAGGCACTCTGTCTACCAGATCTAATCCCTTAATCTATTCGTCACCTCCACTGTGTAATCATAAAGGATTTGATTTAGGTCATACCTGAGTGGCTTAGTGGTTTTCTCTATTTTCTTCAATTTAAACCTGAATTCTGCAATAAGGAGCTCTTGATCTGAGCCACAGTCAGCTCCCAGTCTTGTTTTTGCTGACAGTACAGAGATTCTCCATCTTGGGCTGCAAAGAATATAACCAATCTGATTTCAGTATTGATCATCTGGTGATGTCCATGTGTAGAGTCAGCTCTTTGTGTTGTTAGAAAAGGGTGTTTGCTATGACTGGTGTGTTCTCTTAACAAAACCCTGTTAGCCTTCACCCTGCTTAATTTTGTACTCCAAGGCTAAACTTTCATGTTATTCCAAGTATCTCTTGACTTCCTACTTTTGCATTCCAATCTCCTGTGATGAAAAGGACATTAGTGTGTGTGTGTGTGTGTGTGTGTAGTTCCAGAAGGTCTTATAGGTCTTCATAGAATCGGTCAACTTCAGCTTATTCAGCGTTAGTGGCTGGGGCACAGACTTGGAAGTTGAATGGTTTGCCTTGGAAATGAATCAAGACCCTTCTTTCATTTTTGAGGTTGCACTCAAGTCGTGCATTTCAGACTCTTCTGTTGAGGGCTACTACATTTCTTCTAAGGGATTCTTGCCCATAGTAGTAGATATAATGGTTATCTGAATTAAATTCACCCATTCCATCCATTTTTTAAGATATCAATTCTTAAGATGTTGGCGTTCAATCTTGCCATCTCCTGCTTGACCATGTCCAATTCACCTTGATTCACGGAACTAACATTTCACGTTCCTATGCAGTATCGTTCTTTACAGCATTAGATTTTACTTTCATCACCAGACACATCCAGAACTGAGCATTTTTCCCACTTCAGCTGCTTCATTCTTTCTGGAGCTATTAGTAATTGTCATCCACTCTTCCCCAGTAGCATACTTGGATACCTTCCGACCAGGGGGTTTCATCTCCTGGTGTCATATCTTTTTGCCTTTTCATGGGGTTTTGCTCATGGGGTTCTCCTGGCAAGTATATGGAGTGTTTTGCCATTCCCTCCTCTAGTGGACCACATTTTGTCAGAGCTCTCCTCTATGACCCATCTGTCTTGAGTGGCCCTAAACAGCATGGCTCAAAGCTTCATTGAGTTATGCAATTCCCTTCGCCACAACAAGGTTGTGATCCATGAAGGGAGGATGTGCTTCTCACTAGTTTAGAGCAGAAGAGCTGAGAACTCACCTTTAACCAGAACTGAAAAGTCACCAGCCAAGGTTACTCAGATGGCTGGGGATGGAAGTTGTGAGTCCCACTCCCAGTTTTCTCCCTTCCCGGGCCTAGGCCGACTGTCACAATCTGGTGTGCGTGGAGAAGGCCTCAAGGGATGGTTCCCCAGTCTCCCTAGAGTGTCTCCCCCTTCTATCAGCCCCAAAGCTTTGGCAGCAAGTTGTGGTGAGGGGAGGGGACCAGCGCTACTCCAGTGGCCATTCGTGGCTCAGTCCAGGGCCCTGCAGCAGGGCTCTCAGGGAGCAAACATCTAAGAGGCACTGGCTCTCAGGGCTATGTGAGTGTTCCTCCACTGTAACTCCTTAAATTCTGCACCCTAACTGCCGTGCCTGCCCTGCTATGGCCCCTGCCCTGCCCCGCAGCTCCTCCCAGTGACCCCTGGGCTTCAGGCTCTCACCCGGCTGCCCTTCTAGCCTCTGAACTTTCTGTCTCTGCAGCTCCCAGCCCAGTGACCTTCCTGCCTGGGAAGAAGATAATGCAATTGAGGGCTGGTTCCAGGCGGTCTGGCTCCAGAGTGCTAGTGATCCCTGCATACTCAGCAACACCGGAAAGAAAGAGGGCCTTCCCACCGCCTCACTGGCTCCCTGGCTCCCTGGACCAAGGACCCCGGGGACAGTCACCCCTGTATTTCACTAACCTTACCCCCCAGAACTGCTTACTCCTCACCAGGGAGACGGCCACCAGCCAGGGGACTGGATGTGGCTTTCCTGCGTCACAACACTATGAACCCCCTTCCCCAGCTACTCCACCTCCCCTCACCCCAGCTGTTCTACCTGCCTCATCCCCCTTTCCCAGTAAAGGGAACTTGGCCTCCCCCTGCCAAGGGACACGAACCTCCTTCCCAAGTGCCCTAGAAGACCTTCTGTTCCCCTGCCCCAGGGGACCAGCCCCAAGCTTTGATGACTCAGGGAGATTCCACTGTGAGGGGAAGCAGGTAATGATTGATCTCCCAGCTAATAGGTAACTCTACCCACCCCCTCCCCCTAGGAGAGAACACTTGGAGCAGCCTCTTTCCTTGGGGCCAGGGGTTAAACACAGCCGTTAGGGAGCCCACAGCCACGGTTCCGGATCTGAGGCCAGCTCTTGGGGAAGGAGGGGTCCTGCTGCCTCCCCCATTCTTTCACCACCACTGCTCCCCATCCCCCATCCCAACATTTTATCTCCGTTTCTTCTGGGCAGCTGAACCGGGCTTCAGGGACAGGGAGGGGATAGACGAAGTGGGAAATTTAGTGGGTTTCGTAGCAAATGGCAGCTGATAACTGTGTGACCCTGATTCAAATACTAACCCTCTTGGAGCTTCGGGTCTCTTTATTTGTACAGTGGGGAAATCAGGCAGCTATGAGGACTGAATGAGACAATGCAGGCAAAGCCCTTAGTGCTGATCCTGTTAAGTGTTCCCCAAATGCTTGCTCTTTTCCTTGCTAAACAACTTTGCCTTGGCAGGTTCTACCCCAGAAGAAATGAGCCAGAGAAGTAAAAAAATATCTTCAGGGCATAGTCTGCACATCTTTACCCAGGACCTGAGCCTTCACCCCACCCCAGATATTCCAGCCCCCCACCTCCTCTCTTCTCCAGACTCACTCTGTTCCTGGCTTCCAAGCCCATTCCCACAGCCACCATTCTCAAGGTAGCCCCCTCTCCAGAAAGCTCTCCTCCCTTCCTACCTAAATCCTTAGGGTTCAGCTCAAGACATGTCATCCAGGAGCCCTTCCTGACCCCCTTCTCTCCTGCTCTGTACAGTCCTCTGTTCACGGTAACACCTGCCTGCACAAACCTGAGGTCAAGTCCCCGCCCCTCCCTGACTTACTGACAACAATTGTCAGCCAAGACAGTTCCCTAAAAGGATCTGTGCGCTCCAGATGCCACTTCCCCTGAGCCCTAGTGGCGTGTGCAGGAGGTGCTCACTTGTTGTCGGAAGACTGGCAGACTCCAGGAAGGCCCCCTCCTCCAATTACAGTGGTGAATCTACAGCCGCTCTGACCTCACATCAGCTGAGGCTCAAAGTGGAAGTTTCTAGAGAGATTTGGGGGTGAGTAGCGGAGACTGGCTCTGCCTTGTGCTTCAATTACAACTCCCACTGGGGCGCCTGGGGGCCGGTTCACATCCTACCCCTCAAGGTGCTGGGCAGAGTTTGAGCTTCAGTCACTGCAGCCAGAGATCTGCTGGGGGCACCCGGAACCCCTCGGTCTGTGGTTCCCTCCAGCCTGTCCCCATTCCTGTTCTTAGCCCCTCCTACACCAAAGAAGCAGCGCAAGGACTCGGCCGTCGGCTTCTTCTGAGAGTTCCAACTGGAGAGCTGGTGAGCGTGGCTGGAGGATGCAGCTGAGTCTCCTCTCCTGTCACCTACAGCACTGGGTGTCTCCCGTTCTCCTGCGTCTCCACCCTGCCCTGTGCCCAGGAGGCTATCTACGTCACTACTTCACCGGGTTCTGGTTGGGCTGGGTATATGGGAGGGTCATCAGGGAGCTTGGAAGATCCTCCCAGCTGGTTTCCTAGGTAGGCCGGTCCCCTCCCCAGGGCCACCTGGCCTGACAGGCAGCACTCTCCTATAGCTGCCCCTCTCTTGCCTGTTAAGGCTTAAGGGGCAGTAAGGGGTCCTCTGACTTACTAGCCCCCAGGGGACTACACTGTCCCTTTTATTTTTCCTAAACATCACCCTCAACTTTGCAAACAACCCCTCTGATTAATTCCCCTCAAATGACTGAATTTGAATGCCTTGTTTTTCCCACAAGGCCCCTGACTGAGGCACCTGCTGTGTGAGCCCCTCTCTGTGGGCCCGAGCACCCATCTGATACTCTGGTATCACTGCCATCCTTGTTACCTCCACATCTTCACACCCTTCACTCCCTGCTCATGAGGGATCTCTTACTATGTGCCAGGTGCGGTGCCCAGCACTTAGTCACTGACTCCTTCCATCCTCACACTCACAGTCCCCAGGAGTTATTGCTGCTACTCCACTTTAAGACAAGGAAACAGATGCTCTGCAAAATTAAGGGACTTGTCCAAACTTCAGAGCAGCAGAGTTGGGATTCGAATGCAGACCTGCTGGCTCCAAAGCCTGTGGTCATAACCACCAAAGCATATTGACTTTTCCTTTACTCCATCCCTCACTCCTAAAACTGGGACAACATGAAGAAGATCAGATTCACAAGGAAACAGCCTAAATGTCCATCAACAGGTGAATGAATAAAGAAGATGTGGTACATGTATACAACAGAATATTACTCAGCCATAAGAAAGAACAAAATAATGCCATTTGCAGCAACATGGATGCAACTAGAGATTATCATCCTAAGTAAATCAGAATGAGGAAGACAAATTCCATATGATATCACTTATATGTGGAACCTAATATACAACACAGATGAACCTGTAATATCTCTGAAACAGAATCAGAGACATAGAGAACAGACTGGTAGTTGCCAAGGGGAAGAGGAGTGGGAGAGAGATGGATTGGGAGTCTGCGACTGCAGATGCAAACTGGTATATATAAAATGGATCAGCAACAAGGTCCTACTGAATAGTTGTTGTTGAGTTGCTGTTGTGTCCGACTCTTTTGTGACCCCAATGGACTGTAGCCTGCTAGGCTCCTCTGGATTTCCCAGGCAAGGATATAGTATAGTACAAGGAATTATATTCAATATCCTGTGATAAACCATAACAAAAAAGAATATGGAAAAGAATGTATGTGTGTGTGTGTGTATATATATATATATATATATATATATATATATGATAACTGATTCACTTTGTTGTACAGAAGTAATTAACACAACATTGTAATTCAATTATACTTCAGTAAAAAATAAATTAGAAAAAGAAACAGGTGAAGTTCAGAGATGGAAACACCTGACTTTTTGAATGGGTCCAGAGAGATGCTCTGTGACACTGTGCCACCTGCAGACACCACAGTCAAAGGAGAGAGAGGTGGAGCACCCTGGAGGCTTAGCTGGGTAAGGTGGGCCAGGACCCTGTAAGCCAGGGCAGAAGTCAGAGGAGCCCATTCTATCCCGAACAAATGGGTGGCAGGGCTGTCTGACAGGGTCCCAGTGCCCAGAGGCTGAGTCTGGGATCACTGATGGAAGCTTGCTCCCAGCTCCAGCTATGCCTCTTCAGTGTAGCCCTGCTGCTGACGGGGTGGCAGATCCTGGAGGCACTGGGGGGCTCTCCTTCTGACCTTCCTCTGGTGCTCCACTGTGAGGAGGTGACCTGGATCTGCTCTGTCGATGGCTGCTGGGTATAACACATGTGCCTCCACATTTTGTCACGGAGTACTTGACAATCTCAATCCTGTCCTGCACCCCGTTTCCATCCTTCAGGCCTGACCAGACTGGCCCAGCACCACCACACTGGGCAGCAAAGAACACTACCAGTGGGCTTGAAATCTGCCAGGTGAGGCTTTAACCCTGCCTCCTCCAGGCCCCGCACTAAGCACTTGGACAAGTCCTCTGACTGCCTTATCAGGCTTCCCCGGTGGCTCAGATGGTAAAGAATCTGCCTGCAGTGCAGGAGACCCGGCTTCGAGCCCTGGATCAGGAAGATCCCTTGCAGAAGGGAATGGCTACCTAATCCAGTAGTCTTGCCTGGGAAATCCCATGGATGGAGGAGCCTGGTGGGGTGCAGTTCATGGGGTTGCATAGAACTGGACACAACTGAATGACTGACACTTCACTTCACTTCTGACTGCCTTGGGCCTCCATTCCTCATCTGTGAAACAGCAAGGATAATCTACCTTGTAGGGGTGCGGTGAGGATCAGGTGCGAGAATGGACACCTGGCACGTGGCTAACAGCCCAGAAACAAGCTTCCCTCAAGTTTATGCCAATCTGTGCCAATCTGGAGCCCCTGCAGCCGCAAGTCTGCAATGGGAGACTTGCAATGATTGTTATGGGTGTGCTGTTCTCCTTGTTGTCTGACACCGATACCGCATCCCTGAGCTCAGCGGGCACGTTTATTGATTGTCGCATTGAAGGAGTCCTCTCAGCACTTGGTAACCAGAGCTCTTGTTTGGGGCAGCCCCGGTCCCATCATCACGCTGTGAATCACTTTGTTAAAGATGAAATGTGGCTTTTGGGCATTTTTCTTGGGAAAAATCAATAACTTGTTAACAAAGGACTGAATAGAGGGGTAAGCAGGAAAGGCCACCTGCCATTCCCTTCTGTCAGGAGTGGGTAGAAGAGGGACCCTGCCAAGGGGTCCACTCAGGAGAGAGCAGTGGGCAGAGGTGGCAGTAGGCTCAACCAGTTCCCTCACCCCTACTCTTCCCACCCACAAATCTGACCATGTCCCTCCTCTGCTTCGATAAACACTTCCCCATTGCTCCCGGGAGAGGTGCTGACTTAGGAGTCTCCTGGTCTGCTCGTCCCAGCCCCTCCAGCTTCATTGCAACCAATCCCTGCCTCACACCCAGGCTCCCACCACACTACGTGCCTGCGGTGCCCTGAATGGGCACTGGTCTCTCCAGCCTTCTGCCTTTCACCTAAGCTCTGGCTGGAGTGTCCTCCCTCTACCAGTTTGAACAACTCATGATATTTCTTCTTCAAGACACAAATGCAATAACCTCCAGCAAATCTTCCCTGACACCTTCCCCCACCTCCCCCACCTCCATCCAGAGGCATCAGACCCACAGTCCCTGGGCCTCCCCCTGGCCTGGCTCATGACCCACTATTGACTTTTCTGTCTCTGAGGGCAGAGACTGTGCCTGGTGATGCCCTGTCCCCAAGGCCCAGGCTGTTTCCTGGTACAGGATGGGTGCCAGGTGGGTTCTCATCGAATTAGTGAGGGAAGCTGTTAAGGTTAGATGCTTCCTTCCTCCCTGCCAGTTCTCCAGATGCTCCCACTTCAGCTGGGATAGTGATGCCTGCTTCCCAAATGGCCCTGCCTCTTCCAGAGAGCAAGCCCTCAGGGGACTTTTCCCCCTACTAGAGCATGAATATTTGGAGTGTGAACCTCATAAGCAGGCTTCCCATGTGGCACTAGTGGTAAAGAACCCACCTCCAGGGGACATAAGATCAATCCCTGGGTTGGGAAGATCCCCTGGAGAAGGAAATGATAATCCACTCCAGTATTCTTGCCTGGAGAATTCCATGGACAGAGGAGCCTGGTGGGCTACAGCCCATGGGGTTGCAAAGAGTCAAACACAACTGAAGCGACTCAGCACACACCTCATAAGGTGTGTGTGCCAGGCACTTGTCTATACATTTTATATATGTTCACTTAGTGCTCACAGCTGCGTGTGAGGTCAGTACAACTGTAAACCCCTTTTACAGATTAAAAAAACAGGCAGTAGCAGGTGCTGAAGAGCCAAGCTTAGACACGAGCCATATGGCTATAGAGCCAGCATTTGTCATCACAGCCCTCCACCTTAATGAGGCGCTGTGGAGAGTTTGGGGGAGACAGCCCAGAGCACCCCACTCCCAGGACAGGGCCTCAGGGCCTCCTCTGCAGCTGGAATGAGCCAGCAAGTCTGGGGAGCTCCAGTTACAAGAAACTGCTTATTCAGGCCTCAATTGCTGGGATCCCTTGGTTCCCTCCATCTCATTCCGTGCTCAGCACCAGCCCCTGGCCCACACTGCCCGCCCACCATCTCTACCAGAGAGCAGAGACTCTGGCCCTAATCTCATTTGCGGCCATGAAATCGCATTTGCAGCATATTAAAGTAGCACAGAGCTGGCCCAGCCCTGCCTGTCTCCTGGAGGAGAGGAGCCTGGAAAGCAATCTTGTGGGGAGGCGCCTCCCTGAACACCCACCGACAGAAAGCAATTATGCTTTAAAAGGAAGATTAAAATAATATCCACCCCCTAGCCCCACCCGAGGGTCTCATGTCTACCCAGCCTCCACCACCTCCCAACAGTGACAGTGGCAGGCTTGCTGCTAGGGTGCGGGGTGAGGCCGACTCAGTTCGCTCCCTCCTACATGTGCTCCCAAGGCCTGGTCCCTTACCTGTCCCCATCCACCACCACTTACCTCCCTGAGATCCTCAAATAAACCACGCCCTCTCAAGCCTCTGGGCCTTTGCAGAGGCTGTTCCCTCTGCCTAGAATGTAGCCCTCCAACCCCTGCTTACCTGGCAAGCTGCCATTCACTTGGCATAATAATCATCACTTAAGTTTTCTAAGCATTTAGTATATTTATTTTTTTGTCCATAATTTTAAAAATTGGAGTATCACTGCTTTTCAATGCTGTGTTAATTTCCGCTGTACACTGAAGTGAATCAGCTGTACACATACATAGACGTATACACATATCCCCTCCCTCTCGGACCTCGCGTCCCCCATCCCGCCCCTCTAGGTCATCACAGAGCACCAAGCTGAGCTCCCTGTGCTATAAGCAGCTTCCCACTAACTAGTTCACACATGGTAGTGTATTCATGTTCAACCTAATCTCCCAGTTAAATTTACTACTTATTCAATTCAATGATTCTGTCCAGGAACTATCATCATTATTCCCATTTTATAGATGTAGAAAGAGGAGGCAGCTTCCCATAGCTGGAAAGTGGCAGTGCAGGGATTAAAGAACATTCACCCCACACCCAGGGTAGGCCCAGTAGCTTCCCCTCCCACCCCCATGACTGCTGTGGTCTCTGTGGGGTCTCATCTCCCTGAGAGCTCTGAGAGGCCAGGCCTAGAGCAGAATCAGGGTTTAACAGATCATTCTTGCATGAGAGTTGATGCACCTCCCTGCAGGGACAGTAGGGGTGCTGATGTGTGGCCCACTCCTGCCTCCGAGGCTGTATCCTTCCAGGGGTGTATTCCAGTTTATCTGTATTGGAACTGGAATCTATTTGGAATCCCCCTCTCCTCCAGGGAGGACTCCGGGACTGCAGTCAGGCTAACATATTATTTAATCTTCATAGTCACACTGCAAAGTGGACATTATTATCCCGTATTACATAGGAGAAAACAGAGAGTCAGAGAAGTGAAGTGACTTCATCAGGAACACGTAATACAAGGCAGAGCAGGGATCTGAATTCATACGGGAATCCAAAGTTGATGTTTATCCACAGCATCTTCTTGGCTGTAACTCAATCTCACTCCTCAGACAGGGTGGGTAAGGGCTTAATTCTGCGCTGGGGCTATTTATGCAACACTTTTTTCTAAGTGTCCTCAGCCAACTCCAGCGGTCTAGGGAGTTTGCCTGGGGACTCTGAGTCACTGACCACCCCAACCTCCTTCCCAGTCCTGCTCCCAAACCATCAGGCACAATGAGCACTTGCTGTTAGGGTCAGCATAACCATGACTAATTTATCTTGGCTGGATGTGGTAGGATATGGGGTGACAGGGAAGAAATCTCTTCCTCCAAATGCTTGCCCATGATCCCGTCACGTTGTCTAGAAAGCCCACTGAAGGATGAGTCTCCCTGGGAAAGAGCACAGCAAGTCATTCCCACCTCTGCGCTGATTACTGTATCAGAAAAAAACAAAATAGATCGTGGAAACTGGGATTCCAGCCTGACTTTGCTATTGAGTCAGTAGGAAGCCTCGGGTAAGTGGTTTACTTCCTAAGGACTCAGTTTCTTGCTCCAGAAAATGAACATTATCAAGGTTACCCTGCCCCCCTCCCAAGGTCCATGCAATGCTCTAATGGACTCTGAGCCCTTTGCATGTGCCAGCCTGGCTCCAGTAGCCTGGGCAAATGTGAGAGCAGAGGGCTCAGAGACCTGGAGTTGGCACCGACCCTCCCTTGCCTCAGCATTCCCTGCAACTCCCCATTCCCATAAGCATGTTCACCCCACTCCATCCTTTCTCCCTGCTTGCTGTTCCTTCACACACCTCCATGTTCTGGCTCCCACGCCTTTGCTCACCCTGTCCTCTCCACTTGAAAACCACTTTCCTCAATCCATACTGTAATCACACCCTCACATTCTTTGAGGCAGGGGTTAGATGCCCCACCCCCTGACATTTGTGAGGTGGATTACAATGAACCAAGAAATTTCCCACCCTCTTCCTCATCTAAGCCTCACAACCTCCCTGTCAGTGGATACTGCTCTGCCCATTGCACAGATGAAGAACTTGAGGCCCAGAGAAGTAAGTGATTTGCTTGAAGTCATACAGCTCTTATAGATATGGTTTTTCCAGTAGTCATGTAGAGATATGAGAGTTTCACCATAAAGAAGACTGAGCGATGAAGAATTGATGCTTTCAAACTGTGGTGCTGGAGAAGACTCTTGAGAGTCCCTTGGACAGCAAGGAGATCAAACCAGTCAATCCTAAAGGAAATCAACCATGAATATTCACTGGAAGGAGTGATGCTGAAGCTGAAGCTCCAATACTTTGGGCACCTGATGTGAAAAGCCGACTCACTGGAAGAGACCCTGATGCTGGGAAAGATTGAGCGCAGGAAAAGAAGAGGCGACAGAGGATGAGATGGTTGGATGGCATCACTGACTCAATGGACCTGAGTCTGAGCAAGCTCTGGAAGATGGTGAAGGACAGGGAAGCCTGGCATGCCTGCAATCCATGGGGTCACAAAGAGTCAGACATGACTTAGCGACAGAACAACAATACAGCTCTTAAGCAACCTCAAAATGGAATCCTAAACTGAGGTCTTTTGATTCCCAGTCAGAACTGGCTTTCCTACAGCAGACTGAGGCCATGATGACCACCCAACTGAAGACATCCCTTCCTCCGCAAGCTCCAGCAGCCCTCAGAGTGCGCTTGTTAGGTCATGATCTTCCAACTTCTCCTGTCTCTTCTCCCCACCTAGCCTGGCAGCTCCCTAAGGGCTGAGAGATCAGCTACCTTGCTTACTGCTGGGGCAGTGGATGGATGCTGGATGGATGGACAGAGGACCACTGTGGGCTAAAGAAGGTTGGTTAGACCATTGGATCCAAGGACAAGCTGTCAGATCCAGGTGGGAGAAAGGATGTCCTCAACTCATCCTCCATCCATCCTGTTGGCCTCAGCTGCTCCTAGCCCAGGGACTCTGCAGTACCAGCTCGGAATCCAGGTTGGGGTGTCTTGGCTGACTCCTGACGGGCCAAGCCCTCACCAGGGCCAGGGCAGGCCAACTGGGCACTGTCAGCTTTCTTTCTCTCCTGCCCTCCTCAACCTGCTGTTTCATTAAAGACCAGTTATTAAAGATTGTTTCACACAGGGTTTTAATTTCACCTCTTACATCACACATGTTGTGTCCCCAAAGCATCTGGTAGAGGCTGCACTTGGAGAATTCCTACCGAGATAAAGCCAGAAGGTCCCCAAGGAGGTGTGGGCCTGTGTTTGTGTGGGAGCGGGTGTGCCCCAAGTACGTCCATCATTGAGCTGGTGTGAGTCTTATCATTGTGATGTTGGGGTGGATGTGGTGGGTCTGTGTATATTCAACATGTGCATGTCCTTATGTGTCTGCACGTCTGTGAGAGTGGCTGTGTTCCAGAGTGTCTGTTGGGGGAGCCTCCACTTTCCAAGGGCGTGAGTGAAGGAGAAAAGAGGAAGATGACCTTAAAAGGTCAAGACAACTGTGCCCTCCTGCCCCTCCTTCCTCCTTTCCCATGAAGGTAACTTCTGGAGATGAGAAGGCAATCACAGCCCCCCTCACTCCCACCCTGGAACCCATCAGCTGCTGGGCCTGGGCTGGCTGGGAGGACATCAGAGCCAGGTAACCCCTTCCTCTCCATCTCCCCCTCACCCCACATATATCACACATTCACACACACACACTGCTTCTAAGAGGTGTGAATCAGCGACAGCCCCTGGCTGGGGTGAGGGAAGGCAGCGATGGGGGCTGGGCAGCAGGGCCATCTGGTGTGCTCGGATACAGCAGTCTGCTAATGGAGTTTCTTCCCAGACCAGCATCCCAGGCTGATCCAGCCTCCTCCACCTGGAAACCTGGTACCCGGGTCCCAGAGACAGTGGGGTTCACAAGATCCCAATGCCCTCCCCTTGGGAGACCAGTTAGGCATGAAGGAGCTACCCTCTTTCCTAGATGCAGAAACTGAGGCCATTTCAGACCTATCTGCTTTGCCCAGACATCCCAACTCGTGACTAAGACAGCATTTATTAAACCCTGCCTGCAGGGCAGAGCTAACCATACACTAGGTCATTTAATTTCCCCAGCAATAGAGGGCATAGGAATGGCCCTACCCCATTTTACAGATGTGAAAATGGAGGCTGAGGGAAGTTATACAACCTGCACAGGGTCACCCAGCTACTACATAAATGCCAGAGACTGACCTGAACCCAGATCCAATTGACCTCAATATGCCTGCCTCTCACTGCAAGGTGGCTGGACCCCAAACCTCTCCTATACCCTACTCTTCTGAGCTTCAGGCACCGACTCCAGAGACATACAGAGACATGGAAATCAGCCGTGGGAGAGAAGAGACCAGCTTGGGCGAGGACCTAAATATGGGACCCCCCCAAATAACATATTTTTAGGCCTTACTCAGGGACTTTTGCGGCCCTTCGGAGACCCCCATGGGCAGAAAATCTTTCAGTGCCATCCAGGAGCATGAGGGGACAGAAGGCAGCTGGCAGGGTCATCGTGGTACAAATGGCCAAGAGCCTTTCTATTCCTGAGGGGGGAATGGCCATGTCCCTCACCCCTGCCCTCCCTGGGGCCGGCCTGGGCCAGCCCCTCCTCTCCTACCAGCCTGGTCTCTCCACCTGGGTGACTGGTGATGGGTCTACACCCTTCCCTGCATGGGTGACAGCACATGGGGAACGCCTTGACAGTGTCTTTGTTCCCCAGAAATAAAAGAAAATCGAGCTACAAAGGGAAACCTCGGGTAGCTTTTAACGGAGCTCGGCTGCCTGGGGCAGAGTGTGTTTAAGCTGGAGGCAGTTGTCACAGGAGCAGAAGGGGGAGCTGCCCACATTCCCCTCCCACCCCCCTCGGCCCCCTGACCAACTTTACACAAGGAAAAGATTCTTCCAAATAGCGGCAAAGGAGAAAATCAATACGAATTGAGAGAGAGATGTAAAGCAGCCGCGTGTGTCTGTGTATGAGTGTGCGTGTGTACGTCTATGAGTGTGTGCATGTGTGAGTGTGCACACATGTGCACACGTGTGTGTGTGTGTGTGTGTGTGTGTTAGGCACAGCAGAAGTATGTTGCCTGGACCCAGGCTGGCCTGCTCAGGGGCCCAGGCCAGGGTAGCGGGGACTGGGAGTCACTCCGTGGCACGTGCCAGTGAAGGGATGCTGGTGGCTGGGGGAGGGGCAGCAGCCGAGTCTCTCACTCCAGTTAAGAGAGAGATTAATATATTCAATCCGCTCAGGGTAATTGAGGGAACAATTGGAGTGTTTTTCTAAAGCCCATAAAACTGCCTCATTTGCAAGGAGGGGCTGACCTGCTCTCAGCCTCTGTCACGTGATGGAGGACAGGAAGGGAGAGGGGAGGGTGACATGGGGCCCCCAATACCAAGGAACTGGGGCATTAGCTGGGGAGGGGGCTGGCAGTTCTGATCTAACCTGGTCTCACCCTTCCCATCTTGTTAGTAGCAGTCCAAGCCTCGGTCTCCCCACCTGTGAAATGGGCTATGGGCCCTCCCCTTCCACCACAAGACTGGGTACAGTTGGGCAGCGGACCCTGACCCTAAAGGTCTGGCAGTGAGGTGTGGGGGTGGGAGCAAAGAGGCACCCTGCTGCCTCGCCGGGCCAGCTCCCCGCCCCCACCCCAGACGCACCGGGCAGGAATGTTAATGAAATCCACCAAGTGTGCGCTTCCCTACTAGAACTATTCCTGTCTCCAGGGCAATAGTCTATGCAATAGCGAGCAATAAAAGGCAAAATAAATTGAAAAGCGGAGCAGAAAGGAGAAGAGAGTGAAGGCCTGGAGTGCGCTGGCCCGAAGGCAGAAGGATGCCTGGGGCTGGAAGTGTTGGGGCTGGAAAGCCAGCCGGAACTGCGATCCGAAGAGGAAGGAGAGAATCCGAGAGGGGGTGGGGGAGGGGAGGAAGGAGGGAACAAAGGGAGACAGACGCCCAGACGGACAGCCGGCGGCAGGGATGCGGGTAGAGCCACTGACTGCTCGTTCCCCTCCACTTCTTTTTAATGAAAGCCCCCCAGCCTGTTGGTGCCAAAGCTACAACCAGATTCCGCAGGCTTAGAGCCAGGTCCTCAGTATTTGGTGATTGCTTTATTAGCTTTTACTCTGCTCTTTTTTTTTCCCCTCCAGGGCAAAAAAAAAAAAAAAATGTTTTAAATGGAAAGAATTAAAAAAAAAAGACCCTTGAAAGCATCATTTAAAAGGCTTCTTGGGAACAGAATCATTTCCTTGAAACAAAACTGCGATTGTTTGCAAGAGGTAAAAGTGAGGGGAGGGAGCCCACCTCCCCAGCCTCCCGCTCCCATTCTTGCTCCCACCCCTGCGTGGGAGGAAGCTCCAGGGCCTAGCGTGCAGGAGCCCCCAGGATGGCTCACAGAGCCGCAGCAAGGAATTTTCAAGTTCATGTTTCCAGAAATTTCATCACTGGGAATTTCCAGGCCACAGTTTCCCTCTTAAATAGCTCCGCCTGGCTCGCAGGAGGTTGTCCTTACACCTTCAGGATCTCTTAAAGAGGTGAGTGAGGTGGGAGGAGGGGCTGTGGCCGGCGCCTTGGGGCCCTGTAGCTCCCGGCCCAAGCTGCGGTGGCCTCCT
Source organism: Odocoileus virginianus (assembly GCF_023699985.2). Classification (NCBI taxonomy): domain Eukaryota; kingdom Metazoa; phylum Chordata; class Mammalia; order Artiodactyla; family Cervidae; genus Odocoileus; species Odocoileus virginianus. The sequence continues at coordinate 306,277 of NC_069689.1, read as the reverse complement.
CCCCACCCCCCACCCCGTCCTCACCACCCCATTCCCCCCACCCCTTATTTCCCAAGAGGCCTCATATGCCCCTAAAGGAGTTGAGCAGGAGCCCCGCACAGGGGCTCAGCAGCCAGATTTGGCCTGCACCTTGCTCCTCCGTCTGTCCTTCCCTGGTGGCTCAGATGGTAAAGAATCTGCCTGCAATGCAGGAGATCCAGGTTCGATCCCTGGGTTGGGAAGATCCCCTGGAGAAGGGAATGGCTGCCCACTCCAGTATTCTTGCCTGGAGAATTCTCTGGACAGAGGAGCCTGGCGGACTACAGTCCATGGAGTTGCAAAGAGTGAGACACCGACTGAGCGACTTAACACTTGCTGCTTCCCTCACCCTTGGGTACCTTACACTGTCCTGCACTGGACAGGCCACCCTCATTCTGCCCAGATCAACTCTCGCCCTGGGGAGAAAGGGCCTTGGGAGTGCTGGGGTGGTGCAGCCTCGCGGTCTCAAACCAGCCAAGCGGTGAAGGAGGCAGGGACAGGATGAGTCTGGCGGAGCTCTGCCTGGAAAGGAAACCACCGGAGCACCCCTTGCATCTGGCAGGAAGCCTGGAGCTGGTTCCCTCCTGTGCGCGGTAATCTTCCCTCTGCAGCCAATGCCCCCAATTTGTGGGTCAGGTCCCGAGGGTCTGGGGTCTGCTCTGGGGTCTGTGGCCTGGCCGTACACACTGGAAATACTCAGGGGAGTTAGCCCTCCCTACCACCAACCCCTACTCCCCCTACCCCCAACATCCTCCCAGCTCCCCAGACAGAGGAGGTAACTTGAGACCTTAAGAGAAGATGTTAGTTTAGGGGAATTGATTGTCCCAGCAGAGTCTCCAGTATTTCTGGAAACCTGTGACTAGCCTGCATGGCCATTTAGGGCTATGTAACCTGTGGACCATGGCTGAGAAGCAAAGTGATTCAAAGTCAGTCACTGCAGCTTCACACTGAGCCCTGCCTCCTGCCCCTTACTCTTTCTTGAGCATGGTATTCCTAATCCCCTGCCCTCTGCCCCCTGCTCCACCCTTACCCCATCTCTCAACCCATGACCATCATCAGTTCTGGCTTAAAAAAAAAAACCTGACACACAAGTTGGAGAACAACTTGTGAATTTACAATAAAGTTCACAATTGAATAGATTGAATGACTGAAATAACTGATGCAGACAGGACGGAGGCTAGTTTGGAAGGAACAAAATTAGTGCACGGAAGGCTTCCTGAAGGAGGTGGCCTTGGGTCTATCCATGAGCATCTGGAGCCTAGAAATCCATTCCTGGCCTTGAACTGAATATTGCTGACATTGGGCTGAATTTGAGAATGCAATTCCTTCCTCTCCTCTCCTTCCCCGCTGCTCACTGTCTTCTTTTCTCGCCACCCTCAACCCCTCTAGATTGCTTTCTCCTCCTCTTCATCTGAGAATCAAAGAGAACTGGGTTAAGTCCTTCCTTCCTGGGCTTCATTTTCCCTATCTGCAATGAGGGGAGAGAGGGTGGTTTTACCTCCCTGTGGTTCTAGGCCAGATCCACTTCCCCAAGGAGCTGCCCAGAGATCCAGAGGACTGCCTGCAAGCCCACCCCTCTCTGAGTGCCTGGTCATGCTCTGTCCCACCAGTTGTGTCTCTGAGCCTCCAAAGATGCCAGAAAGGTACCCGCTTTCCTCATGCTGAACTGCTGGGTGAGTTTGCCTGAGCTGAGACAGCCCTTCTATCCTCTGGA